>NC_058136.1:78822564-78976849 GCF_016433145.1 Gracilinanus agilis | reverse complement strand
TAAAAGGGAAAGATCCAGTCAAAGTTAGACACTATGGGGAGAGGACCCTGAAACAATGGGAGAAACTAAAGCAAAAGGGCACTTAACATTTGGTTAGGTCTGCTAGCCCCGATAATCAAATACTTTAAGGTCTATTCTTCAGTCTGAAACTGGCAGTTTTTTGGTTTTTTTTAAACCTTCACCTTCCATCTTAGAATATGTACTGTGTATTAGTTCCAAGGCAGTTCCAAGAGTGGTAAGGGCTAGGCAAAGGGGCTCAAGTGACTTGCCCAGGTTCACACAGCTAGGAAGTGTCTGAGGTCACATTTGAACCTAGGACCTCCTTTCTCTGGGCCTGGCTCTCAAACCACTGACCCACCTGTTCCCTGAAGCTGGTAGTCTTGAGACTCCCCTTGGGGTGTAATCTCAGGGACAAACTTGGGATCTCCAGATTTCAAGTTGACACAAGGAAACTGAGATGGTACAATTAAGATATAGAAGAAACAGATGAGATTAATGAAAATTCAGAAAGGAGTAGTACCATATAAATAAAGAGGCCAAAGATATTAAATAGAGCAGAAAGGTCAAAAAGTATTAGAACTAGGTTCTGCTTCTGGGATCTAAGCCCAAACCCACCTTCAAACAACTAAAAAAAAAAGTAATACCAAAAAACACCTCTGGTACAGCAGAATCAACAAAAAAGGATAAAAAAGGGTTAAATCCCAAAACAATGTAGAAGGACAACAGTAAGCCCTAACCCTAAATCCATCTCACTAGGATTAGAGAGGAAACCAATCTACCACTTGGCATGTGACTGTCTTATCATCAGAATAACTATAGTATTGTTTTGGAAGAAAGTATAATTGCAAAAGTGGGAATCCAAGAAACAAAGCAGTAGCAGAAAGCATTTGAATGGCAAAGCCCAGAATACTCTGGAGGCCTGAATGCAAAAATAATACTGAGAAAAGAGAGAAACCATTGGTAATAATAATAATAATAATAATAATAATAATAATAATAATAATAATAATAATAATAATAATAATAATAATAAACCAGAGAGTATGAATCAGAAAATGAAAATCTATAGGAGACAGAAAGAGATAGTGGATAATGAAGAGTGAGAAATCTGTTTTGGAAAACGGCACAGAAAAATGAAAATTTAAAAAAAAAATTCTGCCCATTATTATTAAATATTGTACTAGAAATGCTTGTAATAGTAATAAAATCAGAAAAAGAAATTGATGGAATTAGAATAAGCAATGAAGTATCCACTTAAAATCTGGAGACCCTAAGTTTGTCCTTATTCCCTTGAGGACTCACCCTGAGAAAAGTTTCAGACTTAGTTATTTCAGGTTGAATAATAGACTTTAAGGTATTTAATGGTCCTAATTGGGTGGAACTAATAGATCTAAATCAAATGTTAAGTACTATGTTAGTACAATAGTACAAATGTTAAGTAAGTTTCAGAACCAGGTATCAAAGTCCTCTCCCAGGTAATCCAACCCTTGGCTGGATCTTTACTGTTTGTATCCATCATAAAGCATCAGCCTCTCTAGGGGATAATCTTGTCTTGGACTTCTCATTTCCTTGTTGTAATGGTAATGCCAATCAATCATATTTCCCTATCCTTAGTTCCCCAATTTTTTGTATAAGTCCCCCAAATTCTATTGTTCTTCAGAGAAATCATGTAGCATAATGCATTCTCCAAGGGATATGTCCCCAGGGAATAGGCCCTGTGTAGTTTTTGGTGCTGGGCTCTGTATAGTGGCTGATTATTGGACCTATCCCTTTCTTAATTAAAGATTTGGTTTTTCTTACCAGTAATTTTTCATAAGTTAGCAGAAGAAACAAAGCTATTTATCACTCTTTTAGATTCAATATGACATTATGCATAAAGAATCAATCAAAAACTAATAAAAATAATTAATACTGCAAAGTCACAGGGTTGCAAATAAATCCACATCCCTTTCCCATAAAGTCCAAAAGCAAGAAATAGAAAAGGAATTTCCCTTTAAAATAACTCTAGATGATTAATATAGCCCATTTACTATTTTCTGGATACTTGTACACTTTGAGCAATATTGAAATTTTTGCACAACTTTGAAATACAGAAAGATGGCACATGACATAGCTTGTAAAATGTTAATGTCACCTTATTAGAAAACTGTAATGGGAAATAAGCAGACAGTATCAAATAATAACATACAGATATAATGTGAAATAAGACTACACTGGTTTAAAACCATTTTAAAGAAAGAATTACTTGGAAAAATGTGTCCCACTGACATGGGCATTGTGCAGAGATGGTGGTGAACAGGGAAATTCCCTTCCCCTTTCCTGCAAAGACCATTATCCTTGGACTTCCTTTAAGGTGATATAGACAAAAGAGATACACACCTGGATAGCTCTGAGGGTCTCAGACAGACCAGGCACTCACTGAATGCCAGAGTGCAAGGAGTCACATCCACACTATGGAAAAGGATACAAAAAGGCAAGAACTGGGGGCATTTGGGGGCAGCCTCCCATGGCTGTTCCACTCATGCTGTCTTGCTTGCCATTAATCCTATCTTACTAATAAATCTTTCTTTTTACTTTTAAGCTAAGTTTGGAGTCCTCTCATTCTTGAGAATGGATTCTTTCCTGAACCTAGGGGTTCACCATTTGCACCCCTATAACAGTAACACCACTGATTCCCAGTGTCTTTAGAATAGACTGAGTTGTTTTTTTTTCTGTTTTTTTTTTTTAATAACCCTTACCTTCCGTCTTGGAATCAGTACTGTGTATCGGCTCCAAGGATCCAATGGGGGTCAAGTGACCTGCCCTTCACAAAGCTGGGAAGTGTCTTGAGGTCAGATTTGAAACTAAGACCTCCCCTCTTTAGGCCTGGCTCTTTAACTTTGTTGTTTGACAAAATATACTCTGTGACCACCTTGGCTAGAAATTAAAACTATAAATAACAAAATTACTGTGGTAGAATAGGAAAAAATACATAATTCTTATTGCCAATGATAAAGAAGTTTGTATAAAACACATAACCATTTCCAATCACTGAATCAAAGCACAGTGCAGTGTTTGGAAAAATAACTTTGCTCACAAAAGAAACAGACAGTGGCCCAAGTGCCTACACTGTTAATAATTCATTAAAATGCAAAGCAAATGAAAAAATAGAAGTAAAAATGTCCCATTTTCTATGTTTCTTGTAATTTTGCCATTATACTGAGTATTTTGGTTTCATAGAAGTAGAACCACCATCAGCTACAGAATCTCCATGATTCTTCCTTAACAATTCCTTAATATGCTTATAATGTTGTAGCCAAAAAGCAGAGACTCATAACAGCTTGACAGCATCATACCCTGTTAAGCAGGAGGGTTTTGATAGCATCATGCTCTGCTCAGCAGGGTGGTTATCTGGAACTCATAGTTCCGGGGACACCACTCCTCCCTTAGACAAAGCAGCCTTGAACATTAAGAATTACATCCTATGGCACCTGGAAACCTCTATACTCCCACTGTCTAGCTATTATCAGACCCTATTATCAGCCCTTGAAACGTATATATTCCCCTCTGTAGACACAGCACTTGGGGAATTCTCTTACAGAACTCCCCCCCAGTGCACTGGCAATAAAGCTTTCTCCTGCTTTGACTTTGATTGCATGGTGTTCCTCTGGTGGCCACCCATTCGAACCCTAACAATAACACTAATGCCAAAAAATGTTATTTGATAATGCTTGCTATATTTATATTTTTGTTTGCAATACAATTTGTCCAATAGTATGTGTGTAAACTGTATACCTAAAATAAATGTTTTAAGTACTAAAAAAAACTATAGACCATATAAAATATCTACCAAAACACACCTAGTGACTACATAAACACTATGATAAAACACTTTTCACACAAAGTTAGACCTAAACAACTGGTAAAACAATAATTGCTCATGGATAGGCTAAGCCAATATAACCAAAAATGACAACCCTGCCTTAGTATTTAATGTCATACCAATAAAACTAAACAAAAATTATTTCACAAAACTAGAAAAAATACCAAAATCCAGCTATATGAAAAATATAATTTTGAAATCTGGTAAACTCTGGACTTCAGAGATAATCATCAAAACAACCTGATACTAGCTAAGAAAGAATAGTGGATCAACTAGGTAGAATAAATAATCAGTCAATGTCTACAGCAATTTAAATGTTCAATAAAACCAAAGATCCAAGCTTTGAGGGAAAGAGCGATTTGACAAAAATATTTACTAGGGAAATGTAAAACAGCTTTTGCAGAGATAAGGCACAAATCAATCCACCCACACACCAGAGTAAAGTCAATATGCATTATTGACCTAGAAATAAAGCATGACACAATGAACTAAGTAAGAGAAATATGGGAAAGTTTATGTCAGACTTATAGGTAGGTAAGGAAAGAATTTATGACCAAACATGACATAGAGAACATCACAAAAATTGAAATACATATTTTTAATTACATTAAATTTAAAACTTTCTGTACAAACAAAACCAAAATTGCCTCAGTTTCCTCATCTGTAAAATGACCTGGAGAAGAAAATTACAAACTAGTTCAGGTATTTGTAAAGAAAATCACAAATGGGTAATAATTGTTCACACCTAGGATTTTCTAGGAATGCTGGAGGTTATAAAGAATTTGACAAAGCTACTTACCAGTGCAAGTGTGGTGCCAGTGTGGATATACCCCTATCTAAATCTTTTTTTTCCTCCTTATCTAAATCTTAAATCATATAAACCTGGGCCAGGAAGTGAGTCACACCTCCATTTTGGATCATTCTTTTCTACCAAACAACCTAACAAATTGCTTGCCACTGGATAAAACACCAGACCTAAGCATTAGGAAAACTCACCATCCTAAATTCAAGACTCCCAGCAACTTACTTCAGTTTCCTTATCTGAATAAAGAGCTAAAAAAGAAAACCCAAAACCCCTTCAAGTACATGTGCCCAGAAAAACCCAAAGGGTCACAAAAAATCAAACACAACTGAAACAAATGAACAGAAAAAAAAAAAAGATTTTGGATTTCAGGGTTTGTTCTCAAAAAAACAAGTCAGAAGAGGGATTCCCTGACAATCACAAGAATAAACCCAAAGGTTCTCCCAGACTACAGAAATTGAATGAATCTTTGTGATTTCTAGAGTGGTGCATATCAAACATATCAAACACAGTGAGAACATAAAGAGTTCCCTCAGGTCTAGTTTGTGTCCAGCCCAGGTCTCAACTCCAGGTGTCAATTAAGTTAAGGTGGGAAAGATTCCTCATTGGAGGGTTAGAACTCTACCAGGTGGTCCTAATCCCAAACAGGCAAATCATTAGTCTCTTTGATTTGATCACTGTGTCAACATGGAATCTAAGAGTTCCCAAACTTGTAGCTTAGTGAGGTATTGTGGAATATAGAAAGAGTCAGAATTAAAAATCCTGACCCCTGTATGACATTATGGGCCCGACCCTTAAGTGACATTATGGTGAAATAGAATTATCCACTGGAATCCCAACCTTGCAGACCTCCAGTCTCCAGGGACTGACCTTATCTACCCTGAAGACCTTCCCCTTCTCCCTTTGATCTCTTCCCCTAGGAAATCACCTTATCTACCTTAGGACAACCCCCCTTATCTACAAGATTTCCTAACCTAAGGACATTCCTCTACCTGGTTCCATTCTGACTACTACTCCATAAAAACTCTAGCCCAGGCGCAGCTCGGGGTCACTCACCTACTTTAGGTGGGAGACCCTACCTCAAGCTAGACAATAAAGTCCCTTTGCATATTGCATTGTTGGTTTAAGACTCATTTATTGGGATACTTCTCCGGGCATAACAGTATCATCATCTAGTGCAGTGTCACTCCCAGGGGGATCAGGGAGCAGAGCGAAGCAGTGTTCATTTCTTAGACTCTGCACAAGGCACAGCTCTGCTTAAGAGGCCAGGTAGCCCTCATCCCCCTTTCCCTTGATTAAAGAGTGATTTTATGATTATTTAATAATTCTGCGTTTTTTATAAGTTAACAAAACTAAAAAATTGATTAGAATTAGGATATAGGTCTTTTCATGGAGTTTTTTTTAAATATATATATATCTTTACTTTCCATCTTAGAATCAATAGTGTGTACTGGTTTCAAGGCAGATGAGCACTAAGGGCCAGGAAGTGGGAGTTAAATGACTTGCCCAGGGTCATATAGTTAAGAAGTGTCGGTGGCCAGATATGAGCCCATAATTGGCTTTCAATCCACTGAGTAATATAGTTGCCTGCCTGACTTTTTCCTCAACTTTCCTGAGCTATCTGGTCTATGTTTGATGGTCATCATCAGATATGCTGTTGAACATGAGCATTATTCTATGTTCATTCTTAAGAATTCATTCATTATTCATATCTTAGGAAGCCTCTAAGTTAGGGAGAGACACTTATATTTGGCAGACAGTGATGTGTAGGAATGGAAAACCAGAAAATTCTTTCTTTCTATGATTGGACAACTCTGCCCAGATTGGAGATTATAAAGACAGGTAAGAAAAGCAAGGAAATCTTTTTATTCCTTTGTAAAAATTCAGGACATTAAAAGTTAGCTAGAGACTTGACATGGAATCTAGAGACCCCAAACTTGTGGCTTAGTGAAATCTGATGAACCCCAAGTTTTAGAAATAGCTTGTAGGTTGGAGACCCCCAAAGCTTGTACTTATTCCCAGTTCCCAGTTAGAGTGAGAATCCACCCAGAAGGGAATCTCAGGCTAGCAGTTGCAGACTGAATAATGGACCCTAGGGTAAATGCTAAATACCCTTTTGTCTTAGGTAGTTTTCCCCATTGTAGCAAAGATCCAGTCCCAGGAAGACACACCTGGGCAGGGACCATCCTTCAGTATCCATTGTGTAAGCAGCCCCTTCTCTTACACCCTAGCCTCTGGCTAGGATTCCTTTCCCAAGCTTGATTGTAAATCCCATCCATACCAATATAATGTCAATCATCTCTCCCAACCCCTGGATCTTCCCAAATGGTATATAAGTTGCCCAATTTCTTTTGTTCCTTGGAGTCCTCATCTAACCTGCTGTCACTCCCAGGGGGTCAGGGAGCAGAGCGAAGTAGTGTTCAATCCTTGGACTCTGCATAAGGCGCAGCTCTGCATAAGAGGCCTAATTAGCCCTGTTCCCCCTTTCCCTTGATTAAAGAGTGGCTTTATGACTATTTAATAGTTCTGTGTTTTTTCTAAGTTAACAGAATAATAATGTTAAATTACTTAGAAGACAGTCTTACCCCTTAATTATTAAGA
Source organism: Gracilinanus agilis (assembly GCF_016433145.1). Lineage (NCBI taxonomy): Eukaryota > Metazoa > Chordata > Mammalia > Didelphimorphia > Didelphidae > Gracilinanus > Gracilinanus agilis. Next base: position 78,969,584 of record NC_058136.1, on the reverse strand, counting down.
AAGGATTTTCCTGACAAATCAGTACATTAAACTTCTAAACTGTAGTGTAGAAAAAGTTTTTCACAGAAAAACATGACTGAACACATAGTTTGATGAGGACATGATTGGAGATGTTGACTTCAAATGATCACTATTGCAAATAATATGGAAGTGGGTTTTGAACAATGATACATGTAAAACCCACCTCCAGGAAGAGGGAGGGAAAGAACCTGTATCATGTAACCATGGAAAAATATTCTAAATTTTAAAATTGTTTACCTATGTCAACTTGGTTTTTGAAACCCCAAAATTTGCCTGTTCTTTTAGGAACTTGCCTTGGGGGAAGCACCAGACTAACCTTTCTCCAAACTGAGCAATAGACTTTAAGATACCTAATGATCCCAGTTTAGATAAGACTAGCAATCAAGACTTGGGAGTTTCTCATTAGATATCCCTCCCCTGTAGTCTACCCCAGGGCTAGAAACATCTTTTTGTATCCATTTATTTATTATTTATTTATTATGTATTATTTATTATTTGCAAAGCATTAGCCTTTTCCGGTTAGGTCCTAAGCTCATCATTTCTTTTTGCCAATTAGAACTAATCAGTCTTATTTCCCTTCCTTTGTTCCTCAATATATAAGATCCCAAGTTCTATCACTCTTTGGAGAATCATCTTTGGCAGTATATTCTCCCAGAGAGACTGTTTCCAGAGTCCAAGAGCTTTGGCTTTGTGTAGTTTTTAGTGCTCGACTTTGGCAGCAGAATATTAAGAATTTGTCTCTTACCCAATTAAAGATTTTTTCGGACTTTCAGTGGTTATGTTTTTTTTCCAAGTTGACACCTACAAATCTCTAACTAGATTTGTCTATTTGAGAGCAGTATGAGACTAACTTTTAAAAATAAAAGGAAACGGGAAATATGATTTTTTGTGATACTGATGGCACAGTGGACTTGTTTCTCTATATAATATTAAATCCCTTGATTTACAACACCAAAAGCAGATATTTCTGACTATGAGACATTGGGAAAACTTTAAACAATCTTGCCTCTATTCCTGTTTTTAATGAATTTAGGGCTTTGGACAAGCCCGATGTCAACTTGAAATCTGAAAACTCCATCTCCCCTAAGAATTCGCCCCAAGGGAAGTCCCTGACTCATCCATTTCAGACTGAGCAGACCTTAAAGTAATTGATGATCCCAATATTGAGGTGGAATTGAAGAAAAACCCAACTTTAGTCAGTTTGAAAGATAAGACTGAATAATAGATCCTATCCTAAATCATTATCCCAGTTAGGTGGGGCTAAGCAAATGCCAAGTTCTCTTTATTTCTCCATCCCTCAACTCTCTAGAAATGCTGAAAATTACAAGATTTTTTTTTTATTTCCTCTGAGTCCTAGATACATCCAAGATTATGTTGTAAATTCCCTGGTGTTTTGATCAAATTACCTTCCCACAAAACAGCTTACAAGAAAAATTTTAAGGGTATCTTATTTAAATCCTAACTAATGTAAAATCTTCCAGAGCCTGGATTAAGAAGGGAACTACAAATAACCTCTACTCTGCCAAATGACTTTATAATTTCTTTCTAAAATTATCTCAGATTTTCGGGTTTGTTCTCATGAACAATAGGTCCTCTTCCTTTTCTCTGATCTTGTTGGAGCACTAACCCTCTCACTGGCTCTAGGAGTATGCATAGTTTTAATGGATTTTTTAAAGGATAGTTATTTGGTCACCGTACAGCTACTGAAAAACTATTCTATTTCCTTTAGGTGTCTTTTGACTCCATCCATTCTCCTGTATCATATTATTGAATTCTATTAATATTATTTTGTATTAGTGTTTACAGTTTTAGTAATTATTTGGAATTAATTACTATTTGCTCCATCCCTTATAATCAAGTTAAGTCAAGAACAGTTTTAAAAACTAGACAAGTCAAGTAGTCTAAACTTCAAAGAAACCCATAGCTACCTAACATGTTTTCTCTACCACATGCTGGTAAGATTGTTTTTACTCACTTGATCAAATATACATCATACTTCCCAGCTGAACGACCTGATTTCCTTTGTTTAAGTTTCCGGGTCCAGCCTTCAGGTAAGGTAGGATCTTCATACATGGGTCCTCTGTCTCTTATGATAGAACGCCTCTGTTTGGGACAGACAGAAACTTCAGAAACAGTAGGAGGTGAACTGCCCATATCTGAAGTTTCTGCTTTCCCTCTTTCCAATGGTTCCACAGACTGATGAGGAGAAGTATGTGGAGACTCATGTTTTTCCTTTTCCTCTTTCTCTTCTTTTTTATCTTTCGCCTTTTTGGATGTTAGTGGTTTATCTTTAAGTCCATGGAGATCTTGATCCTCTGACTTTTCTTCCCTAAAGAATAAACAACAATGCAAATATCAGAAAGAATAGCACAGTATTCAGAATTTCTGAATAACCTATTTAGAAGTAAAAAGTAATATCTAACTGAAGGTCAGATTTAGAAAGAATCTGTATTTGTCCTATCCAATCCCTTTTGTCAAATCTTTCCATCATTCCATACCAATTATAAAATGGAATACTTGATCTTAACTTTTTCATATACCTTTCTTTAAAAATCCTTACCTTCCAAAACCATTTGTATTGGTTACAAGGCAAAAGATGATAAGGGCTGGGTAATGGGAGGTTAAGTAATTTACCCAGGGTCACAAACTAGGACATGTTTAAGGCCAAATTTGAGCCTCTTATCTCTAGACCTGCTTCTCTATCCAGAGAGCCTTCAAAGACAGATCTTCAGCAAAAAAGTTTAAAAAGTGATTAGAACATGTAGGCACTAGATCTGAAAAGGAAAGGATTACAGAAGCTAATTTAAAAAATATGTATCCTCAAGTGAAAGGATCCAAAAGGTTGTTGCTATGAATCAAGACAAATGATGACTATTTTAAAAAAAGGTAATTTCAGTTCCACAAGCTGAAGTGATGGTGGAGAATCCAAAGAAGTGAATACAAATATGTTACCTTAGTTTGGCACTGAAAGGGAAGAAAAGCAGAGAATGACAGAAGCATAGAATCAAAGATCTATATTATTGTTATTTTTTAAACGTTTAAACCCTTAACTTCTGTGCATTGGCTCCTAGGTGGAAGAGTGGTAAGGGTGGGCAATGGGGGTCAAGTGACTTGTCCAGGGTCACACAGCTGGAAGTGTCTGAGGCCAGATTTGAACCTAGGACCTCCCGTCTCTAGGCCTGACTTTCAATCCACTGAGCTACCCAGCTGCCCCTAGAATCAAAGATCTAAAGCTAATAAGGATCTCAAAAAGTAGATGAGCAAAAATGAGTCAAGATAACTTAATATATAGGATATATGAAATGGGTAATAAAGAGCTGGATTGGATGGTATTTCAAAACCACTGAAATTCTAAGATCAATAACACTTCGATCACTATAACACTGTGAGCAATAACATAATAGCACTTTACAGGAGGAGGAGAAACCAAAGAATTTACCAAAAATGTTTGTTCTGCACCCCAATCATTGTTTTCCAATCATCTTAAATCCAAACCACCTTAATTCTTTTTTTTTTTAAACCTTACTTTCTACCTTGGATTCATTACTGTGTATTGGTTCCAAAGCAGAATAGTGGTAAAGGCTAAGCAATACCCAATATGAGTTAAGTGACTTTCCCAGGGTCACACACGTAGGCAGTATCTGGGGCTAGATATGAACCTAGGACCTCCCATCTCTAGGCCCAGCTCTCAATCCACTGAACCACCCAGCTCCTCCACCACCCTAATTAATTCTTAGCTTTGCACCCTATTCTTTAACCTCCAGCTCAGGAAATTTAATTAATTAATCTCTCTGACTGTTTATCATCAAAGTGGCATCTTTGACCAAAATAACACTACCTGATTAAATCATATAAATGTACTTTCTTTTTCTATGAGAATGGTAAGCTCCTGGGACTGGAGCAAAACCTATTTTGTTTTAGCTGAAAACAAAAACAAACAACAACAACCAAAAAAAAGGGGGTGGGGGGAAATACTAATCACGATCCCAAAAAATTGCAATCATAAAAATGGATTCAATGAAAAGAAATAAACAGAAAAAGATGAAACTATGTCTTATGTATAATTTTAGAAGTGAATGGTAATAAATCTATTTCTTAGGTTACATGGTATCTTTACAATAACTGACAATGTCCTGAAGCATAAAAATCTCTCAAATTATATTCATTAAAGGTCCACTAAAGAAAGTACTATCTATTAATTAGAAATTAAGTAATAATCTCAAAGAATAAGTCAAAGTTTAAAAATAAATTAAAAAACAATAATTCCAGGGACAACTGGGAGGCTCAGTGGATTGAGAGCCAGGCCTAGAGATGGGAGAAGTCCCAAGTTCAAATTTGATCTCTAACAGTTCCACACTTCCTAGCTATGTGACCCTGGGCAAGTCACTTAACTCTTATTACCTCGCCCTTATCATTCTTCTGCCTTGGAACTAATGCATAGTATTGATTTTAAAGTAGAAGGAAAGGGCTCAATAAATAAATAAATAAATGAACTAACAAGCAAACAAACAAGTAGGTAAATAATTTAGTTAAAGAGAACATTAACAAATTTTTAAGGATATAGGGAAAAGGGTCCTTAGCAAAAAATTCTACTTTGATCATCAAATAATGGAGAAAATACTTAAAATGGGCATGGAAATAAAAAAAATAGTCACAAATTTTAAAAACCCAAATAAATGCCAAAGTAGAAATCCTAAAAGAAAGAAGAAATTAACAAAAAAAGGGGAAAAATAATTGAAAAAGGAAGCAAACAAGCAAAGAAGTAATTTTTTTTAAAAAAAATTTTTTTAATTTATAAAGTACAATGGGAGAAAAAGTGACTCATTAAAATTTTTTTAGTTAAAAAATATTAAACCCTTTGAGGGGAGAGCCAAATTTCCTTTCTGCATGTATTTCCCTTCTCCCCAGGACAATGTTTGGCACAAAATAAGCACTTAAATGTTTTTTCATTCATTGAATCTTTTTTTTTTTTTTTAAACTTTACCTTCCACCTTGCAGTAAAACTTTGGCTCCAAGGCAGAAGAGTAATAAGGGTAGGCAATGGGGGTCAAGTGACTTGCCCAGGGTCTCACAGCTGAGAAGTGTCTGAGGCCACATTTGAACCTAAGACCTCCCATCTCTAGGCCTGGCTCTCAATCCATTGAGCTACCCAGTGACCAGTACTGAATTTTTTTTAATGATATAGAGAAACTCTTCTAAGATGATACAAAATTATATGACATCAGGGCAGGTGGGTAGCTCAGTGGATTGAGAGTCAGGCCTAGAGACGGGAAGTCCTAGGTTCAAATCTGGCCTCAGACACTTCCCAGCTGTGTGATCCTGGGCAAGTCACTTGACCCCCATTGCCCACCCTTACCACTCTTCCACCTAGGAGCCAATATACAGAAGTTAAGGGTTAAAAAAAAAAAAAGAAAAAAGAAAATTATATGATATCATAGCAAACTGTGAAAAATTAAAATTTCACAAATCCCCACCAAGATGGCATCTTTAATGGACTGAAAGATATTAAGCAATACTATAAAAGTGTTTTGTCAACAACAAAATTATTGGAATAAAAAAATTGTTTTACCCTGTTTTAATATTTTAGTTTTTTAGAAAAACTTTCCATGGTTACATGATTTATGTTTTTACTTTCACTTTAACCCTCCTCTTTACCCCCCCCATATCTAACACACATTTCCACTGATTTTAACAAGTGTGATCAATCAAGACTTATTTCCATATTATTGATAGTGGCACTGGTGTGGTCATTTACTGTCACATCCCCAACCATGTCCGCATCAACCCATGTGTTCAAGCGGTTGTTTTTCTTTTGGGTTTCCACTCCTGCAGTTTTTCCTCTGAATGTGGGTAGCATCTTTTCCATAAATCCCTCAGAATTGTCCTGGGTCATTGCACTGCTGCTAGTACAGACGTCCCTTACATTGGATTGTACCACAATGTATCGGTCTCTGTGTACAATGTTCACCTGGATCTGCTCCTTTCACTCTACATCAATTCCTAGAGGTCTTTCAGTTCACATGGAATTCCTCAAATTTATTATTCCTTTGAGCACAATAGTATTCCATCACCATCATATACCACAATTTGTTCAGCCAGTCCCCAAATGGAGGAGGCATCCCTTTGTTTTCCAGTTTTCTGCCACCACAAAGAGTATGGCTATAAATATTTTTGTACAAGTCTGTTTATCTGTGATCTTTTTGGGATACAAACCCAGCAATGCTATGGTTGGATCAAAGAGCAGGCAATCTTTTATCTCTCTTAGGCATAGTCCAAATTGCCATCCAGAATGGTTGGATCAGTTCACAACTCCACCAGCAATGCATTAATGTCCCAATTTAGCCACATCCCCTCCAACATTCATTACTCCCTTTCTATCATTTTAGCCAATCTGCTAGGTGTGAGGTGATACCTCAGAGTTACTTTGATTTGCATTTCTCCAATTATTAGAGATTTAGAACACTTTCTCATGTGCTTATTGATAGTTTTGATTTCTTTATCTGAAAATTGCCTATTCATGTCCCTTGCCCATTTATCAACTGGAGAACGGCTTGATTTTTTTGTACAACTGATTTACCTCCTTGTATATTTGAGTAATTAGACCTCTGTCAGAATTTTTTGTTATAGATTTTTTTCCCAGTTTGTTGTTTCCCTTCTGATTTCGGTTGCATTGTTTTTGTTTGTACAAAATCTTTTTAATTTAATATAATCAAAATTATTTATTTTACATTTTGTAATTTTTTCTAAGTCTTGCCTGGTTTTAAATTTTTCCCTTCCCCATAGATCTGACAGGTATACTAATCTAGGTTCACCTAATTTTCTTATATCTTCCTTCTTTATATTCAAGTCATTCACCCATTCTGAATTTATCCTGGTGTAGGGGATAAACCTAATCTAAACCTAATCTCTCCCATGTTGTTTTCCAATTTTCCCAACAGTTTTTGTCAAATAGTGGATTTCTGTCCCGAAAGTTGGGTTCTTTGAGTTTATCATAGACAGTCTTGCTGACGTCACTTACCCCAAGTCTATTCCACTGATCCTCCCTTCTGTCTCTTAGCCAGTGCCATATTGTTTTGATAACTTCTGCTTTATAGTATAGTTTAATACCTGGTACTACTAGGCCACCTTCCTTCACATTTTTTTTCATTATTTCCCTTGATATTCTTGATCTTTTATTCTTCCAAATGAACTTTGTTACAGTTTTTTCTCATTCAGTAAAAAAGTTTTTTGGTACTTTGACAGGTATGACACTAAACAGGTAAATCAATTTGGGTAGAATGGTCATTTTTATTATGTTAGCTCGTCCTACCCATAAGACTCAATGTTTTTCCAACTGTTTAGATCTGGTTTTAATTGTTTGGAAAGTGTTTTGTAGTTGTGTTTGTATAACTCCTGTGTTTGTTTTAATAGATACATTCCTAAGTAGTTTATATTGTCTAGGTTGATTTTAAATGGTGTTTCTCTTTCTACCTCTTGCTGCTGTGACTTGTTGGAAATATATAGAAATGTTGATGATTTATGTGCATTTTTGTGTATCCTGCAACTTTGCTAAAGTTGTTGATTATTTCTATTAGCTTTTTAGTTGATTCTCTAGGATTTTTTAAGTAGACCATCATATCGTGAAGAGTGATAGCTTAGTCTCCTCATTGCCTATTTTAAAACCTTCAATTTCTTTTTATTCTCTAATTGCTACTGCTAGTGCTTCTAGTACAATGTTAAATAACAGAGGTGATAATGGGCATCCTTGTTTCACTCCTGATCTTATTGGGAAGCCTTCTAATTTATCCCCATTGCATATGATGCTTCTTGATGATTTTAGATATATACTGTTTATTATTTTTATGAAAGGTCCTTATATTCCTATACTTTCCATGGTTTTTAATAGGAATGGGTGTTGTATTTTGTCAAAGGCTTTTTCAGAATCTATTGAGACAATCATGTGGTTTTTGTTGGTTTGCTTATTGATATGGTCAATTACGTGAATGGTTTTCCTGATGTTGAACCATCCTTGCATTCCTGGTATAAATCCCACCTGATCATGGTGGATGACCTTCTTAATTACTTGCTGGAGTTTTTTGCTAGTATTCTGTTTAAGATTTTTGCATCCATGTTCATTAAGGAGATTGGTCTGTAGTTTTCTTTTTCTGTTTCTGATCTACCTGACTTTGGAATCAGTACCATATTTGTGTCATAAAACAAATTTGTTAGAACTCCTTCTTTGCTTATTATGTCAAATAGTTTGTAAAGTATTGGAATTAGTTGTTCTTTGAAGGTTTGATAGAATTCACTTGTGAATCCATCAGGCCCTGGGGACTTTTTTCTTAGGGAGTTCTTTTGATGGCTTGTTCAATTTCTTTTTCTGATATGGGAATACTTAAATATTCTATTTCTTCTACTATTAATCTAGGCAATTTATATTTTTATAAATATTCATCCATCTCACCTAGATTGCTATATTTATTGCCATATAATTGCACAAAATAGTTTTTAATGATTGCCTTGATTTCCTCTTCATTAGAGGTGAGGTCTCCCTTTTCATCTTTGATACTGATGATGTTTTTCTTCTTTCCTTTTTTAAATTAGATTGACCAGTACTTTGTCAATTTTGTTTGTTTTTTCAAAGTACCAGCTTCTAGTCTTATTTACTAATTCAATAGTTCTTTTACTTTCAATTTTATTGATTTCTCCTTTAATTTTTGTAATCTCTAATTGGGTCTTTAGCTGGGGATTTTTAATTTGTTCCCTTTCTAGTTTTTTAATCTGCATGCCCTGTTCTTTGCCCTCTCTAATTTGTTAATATATGCACTCAAGGATATAAATTTCACCCACCGAGTACGGAATAAAAATTTTTAATTAAAATATATGCTAAATATGTATCCCAAATACAAAATAATACAAGCCATAAATAGAAAAAATTAGATGACACAAAAAAGTTTAAAAGTGCAATTCATAATTAAGGACAAGAAATGCATGCTCTTGGCCCAGCTGAGTGAGGATGTGAATCGAGTCAGGCCTAGACTCAGGACTTGTTAAAATTTAGTATCAGACACTTCCAAATTACTTAACATCAATCTCTAATAATTTAATAAGTAGATGCTTATTTTTTACATATGAATATAAGAAAATATTGGTTTATACTAAAAAAATACAAAACGGATGATTTTTGTGAAACATGGGAAGGTTCTGAATGAATATATATGGAGAAAGGCACAGAACCAAGTAGGATAATTTATAAAACAATAATTAAAGACAACAACTTTATATAAATGGTCAAAGGATATAAGGAGCTACATTTGACTCCAGAATCTCTTCTAGGTCTGGTGCTCTATCTATTGAGTCACCTTACTGCCCCTCTACTCAGTTCTTCTTTTTCAAATATCTTTTTTTCTTATTTAAATTCTTTATTTACTTCAATTTTTCTCTTCCTTTTTCAACCTTACCTCGCATTCTCCCAAAATTTCCTCTCTAAATCATCTCCTCTTTTTTTCTCCTCATAATTCTAAGGTATTATAAATCACTTTCCCAATTCTTTGCTTTTCGAATATGTTCTTCCTTTAATTTTTCTATTCTAATTGAAGTTAAAACAAAAAAGAAGCACTTCTGTTGGATAATCTTCCAAGTCTTTTAAAATGGGCTCTAAGAATCTAATGTGAAAAAGGGTTTTATTTTCTTGAGGACTGTAAGAGGAAGAAGAGATCCTGCCAAAATGAAAGCATACTTCTCTGACTTTACTGACTCCAAAACTGAACTAAATAAAATAAGCTAACATAAAGATTAGCCAAATCCCATAGAGTCGTACAATTAAGTAAGCTATAATGCCAATCATAAAAATCATGGCCCAACTCTTAAGAAAAAACTTCTTGTAGTCTATCAACATTAGAGTACAAAACTGAAAATGAGATACACTGTATATAACACAGTCACAGTTAATAATAAAACATTCAAAGTGACAGCTGGTGGCAAAGAGAATAAATAAAACTCCAGCCTAGAGTCAGGAGGTCCTGGTTGAACGTTCAAATGTAGCCTCAGACACTAACTATATGACCCTTGGATCACTTAAACCCACTACTTCTTCTTATCTTATAATTGATAATAAGAATCTATAGGTATAAAAAACTTTTTCAACCTTACAAAAATAAAATCTTAAAACAATGATACTGACAGAGTCAACAAAATTACACTTAGTGGGAAAGTTGCATTAGAATCTTTTGAAAAGTATCTTACATCAGGTTTGAATATCTACTGTTTTCCAAAATCTACCAAATGCATTTGGCTTTGATTTCTCACTCTTAGGAATAATATTACAAACAGGTTACAATCTCTGTTGTCAAGGACCCAAATAATAACTATTTTTAAATTATGTGTAAGAAGAGAGAGCTGACCTTATTTTGTTAGGAAGATTTTTGTCTAAGTCTTGCCTTTACAAGATATTGACTAAATGATTATATGTTTACTAGTTACTCTGAGGGTTCCAGGCAATTTTCTAAAATTAAGTTGAAGAAAAGGTGCACCTCATTTTTTAGATCCAGTTAAAAAGTTTGAAGTGCTATCTACACAAGAGAAGAAAACCACACACACACATGAACAAAATAAAAATATAATTTGTAAAAGACAATTCTGTTGAATTTAGATAAGGTTTGAAAGAAGTCACAGATTCTAAACAGAAGATATGGAAAAAGGTGATAGAGTATAATATATACAAAACCAATATCACTTTGGCAAAACTAAGGCATAAATAAAGGTAAATAATGGGGGTTAGTCTTTTAAGACTTAAAAGGCAGATTGAGACCAAGTTGTAAAGGATTTTTAAAAAGACCTTTGTAAGAGGCAGCTAGGTGGCTCAGTGGATTAAGAACCAGGCCCAGAGACAGGAGGTCCTAGGTTCAAATTTGGCCTCAGATATACTCTAACTGTGTGAGCCAGGGACAGTCACTTAATTCCCATTATCTAGCCCTTACCACTCTACTGCCTTTGAACCAATAAACAGTATTGATTATAAGGAGAAAGGGAAGAGTTAAAAAAAAAAAGATGACTTTGTATTTGATCCTAGAGGTGATAATGGTGATTAATTAATCCTAAAGATAATCATGAACAAGAGATATGGTCAGAACTGTACTTTAGGAAATTCACTTTGGCAACTACATAGATGAATCTAAAGAAGGGAAGACACTAATTATGAGTACTGAGAGGTAACAAAAGGAGTTACTCGTAATTTCTGGAATTTTAGTTAAAAGCATATAATTAAAGATCACCTAAACTTATTTCAAAAGAAATCAGTTACCACCTATACTAAAAATTTTTGAGAAGAAATGATGTAGAATTTTTTTTTGTAAGAGTGAAAGACAAGAAGGAGAAAAGAAGGAAAGGAAGAGGATACAAGAGGAGAGTCAAGAAAGTTACTTACCTGAGCCCTAACATCACAGCTACCATGGAATCCTGATGGAGCTACAAAAGCAAGATGGCAAGATTTGCTTGACTCACATGTCACATCAAAACAGGAACTGATGATTCTGGTTTTTTTAGAAGCCTATATAATAAAGAAAACAAGTTGAAAGCCTCTATGTGCTTCAAGACTTTCAGTCTCTTTAGAAAAACAGGTACATTGAAATCACTCTACTTTGTATGATGCATTACTATAAGTCAAATCAATCAAGTGTCAAGTTCTATGTGCTGAGCTCTATACTAAGAAAGAAAAAAAATTCTTGAAGCAAAGTTATTAAAATTAAAATAAACACTACCATCAGAAATGACCAATATAATGTTATAACTTTTAGCAAAATCTGCAAATTGGTTTTTCTAGAAAATCTGAAAGTTCTATGGTCAGAGAAGGAATGGCATAATAACTGATATCTATCACCCAGAAAAAGATGCGATAAGAAAGTTTCTGGCTCAGACTATACTACAATGAGAAAGACTGAGATGGGAAAGAATGTTGGCTCAGACTTCTTGCCAGCACCATAATGAGATAACACTTCCCTTTAATTTGGGCTTACAGGGATGGTAAATTCTTATCTTAACCCTCTTGCTCTCTATAAAATTCCACTTTTTTATGTTGTTTAGTTCTCATTCTATCTAAGGCTACTGAAGCTAATACTATAAGCTGACTTTGCTACAGATAAACCTTGACTGTAAGAGTATGGGCAAATAACCATTTCTTCACATTGAGACAACGATTGGCAACACTGACTAATCAACGGAAACTTTGATTTTACCAAGGGAGATTAATGGGCAGGAAAAATGAACAGGCTAGAAGATAGGTTAGCATTTTGTACATTCATCTATCATTTAGGATTTCATTGATCTGACCTGGTCTAAAAAATTCTCTAGTGGTCAGTAAGAATCTATGTTACTTACAATTAATCTGTGATCATTATGGAATCCTTCAGGTTTTGGTGAATTTGGTTAAATTCTAGTCACTATGGCTATTACAAGTATATTGGAAGTTAAATTATTCCTAGTTAAATCTACTATCCATATAGAAATTCTGATTTGGTTAATAGATTAATAGATTTGGTTAAAAGGTTAATAGGTTAATAATAATAAGAGGAATCTTTTACCCTAAATTCATGTTTAAGTTGTAGCTTCATACCTAAATCAATTACTGCAGATCTAATGCTAAACTTACATTTCCAATAAATAGCAACTTCCCAATAACTTTCTGTGAGAGGTAAGTTTTATAAAAGGTATGGAAAATGCAGGGTTTCACAACTTTCAGAGTAATTCAGAAGGAAAGTCTGCATGAATTTATGACCTTTATAAACTAAGGAAATCTGTTACAAATTTCAAAAATTATGGAAATGTAGTCAATATGTTTATAAAATAATTAAATAGCCTCATTGTTTTGGGGGGTTTTCACCCCTAAAACTTTCTCATACATAAAGAACACTCTTCATTCACTCCTCTCAGGAGTGACAAATGTTTTCTTTTAATGTAAGGGAGGCTAGAGAACAATAAGAATTGAAACTAGTTTGAAAGTATCAGGGAAATCCAAAAGCAAGGAAAAAAATAGATTTTAAGCCTTCACTAGTGCTAATTAACACCTGCTGTGTTAATAACTTTTCTTTATATGGGAAAAGGGATTTTTTAAGATCAGGAGGCAAATAATATAGAATAAGTAAAATTTAATTTCCAAAGAACATTTCTTACCTTAATGCAATGGTTTTTTCTAGGAATGATTTAGTGCAAAAAGGTAAATAATTCTTAAATTAGTCTTAGGGATCTGATAGGGAAAAAGTCAAGATTGTAATAAAGGCAAGTTAAGAGATTTGATGAAATTTGCGGTTTCACTAAGATAAAAAGGCTATGGAAAATTTTCTCTGCCTATAAATTTGTGAATATTCTTAAAAGAAATTTAAAATCCGTCCCAAGATTTCTCAGTTCTATTTCACCAATTTGCATATTATTCTTGTGGAAAAATAACTGAAATCATGAAGATAATTTAAAACTGACAATATTCTAGTAAGTTACAACAATTACTGAGTAGAGTATATAGAAATAAATTTTCAGCATGTAATTATCTGAGTATAGTATATAAAATTCTGTCCCTAAAAGATGATAAGAAGGACATGGGTTCTAATATATATTCATAATTTCGTTACTATTAAAAAGATTGTATGCCATTTCCTTTTTCAGAAGACTTTAAAAGGGCCACATGAGATAGCAAGAGTGTCATGTTCACTTCTGGCAGCAGACTTACTAAAAGTAGCAGGCCTTACAGTTTGAAGTGCCAATAATAAATGGGCCTTTAGAAATATAATATTCTAGGGGGTAGCTAGGTGGCTCAGTGGATTGAGAACCAGGTCCTGGGTTCAAATTTGGTTTCATCATACATCCTAGCAGTGTGACACTGGTTAAGTCAGCTTTTACCACTATTATGCCTCGGCACCAATAGACACTATTGATTCCAAGCCAGAAGGAAACACAGTAAAAAAAAGAATTATGATATCTTATATAGGAGAGACAGATGAACAAATGGAGTAGATTCTAGTGTCAAGAAGATAAAGTAAGATGTGCTTTTTTAGAATAATTGTGATATTTCAGCTCTTAATGGAGAATACAATTAAAAGGAAATTTGGCAATAAAGTGATTTTAGAAACTGCCAAAAGTATAAGTAATTGGAATAAAATTACTCTATACTGGTCTCTGAGTACAACAAGTATCAGAATGTCAAAAATGAAAATAATTTGCAATATGAGATAAATAAAAAATACATCCAACTGAATTTAGGTCATTTTACTGACCATATGTTCTGTTTCATATTCTAAATCCATAATATATTTGTGTTTATTTTTTCTTGTTCTATAGAAATATTATAAATAAGGTAATGCAACTATATCTTCGTACATGAAATCCTCTTTTGATTTGAATGCTGCAAAATTATAATTTGTAAGTAATAAATATTAAAGACTGCTGTCAATATTAAAAAAACTATTATATTTTTGGGGTAGCTGGGTGGCTCAGCAGATTGAGAGCCAGGCCTAGAGATGGGAGGTCTTAGGTTCAATTCTGGCCCTCAGAAACTTGCTACCTGTGTGGCCCTGGGCAAGTCACTTGATCCTCCATTCCCTCGTCCTTACTGCTCTTTTGCTTTAGAACTAATATATAGTATTGATTCTAAGATGGAAAACGAGAGTTTTATTTTTTTTAATAAATAATGCACACACAAAAACTGTTATATCTCTAACAGCATATATTTTACTTTAAAATGAACAATGACCAAAAAAAAAGTCAAACTGTGATTTTTCAATTAAAAAAATAAATTTTATATTAACTTTATACATTAACTTAACATTAACTAATACTTAATCACACTGTGGAGTTATATTTGAAGGAGATTAAACATGAAAGGACATATGATTGGGATTGGATTGACTGGGTCAGTTTGAATCACAGTGTTTTATAATATTAATACTTGTATCAGTTTTGCTTTATTTTGGTAGTCAATACTTCACAGTATGTATAGAAATGCCTATCAGAAAAATCTATGTTACTCAGTATCCAAGAAGAAAATGATAGGATATACAATACAAAAATGTGGTTTAAGGATGCTTATGTAATCTACCAAAAGAAGGGACAATACCAAAAGATATTCTGGCACTGATCTCTTGCTGCCTAAGATAAATAAAAAACTGTGACAGAAACAAACTGATTCATTACTTCTTGCTATCACAATGATAAAATCCTGCCCTACTTTCCCTATTTTGAGTTTCTAGACACTATTCCTGAAAGCGTGAAGGTCACAACACCTGCAAGATTAAGGCTTTCTATACTGTTTTTGATGCTCTGGGCCCTCTGATTTTATACAAACATGGGCATGTACTCTGAAAGTAAATATAATTTTCAGATAACCATGTCTGTGTGTTGACTCAGTGACTGGAAGTAGTAGCTAGTCAACACACTTCTCAGATAATTTTTATCAAAATGATAAAAGGAATTAAAATATTGCTTGTCAACATTACAGTCTAGCAGTAATCTTAAATTCTTAAAAGGGGGGGGGGCAGCTGGGTAACTCAGTGGATTGAGAACCAGGCCTAGAGATGGGAAGTCCTGGGTTCAACTCCGGCCTCAGGCACTTCCCAGCTGGGTGACCCTGGGCAAGTCACCTGACCCCCATTGCCCACCCTAACCATTCTTCTGCCTTGGAGCCAATACACAGTATTGACTTCAAGAGGGAAAGTAAGAGTTTAAAAAAAAATTCCTAACAAAGGAAAGTAAACTCCTTAGATTCATATAAGGGGTAACTAAATATAAGGGTTAAATAAATATGGAAGCTTACAAAGCAGCAAGATGTCATCTAAAGTCAAGAGGGAAAAAAAATCAGAGATAAGAGAAAGGTTAATTAGTTAGCTTTAAATATAAGACTTTTTCATGATTGTGCTTCTTAGAACTTTCTCTAACCTGCCTCAGGATCTAGCAGGAAACAATTAATTTTCAATGGAATTGAATAGGATGGCTTTATATTACAAAAAATGCTAACAAGTCTGTCATAAATAAAGTTCACTCAATTAGCCCACATGGCAAAAAGAAAACATATCATGGCCATGTGTCACAAAGGGTTGCCAAAAAAGCTAACAGGAGAAATAAAAAAGGCCTGAGAATCTGATTTTTAGTAAAATAATAAATGGAATGAATAATGAGAAGAATAAGACTCCAAAGGCAATAGTTTTTCATTATAATGTTTTTGCAACTGAATAATTATATTCAATATCTGAAAAGTTGTTGTAGTTTATATAATGAAACTAATTTAAATGTAAATAGATATAAACCAGGCTTATTTATACAGACATCATCTATTATTATAGCATGGTAGAAATTTATGGGGGATGGGCAGCCAGGACAAATTAACCAAATAACATTAACATTATAAATTCACCATAGATTTATTAGGAAAACAAAAGAAGAATATTGGGATCAATATTAATTAGTATTCACAAACATAAAAAGGTGACAGTGCAAAAATGTAAACATATTTGGCACTTTCTCTGCCAAAAGCCATGGGGCTAATAAATTCCAGAGATGCTACAAAAAAAATTCAACCTTTGAAAGGCAAAGAATATTACAGATTGTATTCTGAAATAAATGACAAAAGGATCTCACTAGCTATAGAAATAGAAACACTCTAAATGGAAGATTTTATAAGAGCAGTTCACAAAGCTGCTTAGCCTATCCTCTTAAAAAACAAAGATTAGCAAAAACACAACTCTGTACTGGATTCCAAAAATCATTAATGATTAAATTTCAGTCTGTATTTAACATTTTTCTCAATCCATTGGCTGAAGTCATAAAAGACAATTTAGCATATTTACAGATGATATAAAATTGGCAGATGACATAAAAATGCCATTAAAAAAACTAAAATGAGTTTTCAGAAATATCTTGACATTGTGCAAAGTAATTTAGAACTATATCCAAAAAGTTACTATAGGAGGCAGCTCAGTGGATTGAGAGTCAGGCCTAGAGACGGGAGGTCCTAGGTTCAAATCCGGCCTCAGACACTTCCCAGCTGGGTGACCCTGGGCAAGTCACTTGACCCCCATAGCCCACCCTTACCACTCTTCCACCTAGGAGCCAATACACAGAAGTTAAGGATTAAAAAAAAAAGTTACTATACAATGATATATTCTGACCCATATATTCCAAAGAAATTCAAGGGAAATGAACCATTAAATGCAAAAATTTAGCAGTTCTTTTTGTGATGGCAAAAAAATTGGATTAATGGAATGCTCCTTAATTGAGAATGGCTGAAGAAATTGTGGTAAAAGAATGTAAAGGAATAACGGAGGGTTGCTATAAATAATAAAAGGGACTGGTGTTTCATTGAAATCTAGGAATATGCAAACTGAAGTACACAGAACCAGGAGAATAATTTATACCATAACAGCAATACTGTTAAACAGTATTGAAAGAGTTAAGAATCATGATCAACTTGACCAGATAAATACCACCTACACCTGACAGTTATGGACTAATATAGAGAATGAGAAATATATTTCTAGATATATCCTGTAGGGACTTAATATATAACAAGCAATGCTATCCACCTCCAGAGAAGAGTTTGTGTGTATTTTGTATATACTCATATAAATATATGCACAAGTTGTCATACCTAATAGAATTTAAGCGAAGTGCTGGGGATACACAAACAAAACACCTCACACTGTATATACGTAATAAATACTTGTCAATTAGCTGTTTGCTTCTGGATCTATCTGAGAGAGAGTGAGAAAAAATGGTTATTATACATGAAAAATAACAGAAGAACATGAAGATGATTCAATGATATTAGGTCACCAGGTTGGGCCAAGCAACATCTGAAAGATAAGACTTTTCATTAATTGCCAGAAGATCCTGCAGCACAAAAGACTTTAAAAACAAGCAAATGTCTGACCTTTTTTTTAAAAAAGGGTTAATAGAATAATCCATTAAGGGAATGACCTTAATTTCAATTTCTAGCAAAATATAAGAAATAAATTTTAAGTGGTTTTTAATTATAAGGAATAAGTAACACTGATCAGTAAAAAGTAACAGAACTTCAACAAAAAAAGGTTCTGACATGTCTCTTTTTCTTCTGATAGGAAAATGTCAGATGATAAAATAATTAAACAGATTCAGAGAAAACTTGAATATCAATTTATGCAACAATACGTTTTTATTTTTATAACCATATATATATATTTATAACTTATAAAATCTGCAGATAACATGGTTGTTAGAAATAAGTAGGATTGTGAGTAAGTTAAAAACTATATTTCAGAATATTGGGCCAAAAAAATAAAACACTCTTCCATTCCTTGTTCTATTTAACTTTTAAACTTTTCATTTATTCTCTATATTGTTATGTCTTTTGCTTTCTTGTCCATCAGAATGTATTCACTTTCAGAGCAAGGTTGTTTCACTCTCTGTACTTTTTATAGCTCTACCACTTGTAGATACTTGAGATTTAATGAGAGTACTATTTAAATAGAAAAAATGTAAATTCCAACAGTAGCTTTTAAAACACAACTCAAATTTAGTGAAAATTCATCTATGATGAATTTTAAGAAGTACAAGATTACAGAAGAAGAAAGTCTGATTGCATACTTTGTCAGAACACATTTGAAATATATTAAATTCTATGCATTATAAGTAATAACTACCTACAGATCATTTCAAGGGAGGTCATCAGGACCGAAAAGAATTTGAACATCAGTTTTGATATAAAAAACTGTGTATATTCACCTGAGAGAAGACTTAAAGAAAAGGTATTAACTGCCTGGAAAGATGGTCATATTGAAAGAGATCTCTATTTATTTTACTTAAAGTTTCTACTTTTAAATCTCCAGACTGCAAATGCCCTTTAGCACTTAGCATTTCTTTTTTTTTTTTTTTTTTTTTTTTTGTTTTGTTTTGTTTTTTTAATTTTAAACCCTTAACTTCTGTGTGTATTGACTTATAGGTGGAAGATTGGTAAGGGTAGGCAATGGGGGTCAAGTGACTTGCCCAGGGTCACACAACTGGGAAGTGTCTGAGGCCGGATTTGAACCTAGGACCTCCTGTCTCTAGGCCTGGCTCTCAATCCACTGAGCTACCCAGCCGCCCCTCTTAGCATTTCTTTTTGTATCCTAGCTTGCCAATTAGGATTTCTTTTTTATTTTACTTGCATCTCCAACATTTATAGTACCTGAAAAATTCTAAATATTTGTTGTCTTTCTTAATCCTTGACTACAAAACTAAGAACAATTTGAAGAAGTTGCAGAGAGGTACATCAAAATGCAAAGGCGGAATCCACTTAAGAAAAAAAGGATAACCTTTACTAGAAGTCTTCAAACATATGTTGCATAATCCTTTATTGGAGATGATATTTGGATACAGAACAGAATGGGTCTCTCCCAATTTTCACATTCTGTGATGCTATAAATTGTAAAACAGTATGTTAATAAAAATATTTGGCATTGTTCTTGCCCCTGAATATATGTAAAAACATTTAGAAGAAAGATGTATCTTCAAATGAAAAATGAAGATATAATCCCCCCAAAAAAATTCCTTACTATTTAGGGCCCAGTAGAAACATACTTACCTAGGAAATTAAAACCTTTCTGTAATTTAATATCATTACACAGTGATAATCTTCCAATCTATTGCTAAATTTCACTATAATGAGTCATACTCGTCAAAGTTATCATTGCAGTTAGTTTTACATAACACTTCAAAGTTCTCATAACTCCTCTTTAAAGTACAATTATCCTCTTTTACAGATGAGGAAACAGAAGCAGCAACAAAGCTAATCGCTCTAGATCTATATAGCTAGTTAAGCATCTAAAATTAAATATGAATTCAGAATCTCTTGATTTCTCTCTAACCCTTACCCTAAATTCATGCCACCTAGATACCAATAGTTCCTTTTCATTATTCTTCTAACAAAAAAATGGATTACCATAGTGTGTTGGGGGAAGAGGGAGGTGCTGCACATGTGCTTACATTATAAATGTCTTTTTTTTTTGGTCTCCTATATGGGTGGGGGAAGGAAGTGGAAGGAAGAATTCAGAAATTAAGATAAAACTGAATTTTTCAAAAAAGATATAATTTTTCCTGTTATTTTTTAAATTAAATCTAAAACTAAGAAAGCAAAAGTCAAGCCAGTCTAAGAATTTAAGAAACTGAGATAAAAGCCCTAAAATCTAATTATAAGATATATTAATAACATAAAATCATGTTCTCAAAATAATATCATACACAGTGCTTTGCAAAATCAGAGCATAATATAAATGCTAGACATAATTACATATATAATTATACAGACAAAACTTTAGGTCATGTATTTTATTTCAGTGCCACTGCTATAATTCACAACCTGACAAAGTTCCATACACAACTGCAACCCAAGGTATTTAACACTGCCCAAAAGGGAAGCTAGTGCAAAGACAATATTAGCAAAAGGCACTCATCAAAATTCATTTCAAAATGAAGACACATTTTTATGGTCCTTTATGGTGTCTTTTTTTTTTTTAAACCCTTACCTTCTGTTTTGGAGTCAATACTGTGTATTGGCTCCAAGAGAAGAGTGGTAAGGGTAGGCAATGGGGGTCAAGTGACTTGCCCAGGGTCACCCAGCTGGGAAGTGTCTGAGGCCGGATTTGAAGGACCTCAAGTCTCTAGATCTAGCACTTAATCCACTGAGCTACCCAGCTGCCCCCTTATGGTGTCTTAATTAACAAATTTTTACTGTCTCTCACTCCCAATGCCATGAAGGAAATTTTTCGTATGAAGAAGAAATCCTTCAATTATGGACCATATTACTTTTATAACTTACTGTGTGGATTGAGAGTCAGGTCCAGAGATGGGAGGTTCTGGGTTCAAATCTGACCTCAGACACTTCCCAGCTGTGTAAACCTGGGCAAGACACTTAAAAATAAAATAAAGTAAAAAATAACTTACTGTGGCTTAGGCTTCATTTTATTTTTTCTTTAAATCCTTACCTTCAGTCTTAGAATCAATACTGTGTATTGGTTCTAAGGCAGAAGAGTGATAAGGGTAAGTAATGGGATTAAGATTTGCCCAGGGTCACACAGCTGGAAAGTATCTGAGGTCACATTTGAACCCAGGACCTCCCATCTTTAGAGCTGGCTCTCAATCCACTGAGCTACCCAGCTGCCTCCTTAGGTTTCATTTTTTTTTAATTTAAAAACCCAATTTAATTTCAATTATATATCAGAACTATTCAAAGAATTTCACTTACTACCTATTTCAAACCTAAGTACAAAAAAATTTATATTCTTAATCAGAATTGTTCTATTTCTGTATTTAATTTTATATGTATAGCTTTTATTAAATTATTTATTAAATTTGGCTTTTTAGCAATGAAATGCTTATATTGCTTCTTAGTTTTTTGTATTCTTTCTTTTTTAATAAGAAACTTTTTTGTGGGGCAGCTGAGTAGCTCAGTGGATTGAAAGTCAGGTCTAGGGGCAGAAGGTCCTAGTTTCAACTCCGGCCTCAGGCAATTCCCAGCTGTGTGACCCTGGGCAAGTCACTTGACCCCCATTGCCCACCCTTACCACTCTTCCACCTAGGAGCAAATACACAGAAGTTAAGGGTTAAAAAAAAAAAGAAACAGAAACTTTTTTTTCAAATCAGTATTTGATGCCTATCATTTCCCCCCAGTGAAACACATTTATAACACATTATTATTAAAACACATGTATAATTTCCCAAACAAATTGACTTGGGGACCATGCCTACAAAAAAATGCTTCTTGCAACCCTTCCCCAAAATCTTTTCCTGAAGAAATTTGACCCTTTCTAATTCCCCTTTTGACAATGAAAAATTTCCAGTCATTCTCTTTCATCTACCCCAAAGTTAGAACACTAGATCATACTCCTTCCCTCCTTTTATTTCCCTTTTTCATCTTTACCTTTTCATAGTTTAAGCTAATTGTATGACTTTTCCTGCAAACTATCCCCTCCTAAATAATCATCTCCCTAACCCTAATTCTATCATGAATATCACCTTTCATTGCAATTCTAATTTTTCTTTCAAACTGAGAAAGAAGTGTTTAATAATGACAAACCTTTTTGACAAACCTGTACATAACTATTGTGCTATTGGACCTGATCTGCATGACTTTAATTAATTACTATATAATGTTGATAGTAGTTACTTTTGTTGCTTGTTTTTTCCCCAAGGGAATAAACTATGTAATGAAGGTCTTTTTTGCTGTTGGTCTGATAATAGATATTTTAATGGGAGTGTTTGATTGATAATTGATAATAAAACTATTTTATTTTTTAATTTTTAAAAATTTTTAAATTTGAAATATTTTATTTAATTTACAATGTTTTTCTAAGTTTACATGATTCATGTTCTTTGCTCCCCTTCTCCCACCCCACTCCTCAAGCCAATGAACAATTTCATTAAGTAATAAAACTATTTTAAAATTACTTAAATGATTAAAAATTATAAATTATAAAAGAAAATAGTATTACATTGAGTTCTACCTTATTTATTCACAACTATTAAAATATTTTCACAAAAGCAGAGTATAATAGTCTATTAAATTCTCAAAATGACAGTGTGTAATATTTTACAAGATAATAAATAATATGGAATTAGGCCTTGATCAATGATATATGTAAAACCCAGTGAAATTTTGTGTCTGCTAAGGGGGTTAGAGGGATTGGGGGAGACAGAAAGAATATGAAATATTTAACTAGGAGAAAATATTCAAAATTAAAATAAAAAAATTAACAAGTTAAAAGATTATTGTTAAGATATTTGTATGATTCATTTATATATTAATTTCACCTAAATTAATATTCAAAATAGAAAGAAAATTTTTAAGTGAAAATGGTAATAGCCTTATAAGCAACCACAAATTAAGAGGGATTAGAAAATAAGAATTTTTATAAATTTTACAATGTATCAGGTACTTATGCCAATTTATTTACAAGAGCTATTGGTGTTATTCTACCAATTTTTTAATTAAGGAAACTGAGGCATAAAGAGGTTAAGTGCTGTGCCAAAAGTTATAATGGAAGCTATTAAATGTCTGAGGCCAAATCTGGTTTTTCTGACTTCAGATCTAGTAGTCTATCTGATTCCAGGAGTAGATAATTGAAAAAATCTCAAATATTGGAATGCTGATAGGGGATATTTAAATAAATTTTCCATGATTTCATTAAAGAATTGGACTTAGAATATTTCAGACTATAATTTTATTGTAAAGATACTTTTATTTATAGAGAATTAGTTTGTTTTAAAGGAGTTGTTAGGTAGTTGGTTAACACCTGATGAATACTATTCAAATTTAAAGATCATCCAAATAGGCAAAAATTAGTGGTATGGCAGATGACTGGGGAAAATTAATAAGAATTTGCAACTGTTTTTCTATAAAGTACATTTTAAAAAGTGATGATTTAAGAAGAGCATGTAATTTTCAGAAATGGGCCATAAAAATACATGTTTGGGACTTTAAATTGAATGTTTTTGTTAATTTTATGTTTTGTAAAGAGGACTGTGAAGTTTCTACTTAAATTTTTGTGTTAGGTTGCTAATTTTACACACAATTGAATGTGAAATTTTTTTTTAAGATTTGGGTTCATATGTAGTATTGAATTACCAGGGCAAGTTTATTAAATTAAGGAAATAAAAATTATATTAATTTTTAAGTGTCTAAATCTCAACTTTTTTTACAATAGAAAATGCAGTTATTTATACTCTGGCATGCAGATGAAGTTTTTCACTGGGAATTAACTTAGAGTGAAAAAGCAAGAGAAAATCAAAAGTTAAGGAATAAAGTAGGGGCAGCTGGGTAGCTCAGTGGATTGAGAGCCAGGCCTAGAGACCAGAGGTCCTAGGTTCAAATCCAGCCTCAGACACTTCCCAGCTGTGTGACCCTGGGCAAGTCACTTGACCCCCATTGCCTAGCCCTTACCACTCTTCTGACTTGGGAGCCAATACACAGTAATGACTCCAAAACGTAAAGTAAGGGTTAAAAAAAAATTTTTTTTTTCAATAAATAAGGTCAGAGTTTAGGATTTTGTTTAATAAGGAACTATTTTTAAAATCGTGTATTTTAGATTTTCTTAGAGAAACCACGCTTTGGGGATATTTGGAAGGCTGTACTCAGCATTTAGGTAAATAATTTATTTGTTGAAATGAGATCTTACTTTCAAAGTTTTAAATGGTTAGTAAAGTTAATTATTTTAAATTAATAAGGCTTTTAGTTTGAGACCCTAGGTTAGGCATTAGACCAGAAATAAAAATTAATAAATTTAGACTATTAGGCTTGCTATTTTTCAAAGGACTGAAATTATTTTTATACTGCATGGGACTGGTAAGTAAAGTATGATAAACGTGTAGTTAGTAATAACAAAACCAGTGGGAGGAAAGAGAAGAACCACTGTGACGCACTAGAGGAAAATTGTGCAAAAGGATATGGCAGTAAGGGGGAGGGAGTAATTTAGCGAAGAATGAAGGGTTAGAAAAAGTGAATAACTGAATACGGTGCAGAAGAGGGTTACATACAAATGAATAGAGAATAATTATTCCTTAAAATAAAGTGATAAACAAAGGACGTAAAATGGGTTATGTGGCAAGGGCGTGGCTGTTTTTTAAGACAGATCATAGTGAAAAGTGAGAAGCAGATGATCTTTATAAAGGTATTTGAAAGCGCTGTAAAAAGAAAGTGGAAAATATCCTTAGGGGAAAAGGATTTTTTTTTTAACTGTGGACGAAAGAAAAGGGCCTATTTCGCTTAAGTTGAACGAGATCGGAAAAGATGGGGGATGGGTAAAAAATACATCCCCTAACCCAAACCGCCTAGTTAAAATTACTTGGGACAATCCCTTTTCCACCCCCTACCAACGAGTCCGCACCTGCATTCATGGTACTACTCACAGTCTTTCCACTTCGCCTCCCGTTTCGTTCATCACTCTTACGGCGGCCATTTTCCAAAGGTTTTTTACAGATAGCAGAAGCGCGCTACTGAAAAGCTGGGCACGCGCTAAGGGACCCTCCTTCCTCCCCTTTACCCAATGAAAAAGCAGGGCCTTTTTACCTTCCTTATTGGACCACGGAAGCAATACTTGGAATTCTGCATGTTGTGATTTGTTTTAAATTAAAGAAAACTGACGTATACTGAAGTTTGTGACGACTGTTTTCTCAACTTACTGGTTCCAATAAAAAAAAAATTTTTGAAATGTTGCTCCTTAACCAAAAAATATTTAAAATTAAAATTAAACATAAAAACAAACTAGAATCCAAGATTTCAGCTAAATCAACTCTGAATTAATAGATCTTAACACTTTCCTCACCCTAATATGACGCATTAAAAGATCTTTCAAATCTAAACTAAAACTAAAGAGCCAGCCCTACCTTCCTAAAACCACTTCATACTGGTCCTTTGTATAGAAACTTTTTATAAACCCAATACCTTACTAACTTAATGCAAGTAGCAAATCTTCCTTAATTATTTTAAAAGAAAAAGTCCTTCATTTTTTCCAATTCATATATAAACTTTTACAGATAACAATACACTGACAACAGTCAACAAAATAAGCAGAGCTTCAAAAAATTCCTTTAAACTTACAAATTCTTCTCCCAAGAAATTTAGCTTCTTATAATCCATATTATAATATGATTTTTACATACATTATTATACTATTTATCACTTCTAAAACAAACCTGATGAACCATCAAACCATTCTAGTATGATCTTCAAGAACACCCCAAATAGTCTCATACCCAAACAATTAAAAACAATACCAAAAGTATTTTTTATGCCAACCTATGCTATTACAATCTAACATTTTGTAAATTACAGGTTTTAAGTATGCTCTTCTAAATATCATATTTTACATTTGTTCCCTTCACTTGATTTAGTATTTTAAAGACATATTGACAGTATGTTAAGAAATTGTCCTATAATATCAAAATAAAATCATCAGCAAGGTATCACAATGCAGAGCATTCCACAATCAAATACAGACTATAATAGTATCTTCCAGGTTTGTGAAAATCAAAGGCAGCCTAAAGCTGTTGATGCACATCACAGTGATGGCAAATCTTTGAGAGAATACTAGACTCTGCCTCCATCCCACACCTCAAACTGTATGCCATCACCTCCCCCGCTGAGAGCTGGTATACCCCCCACTTTCTCCCTTACTCCTTATAGGAGAGAAAGGGTTTCCACTGGGCTGCTGGGAGGAAAGGTAGGTTAAAGTGAAGAATGTCCTCAGCAAATGTGGAGAGGACCAGAATAGCCTCTCCAGCTCTACCACCTATGAGCTGCCTTACTGCCCTGTGCACTCCAATTGGGCTGCTGGCCCGAGGGGCAGGTGATGTGAAAAAATGTCATCAGGAATGATGGAGAGTGAGAAGGAGCGGCTGTACCCTGAGTCCCTTTGCCTTTCTATTAATGAACTGGAGGAGAGGGAGGAGAGGACAGCCTATGTGACTACAGAGTTCTATTCATGCCATCTTTGACACCTGTGCCATAGGTTCATCATCACTAGCATAATACATAATTGATGATTATTAAATGTTTATTTTCCTCACTTATCCCTATACACCTTCTCTGAAAGACTCCAGCAAAAGAATTTTCAAAAAGTATAAACTATCCCTTTTTCATACAATTTGTAAACTTGAGCTAATTTCTGCCTAGACTTTATATATATTTGTGTGAGAATAAGTCACAGATTTTTATGAAAACATTCTGTATCCATTCTTACTATATACTAGTAGTAAAAAATATATTTCCTGAAAGGTAGGAGGGAATAAACATTTCATACAATATTGTGTGCCAAAAATTAATATCCCATTTCATAAAATTTGAAGCATTTAGCAGTGTTCTAGAGCTTTAAACTGTTGTGATAAAGATTGGTATCCCTGATACAATGTGCTTTAATCAATTTTTAAATTTTAATAATCAAACTTTCTTCTTTTTTTCAAATCCTTACCTTCCATCTTGGAATCAATACTGTGTATGAAGAGTGGCAAGAGTCAGGTAATGGGGGTCAAGTGACTTGTCTAGCGTCTGGCAAATGTGTAAGGCCAACAAGTGTCTAAGCAAGTGTGTAAGGCCAGATTTGAATCTAGGACCTCCCATCTCTGGGTCTGGCTTTCAATCCAGTGAGACACCCAACTGCTCTCCTCCAATCAAATTAGTAAATAATACATAGTTGATTATTAAATGTTTATTTTCCTCACTTATCCCTATACACTTTCTCTGAAAGACTCCAGCAAAAGAATTTTCAAAAAGTATAAACTATCCCTTTTTCACACAATTTGTAAACTTGAGCTAAATTCAAATAGCTATTTAGAAAAGTTATCTTAAAAATTTTATTTAATATTTTTCTGAGTTTACATGATTCATTTTCTTTCCCTCCCCTCTCCCAGAGCCAACAAGCAATTCCACTGGGTTGTACAAATGTTATCCCTTGATATCTATTTCTATGTTATTCATTTTTGTTATAGAGCGATCTTTTAAAGCCTAAACCCCAAATCATATACCCACATGTACATGTGATAAGTGATGTAATGTTTTTCTCTTGCATCTCTACTTCTCTCAATGTGGTTAGCATTCTTTCCCATAAGTCATTCAGGAGTATCTGGACTTGTTGCAGTGCTACTAATAGCAAAGTCCATTATATCCTGGATTGTTCCAAAATGTTTGTGTACAATGTTCTCCTGGTTCTGCTCACTTCACTCTGCATCAGTTCTTGGAGATTCTTCCAGTTCATTTAGAAATCTTTCAGTTAATTATTCCTTATAACATAGTAGTATTCCATCACCATCAGATATCACAACTTGTTCAGCCGTTCCCCAATAGAGAGATATCCCCTCATTTTCCAATTTTGTTGCCACCACAAAGTGTAGCTATCAATATTTTTGTACAAGTATTTTTCTTCATTATCTTTGGGGTATGGAAAATAGTTATCTTACTGAAATCTACAAATTTGACATTATATATGCATGCATTTGTATCTGTATTTTTATACAAATTCTTATAAAAAGTTTTAGAAAATCTCATATTTGATTTTTACAATATGAAGGCATATCAAATTATGCTACAACTTTCAGTATTATATAACTTAGGGCAACAGACTTAAACATCAGGAGTTTTATCATGTAAATAAAATAAAAAGTTTATAGATGAGTAGTTAGGACACAGGTCTTTTTTTTTAGGTTGGAAAAGGATGAAGATGTACAAAAATATTTATACCAGCTTTTTTTGTGTGCAAAGAATTGGAAACAAAGAGATGCCCATCAATTGGGAAATTAATCAACAATTCTGGAATACCATTATAATGGAATATGATTGTTAAAGGACAAACAGAAAGATTCTGGAAAAGTTTTGTGAACTGATGCAAAGTGAAGTGAGCAAAATCATAACATTGCACATAGTAAACAGCAGTGCTGCACGATTTTCTACCATAACTGACAGCTATTCACAACACTACAATAATCCAAGCCATTCAACAGAAATACTGTCTACCTTCAGAATAGGAAGTCTGATGAAGTCTGAACAGAGATTAGATTATGAATTTTTTCCCTTTGATTTATTTTCATGGGTTTCTATTTTTGAAATGTCTTCTCCAATAACACGACTAATCTGGAAATACGGTTTTTATCATAGCATATGTATTTGATTGTTTCCTCTCAAGGAGAAAAGGAAGAGTTGGAAATCTGGAACTCAAAATGTTATAAAATAATGTTAAAAATTGTTTTTACAATGTGATTAGGGAAAAGATATTACTAAAAAAAGAGTAATAAGTAAATAGCACAGGTTAGTCTATTACCCGACTACAATTTGTATAAAGGCTATTTTATTTTACCAACAAGATTATAAGTATTCTAGTCTAATAAACTTTAGTTAATTCCACTTTACATATTTTTATTTATCTATATATCTGAGACATTTAATTCTCATAATTATTTATCCTATTTTCAGAGAATTTGTAACTCCGTTTATCAATATCCCATGAAAAGGATTCATCAGGATTTATTATATGTATACAGGAGCACAGAGGAAAATTTTTGTTTTGACTTTTTAATGATCAAGCATTCCTGGAAGAATTATGTAATAATATTTAGTATTCTTTATATTTTTTCCAAATCAACAATTTTTGTTGTTGTAGGCCCTTATCAGTTGTATCTAACACATAATGATTCTACTTGGAGTTTTCTTGGCAAAAACACTCTCCAACGTATTTGATAGAGATAGAAACTAAGGCAAATAAAATTAAGTCCAGTCATACTAGTGTCTGAGGCTAGTTTTGAACTCAGAGAGATAAATCTTCATGTCTTCAGGTTCAACATTTTCTCCAATTCTATAAAATATTAATGATTTTTTTGAAGGCAATATATTATGTTTATATGCCACCATATATGATACCATACACATAAAAAAATACAATGGTTTGGAGAAAAACACTAACAGAGGGAAAGATCACAAAATGGGCTTTCATTTCAGAAGTGTATGAACAGTATAAAAAGTTCTGTATTGGAACATCAATTGGAAAGTATGAAGGATGGTGATTAATTTGACTGATAAAGGAATATTTATGTATATGAAAAATCAATTGGAATCTGCTTGTTACATGCTCATAAAAAGTTGACATTTATTCCTATTCTATGACTTTTGCCCTTGCTCAGTTTCCTCATTTGTAAAATATAGGAGTTAAACTCAATAAATTAAATCCTATTTATTACTTTACAAGGCAATCTGTTGCAAAACATCAAAGGATATCCCAGATCTAAAATCTGTTAACTAACATAAAAAACTAGAGCAAAAAGCCACCTTCCTCAGCCCTGCATGTGGGAAAAAGAAAACAGAAGAGCTCACAGCAAACTATATACAATATGTTGACCACACAATGTGGTAGAGATTAAAAGGAATGCTGGGAAATACTAAAGGAATTCTGGGGTTTATACATAGTTCAAAAGCACAAAATCTCCATTTATACATATTGCAACACTTCTCACATCCAATTCTTGTTTCTGTTTATGCAGGCACTACCTTTGTTCAATTTATATTGAAATCTTTTAAGTCTTTCTTTGTGTATCCTCTAAATGCTAAAGAGATTTACCTTAAGAGATTTGACCATTCACATCAAATCATTCTTCTACTCCATTTCTGATTAATGGCTTATTATGGTAATATCATTTCACACAGTATTCCATCTTATAAATGTGTACCTTTGTATTGACTGCCACACATGACTAGAATTATATTTTTCATTATGCTATCTTTAAGTAGTCCTCACTTCAAAAAGGTTTTCCTGATTCACTCAATTGCTAGTGATGTCCCTATCTACTTTTTATTTGTACACCAAGAAAAAGGAGGTTCTTCACCAGTTGTGACTATATTCATGTGTGGAACCATCAGCTACAGCAAAAGGAGGAATTTTGAGTGCCGTGGAGTACTTCACTTACCTTGGTAGTATACTATCCAGGAAGCTGTAACACACGTTGCCAGAACTAGCTAAGTTTGCAAGACTCCAGAGGAAAAAGTGTGGGACAAGAGCATTGAGTATTAGGCTGCCTACCAAACTGAAGGTCTACAGAGTCTTTACGCTGCCCTCGTAGTATACCTGTATTATGCCCAGTTCAGATCCCCGTAGCAAGGATGAGTCCACACCCACAATGTAATAAGCAACTGGAACTTAAATGCTAACTCAGTTAGGGTCCAGGATGCTAGAACCAGCCTGGACCCCATTGGGAAGGAAGCATGCTAAATGCAGAGTGTACATAAACCATTTGGGAGCATAGTTACATCATGTCCTAACAAACACCCTATTGTTAGTGACCACGGTTTCTCTAAGATGTCCTGACCTTTTAGTATCTGAGGGATTGGGGAGTCTCTAGCTTGTGTTTGCTTGTGGTTGCTTAGTTTCTGTGTCATAACTTTGGGATTCTACATGTGAAACCTGGACACTGTACCAGCACCATGCCAGGAAACAGAATTACTTCCATCTGAATTGTCTTGGGAAGATTCTGAAGAGAGGTCCTGGAAGATGCCCTAATCCTAACCCTAACTTCATTCTTTCTCTAATTGGATGGCCAGAAATTCAGACACTACCCAGAAAGCACATGCCTGGTCAAATAGTCCAAAGTCATTTTATAGGCTAGGGCTTAGACAAGATCAGATGACATAAGAACATTCTGTCTCTATTGTGAGACACGGGGAGACACAGCAACATGGCCAACTAGTACCATGCTTATGTGTGCAAAGCAGAATTGCAGGTCAACAGAAAATGAGAGATGCAACAATTTAGAGAGACCGCTCCAACCCAAATGTTTATGAGTCATTCATACCCAAGCTTCAGTAGAGAGCCCTCTGACATCATAATGATTTGAAGCTTCAGATGGGCACACTATACAATGACACCAACATAGTGATATTATTTTTGTCCTCTTAGAGTACAAAGGACATCTTCTAGAGAGTATAAGCTACTTAAGAGGAAAGAATTAGCTGCTACTATTAGTACTTAGTAGGCAATAATTACTTTTCTTTAAAATAAATCTCAGAGAGGGAAAGAACACTAAATATGTAACTAGAGGAAAATATTCGAAATAAAAATGAAAAAAAATAAAAATAAAAAATAAACCTCAGCATTTCAGTCCTAAATTTTCCAAACCCTCCTCTTATCATGGCATAATTCACAATGCTATTCCTGCAAATGAATATTTCAATTCTTGACCACAATTTTGACAGGCTATATATACAGTCTTTCTTCATTTATGCCTCACAAAATCCTTGGCTTTCTTTAAGGCTCTTATTTGAAGCCATTCTTGATAACCCTCATGCCATTAATATTTTTCCTCTCTCCTTCAATTAAAAAACAAAACAAAACAATAATGATCTACTAGAGAAAGAGCAAAAAAATCCAATGGAGAAAAGAATTCCATGAAAAACAGAATGAATCAAATGGTGTAAGAGGGAAAATTTAGGTATTTTATAGATATATATTTTAAACGTGGCCGCCAGGAATCAACAATTCAGGTTGATTCCGTAATTAAATCAGAACCAAGTCAGCAACGGGTTGAGACAAGTTTATTTACAATCAGGAAGGTAAAAGTATAGGAATAAAGAGAAAGGGAGAGGGTAGTCTGGCCAGGCCCAGACGAGAGAGAAGGTTAAAAAGCTAAATAAATGAAGCTGCAAGCCACAAGGCCCAACAACCAGAGAGGCTTGTGCCTGCTTTAGGCAGAGTTTAGAAGAGGCCTAGGTAGGCCAAGGAAGTCAGCCTAACTTGCCCACGTGACAATACAGAGTGTAAGCGTTCTGTGGTCTCAGGAGAGGTCCTTCAGCACCAAGTTCAGTGCGGGAACTGCCTCCATAGGAAGTAACCAACTTACTTAAAGAGATAGTGTCTTTCGTCACTTCCCGTGGGTCCACCTCTAATTCAAATGGACAAATGGCAGTCTCTATATTGATTTGGACTACCCAAAGGGCAGTCCCTTATTCTTGATTTGTTACTTATTGTAATGTGTTGGGTAACCCTAAAGTCTCCCCTCCTCACTAAGGAAGGTGAGGGTGACCTAATTTCTATGTCTAGGTTAAGTACAAGTCTAACTAGGAATGGGCTGGAACTAATTCCATTTACACAATGGGAAAGGAGGACCAAAAGGTCATGGAAGAAATTCATTCTTTAAAAACTAAAACTGGGCAAATGGAAGCTAGTAACTTCATGAGACATCAAGAAACAAAAAAAAAAAATCAAAAGAATGAAAAAATAGGAGAAAATATTAAATTTCACTGAAAAAACAATAAACAGATGCAGGAGATAATTTAAGAATTATTGGACTGAAAGTTTCAATAAAAAAGACATTGTTACAAAACATTACCCAATTGAACAAGTGGATAAAATAGAAATTGAAAGAATTTACAGATCACCTCCTATAATAAATCAAAAGAAAATATGGCAAGCAGATAGAAAGAAATTTCAAGTATTATGAAGCCCCAATCAGTATTTCACAGGATCTGCCAATTCCACACTGATGGACCAGAAGTCTTTGACTATGATATTCTAGAAGGCAAGGGAAATAGTTTTACAAGTATGATAATTTAATAAAATAGATTTCTAAGCATTCCTGAAGACCATATTTAGATAGAAAATCTGATGTCCAAATACAAAATTCAAGAGAAGTATAAAAAGGTAAATAAAAGGAAAAAAATTAAGGACTTCAACAAATTCAAACTGTTTATATTGCTATATGGAAAGATGATAACTATAACTTTAAGTTGTTACCATTATCATAGTAATTAGAAGTATACCTAGAGATGTGGTAGCAAGCTGTTTAAGATGATACACAAAAAAAGTAGGGGGTGTAAGAGGATTGTAGTAAGAGAAATAGAATAAGAGTAGCAAGTAGTAGAGAGAAGTAAAATGGGGTAAATTATATCACATAAAAAGGTGATGGTGGGGAACTATTACAAAGTAGTGAAAAGTAATTCTCACTGAAATCAGCTCAAAGGAAGAACAGCCAGATTCAATGAGGTATAGAATCCTATTTTATCTTATAGAGAAATAGAAAGGGAATAAGAAAGGGGGTATTACTGAGCAGCCATGATTAAAAGCAAGACACAAGTGAAAAATAAAAAGAGAAAGGGCAAGATCAAAGAGAAAAATAGAGGGGGAGGGAAAGAAAATGAATCACATAAACATGGAAAAATAATTTTAAAAATAAAAATTCAAAAACTTTTAAAGAGGAAAAATAAGATGGAAGATAGAGATACAGATGGTAATCATGACTATGAATTAAATGAGATGAACTTACCCATAAAAGAGAAGCAGATAGCAGAGTGGATTAAAAACCAGAATTCTACCTTATGTCATTTACAAGAAATACATTTGAGGTAGGTATAAAGGTAAGGAGTGGAGCAGACTATATTGAGCTTCAACTGTGACAAAAAAGGCAGAAGCAGCGATCATGATCTCAGACAAAGCTAAAGCAAAAAAGAGATAAGGAAGGTAATTATATCTTGAATAAAGGTGGTATAGACATTTTATATGCATAAAATGGGTATAGCTTCTAGTTTTTTAAAGGAGAAACTATAGGAGCTTAAGGAGAAAGGATAGAACCTCTAGATAAATCTAAACAAAAAATAAGTAAAGGAAGTGAATGAAATTTTAGAAAAGTTATATTCAAAGGAATATACTTTCTTTTCAGCAGCACATGGTACATATACAAAGACTGACCATGTACTAGAAAAACTTCACAACCAAATGCAGAAAAGCAGAAATAATAAATGCAAAATTTCTGATCATAATACAATAAAAAATTATAATCAATAAGGATTCATGGAAAGGCAAATTAAAAATAAATTGGAAACTAAATAATATAAATCTTCAAAGGGGATGTATCAAAGAATAAATCATAGAAACAATCAGATTTCTTTTAAGAGAATGACAATGAAACATAATCAAAATTTATGAGATGATTTCAACGCAATAATCAGGGAAATTTTTATAATCCTACATGCTTTTATCAGTAAAATAAGGGAAAAAGTATATTAATGATTTGGGCCCACAACTAAAAAAATTTTTTTTTAATCCCCAATTAAAGACTAAATTGGAAATCCTAAAAATAAAGAGAAATAAATAAAATTGAAAGTAAAAGAACTATTGAACTAATAAATACAACTAGGGGTTGGGCCTATAAAAAAAGATAACAGCATGGGTTAATAAGATGATTAAAAAAAGGCAGAGAATAAAATCACCAGTATTAAAAATGAAGTGATTTTACCTTTTTAATTAAAAGAAAATTCAAGCAATCACTAGGACCTACTTTATCCAGCTATATGACAATAAATCTAATAGTGAAATGGATATTTAACAAAAATTTAAATTGCCTCTATTAACAAATGAGGAAAAGGATACTTAAGTAATCCTATCTCAAAAAAAGATACTGAGGGGGCAGCTGGGTAGCTCAGTGGAGTGAGAACCAGGCCTAGAGACAGGAGGTCTTAGGTTCAAACCCGGCCTCAGCCACTTCCCAGCTGTGTGACCCTGGGCAAGTCACTTGACCCCCATTGCCTACCCTTACCAATCTTCCACCTATGAGACAATACACCGAAAGTACAAGGGTTTAAAAAAAAAAAAGATACTGAACAAATCATCAATGTACTCCCCAAGAAAAAAATAACTGCTCTCTTTTTGATGGCAAAGAATCGAAAATTAAAGGACTGTCCCTCAATTGAGGAATGGCTGAACAAATTGTGATATATGACAATGATGGAATACTATTGTACTATAAGGAATGAACAGGATGTTTTCAGAAAGAGCTAGAACCAAGAAAAGCACACAGCAGCAATATTGTGAATAATCAAGTGTTTCTTTGCTACTAACAACAATATAATAATTCTGAACAATTCTGAGGGGCTTATGAAAAAAATGCTATGTCCAGAGAAATAACTGTTGAAACTAAAAATGCAGATAGAAGCATATGATTTATCAGTTGTTTGAGTATGTTTTAGGGTTCTGATTTTATAAAATTATTTACTTGCAAAAATAAATAATATGGTAACATTTTGCATAATACATGTAAAACCCAGATTAAATTGCTTGCCAGCTCCAGGAGGAGGGAGGGAAATAGGGAGGGAAACAATTTGGATTATTTAACCTCAGAAAACTCATGTGGAAATTTGTTATTAAAATTAAAAAATTTTTAAATAAATAAAATAAAATCTTTCTTTAATGCTGTGAGAGCTAAAAATTTCCAGGATATTTATATCTTCCTCTCCTCCTACAAGAAAATCATAGTTATCAAGATGTGTTTTCTTCTTTTCCTACTCAGAAAAACATACCATCCAACAACAAAGTTAGCTAAACCAACTCAGATTTATTTGCAATTAAGATGAAGACAAACAAGGATAACTAATACATTGGATCCTTTCCCTTTACAATGAGTGAAATGCTCGCCATTTATCCAATGCACCACGGTGGGGGATATACTTGACCCCACAGCCATCAGGAATGAGACATTTCTCAGCTACCATCTCCTCAAATTCATCAGCATTAAACTTGGTGAAGCCCCACTTCTTTGAGATATGGATCTGTAAGAGGTATAATAAAAATTAAGCTAGAGCTATAGTCTTTTTAAACTCTACTTTCCCCCTTACATATTTCTTTTTTTTTTTTCAGAAGATAGTCAAAATTAAGAATGGAAAAACGTATCTTACTGGGTTTTGTGAAGAACAATTTATATAGATATAGTAATATATATTTTAAAAACCCACTGTTTTACAAACTTTAAAGTAAGTGCTATTAATAATGATCATCTACCTTCTCATTGAGGAGATATAATAACTTGAGTATTTCTTACCTTCTGGCGTCCAGGAAACTTAAACTTAGCCCTGCGCAAAGCCTCAATCACATGTTCCTTGTTCTGGACTTTGGTACGAATAGACATGATCACCTGTCCTATATGTACCCGAGCAACAGTACCCTGAGGTTTACCAAAGGCACCCCGCATGCCTGTCTGAAGCCTGGATATAGATATGGAAAAAAAGTCATGTGACATCTAGGAAGCTGTCCCTGAAAAAATTTTTAACTCTTGATAGAAAAAATTTCTAACATCAAAATAAAGCACAAAAAGGAATAATCATTAATACACTTAAATAATAATTATATGTATTACATAAAGTATCATTACAAATAATGAATACATTTAAATTTTTAGAAAGCTAAGTATTAGTAGTTGCTGACTGACAACCTAACAGATGCCAAGGCTAAAAAAACACACCATCACCTTGATTTTGTCTTTGCGAAGTATTGCAAAAAGAATGTTCTAAATACAAGATACATATTAGTAATAATCTGTATGACCAAAATCCATCAATTCTAAAGTACACTTTTAAGTATAAAGAAACCTCCTACACCTACTCATCCTTCTCCTCCCTAAGTTTATTAACAAATTAGATATGGGAGTTACTTTATAGACACTGCTTAGGTGAGATCAAATTTGGGTAAATGGATTGAGAAACTCTCCCACCAAATCCTAGGTTAGTACTTTTAGTTAAAGAATCTTTTCTTACCTATCAGCACCAGCACAAGACAACATTTTGTTGATTCGAATAACATGGAAAGGGTGCAGTCGAACACGAATGTGGAAGCCATCTTTGCCACAACTCTTCACCATATATTTGTTTGCACAGATTCGCGCAGCTTCCAAAGCTACAGAAAAAGAAAGTGTAAGAACTGAACAATGAATTTATAAAAATAAGGGCTACCTTCAATTTGGTTTTTGTGGAATTACAAGCATTATTAAGACATCTTAATTTTTTATTTTAAACCTTCAGAAGATAGTTGTTCATATTCATCAGACACCATGTGGCCACAGAGTGGGAACTCATCTACTTTTGCCTTTTTTCGACCTAAATCGAAGATTCGTATCTTTGCATCTGTAAAAAGAGAAGTGGTTCAGTTAACATTAATTCTAAGAAGGTACAGGTTGAAATAAGGAAAAAAATCATGTTTTACCATTTTCCTAACAACTCATGTGATTTGTCAATTTTGTACATCTTTTAGAGAACATGGAAAGAAGAATGAAAATAAAGACTGTGCTAAGTAACAACCCGTTTTAAAATATCAACCTATATAATCTTACCTCCCAATTGGCACTTACCAGGGACACCTCGGCAGAAGCGTGATTTTGGATATGGTTTGTTCTTGCAATATCTATAGCTTAAGAGATGAGGAGAGCTAATGAGACTACCTGATTAAAGAAAATGAGAACTACAAAATATCTCATTACACCTGGCTAAAATATTCAGTTATGTCATCAAATGCTTATTTAAATCACACCAAACTATACACACACTTAAATATTTAATTTTTAAAATGAAACTGTCTTTTTAGAAACAATTACAGACTTTAGTAAATAAAGCACTTGGCTAGATTTAGGAAGCCTAGAGTTCAAGTTTAGTCTTCAACAATTCTATGAACTTGGACAATTAATTTTTTTGGTTCAGTTTCAACAGTAACATAGGGCTTATAACAATATCTTCTTTGTTTAAAAAACATGTTAACACAGTTCCTAGCATATAACAGGTGTAGTATAAATGTTTATTATCATTCTAGTGGTTTTTCTTATCCTTTTTTGGTAAAAAATTTTCACAAGTATTTTTTGTGCTACGCACATTCTTTAAGTAAGAAAAAAATGAACTACTGAGTAATTTTGTATCTTAAGAAATTAAACTGAAAATTGGGTTAAAAATTAAGATTACGTTAAGGTGGGAAAAGGATGATTAGGGGAAAATTCAGCTAAAAGGTATTAAGATACAATTTTTAAAGTGAGTTCAATTTTGGCTTAATACTGAAGTTTTTAAAAAACAAATTATTTTTCTTAATAAAGGGATTTAGGCAGGGTTACTTATTCCTCAGTTTTATTTATCTATTATTTATTTGGTGCCAGATAGTGTGCAAAGCAAAAGGACTAACAACATTCAAAATAATCCCTCTTTTAAAAAGTTCCCAGTTACCAAAAATATATTGTTTTGAATAACAAAGTTTAAAAAAACCAATATGGAAAGTGTTTTCAGCTGTCCATTGTGATAACTAGGATATTTAAAAATTATTAATTTTAGTTGTCATTTTAAAAAGATAGTGCCTAGAAGAAATTTAAAATGTATTTAGAATTTGTTATTTTAATGACTAGTAATTTTTATGGAATTTAATTCATTTTATCAAGACTGTTTTAGAAAATGAACATTTTTGTTACGGGGATATTTCAAAGTGTATATTCAATGTATTATTGATTTTTAAAAATAAGATGTTTAGTGCTATTAAATACCATGGTATCAGATTGTATTTGTTTTGATGTCATTACACTTTAACCAAAATCACATGAACATGGTTTTTAATGTGTACATACTTTTTAAAAATACCAGTTAACATCTATTTGAAACTTAATTTTAGAATGCTAATTAACATTACAGTGGTTAAAACGTCAAAACTATGTGACTTAATTTCTTCCATTTCCAGCACCCTTCATACTAGAGACGAAATATCTTTTCTATTTCACTTTCTTAACTAGGAAGGATAGATTTTATGATTAAAGAGCTGGAAGAGGGCTTTCTTTCTGTCTTCTTACAAGAAAGAAACTGGAATTAAGTTTGGTAAAGTCCTCTCCCCCTCAGAATTTACTTAGTAGTAAGGTGAATAGTAAAATACTGAAGGCTGAGGCAAAAGATTTAGTCATGTATACCAAAAGTATATTCCAACTCAAAGAAAGATAGAGAAAGAAGGGGAATATGAATACGAGATCTGCCTAATTCAACTGAATTAGTGCTACACAAGGGGCAGACGGGAGTTGGAAAACGGAAGAAAAATTTAGAAGTCAAGGAAAAATCGTTCCCCCTCATTATTCCCTCTCTCTCTCTGTGTCTTTCCTTTTCTAGTTTAATTCTTTTTTTCCTTTGTGGAGAACTTTTACCTCACGTAAGATTCCCATCATAGATATTAAACTTAAACAGCAGTAAAACAAATTCAACGGACAATTAAGTTTTCTACAGCACAAAACATAATTGTTACCAAAAGCAAAATTATTTTCTGTTACTTTTTAACATAAAATTCGCTAAAAATAAAAATTACTTACCAACGAGCAGGACGGCGGCCCATCGTTAAAGCAGACAAAGGAAGCTTAACGCCTGCGCAGTCTTTAAATATGGCGTCTCGACTTTTGGCGCCCTGGTGTCATCGAAGAGGCGGAGCTTAAAACAACTTCCTTAGGAAAACTGACTAAAAATGTTATTCCATTATATCCTCGTCATTTTATTAATACTTATTTTCCATGCATGTTACTATAACAATAATTTATTAAAAGCAAAGTTTTAATAAAACATAATGTTAAACACTAGAAATATATATTTTTAAAACTTTAGGTCAACAAACCAATTCAAAAACTACCTCAAAACATGCAACCAGATAGACAAAAAAAAAAAAAACTACCTGCTTATTTGCACATACCACGGGAAAAAAAAAACCTAGCTAAGTTAGAGCATGCAATATATCATAAGTTAAGCAGACTTTTACTGAAAATTCACCATATCAAAACAAAAAAATATATTCCAGTCATAATTTTTTTTAAAATGAAGTCTCGGGGCAGCTGGGTAGCTCAGTGGATTGAGAGTCAGGCCTAGAGACCAGAGGTCCTAGGTTCAAATCTGGCCTCAGACACTTCCCACCTGTGTGACCCTGGGCAAGTCACTTGACCCCCATTGCCTACCCTTACACACTCTTCCACCTATGAGTCAATACACAGAAGTTAAGGGTTTAAAAAAAAAAAAAAAAGTTTAAAAAAAAAATGAAGTCTCAATTACAAAGAATATAAAATGGGCTGTTTAATAAAAGTTAAGAAAAGTAATATTTTTAAAGTATGAGGAAATATTTTTAAAGTATTTGTTCATCTGTGATTAAGGTGTTAAAATCTACAAAAAAGCATTAATTTTAAAACCTACATGATCACCAAAACAGTGACAATAAGGATAATTATTAATGACATTGCCAATCTAATAATAAACATGCCCAGAATTAAATTAAAAACAACTCCTAAACTTAATACAATAATCTACACTAAAATATCTTGATTTTTTACAAACTTTTTTAAAAGCACAAAATTTGTAAAAGAATTACACATAAAATACTTTTAAAAGTAAAAAATGAATGTTACCAATTAAACAATTATTTATTAATCATCTACAAAATACAAAACATCATACCATTACTAAAAATACAAAAAAAGACAAAACAATTCAATTAAAGAACTCAAAGTACAATAGAAAAAAATTAAAAAGTTAAATTCAAAGAAAAGTTGTACAGATGTGAAATAACCAACCCAAGAAAAATAGCAAAAGTAAGAATAATTAGAAAGTATTTTTAAAAAATATTTTTATTTGAAATTTTAATGCAGATATAATGAAACAAATGGATATTATGCCATTTGTATGGCATACATACATAATGAAAATGTATGATCATGAAAATTTTTGTCATTTAACATTAAAGAAGTTTTTATAAGTAAATTTTAAGATACATAACAAACAGTATATATAATAAATTTTTTAAATGCAGAAAATAAATTGGATCAGCTTACAAAATTCAGACGGAAAAAAGAATTAAGATGATACATGCTATCACATCTCAAAAAAGACAAATTCATAGAATTAAAGTATAAGATTAAAGGACATTTAGTTTTGCACATGACTAATCTGATAATTAGTTTTACTTAACAACACATACTGTAATGGATTTTAATTTTCTTTCTCTATGGGCACTGAAATAAAAAAAAGAGAATTTGAAACTAAACATAAACTAAACATAGAATCAATAATGTGTCTTGGTTCTAAGGCAGAAGAGCAGGAAGGGTTAAGCAATGGAGGTTAAGCGACTTGCCCAGGGTCACACAGTTAGGAAGTATCTGAAGCCACATTTGAACCTAGGACCTCCTATCTCCACGCCTGACTCTTTATCCACTGAGCAACCCAAATCCAGCTGCCCCCAAATAGTATTTTTTCCAATCCTAATATTTATCCAAATATTGCCACCTGAACTGAAGAGAAAAAAAGGAAAATTCTTGTAACAAATATGATAGATGAGCACAAACAAAATTACAATGTTGTTCCTATCAAGAAATACATTGATCATTCTGTACCTTGAAATAATCATCTTTCAGGAGATGGGCAACATATTACATAATTAATCTTCCAGTTACTTGAATTGCTTAATAATTTCTCTTTAGCTTAAATTTTTTATTTTGAACTGTTTATATCCTTTGAATGTTTGTTGAGGAAAACTACTTATTTTTGCCTTTTAAAAAATTTTTCTGATGTGTCTGATTTCTTTTGATTAATACCTGATAGACTGATAATGGGGATTCTTCCCCAAACCAAAGCTGCAACAAGTATTTCAATTTCTCTCTCTCTTATTTGTTTCTGATATGACCTTTTGCAGATGCAAAATAGCAATATAAAGTGTAGGTAGAAAGTTTAACCTAATTTTTGTCAGGACTTTTCTAGTTTCCCCCCATCACTTTTCATCAAATAGTGATTTTTACCCCACGATCATGAATTTATCAGACTCTAACACAACAGTTTCTATCTTTATTTTGTATGCTTGTGTTCTGGTTTTTCTATTATTTTTAAACCAATATCAAATATTTTATTGAATGGTCACATGCTACAATAGATACAGAACTTCTGGACCTAGAATCAGGAATAACATAGATTTTTCTTTCATTTTACACTTTTAGCAGCATATCAAGTAATTGTGATATTGTACATCTAGTTTTGTTTGAGTCCTATTAGGAAGGCCTGTGACATTTACATATTACATATTATATTGGTCTTTCTTTTATTACAAAATTTAACATGTTAAAGAATAGTATGATTTTTCCTAAACATTTTAGTGGTGTTTTTCTTTT
The DNA here is from genome assembly GCF_016433145.1 of Gracilinanus agilis. Taxonomy (NCBI): domain Eukaryota; kingdom Metazoa; phylum Chordata; class Mammalia; order Didelphimorphia; family Didelphidae; genus Gracilinanus; species Gracilinanus agilis. The sequence continues at coordinate 78,927,161 of NC_058136.1, read as the reverse complement.
CTCTTTTTTACACAGATGGTTTTTTATTTTGTCAAAAACTTTCCCTACATTTAGTGATATATTTATATTATATTGTTATTCTTGTTATCAACATTATTTATTTTTCTTAATTATCTTCCTGATATTGAACCAATATAGAGTTGCAAGTATAATTCCAACCAGATCATCATGGTGCAGTTTTAATATGTTTCACTAATATTATATTTAACAATCAGTTATCATTCATTAGGATTATTGTCTATAGTTTTCTTTCTTGTGTTTTAGTCACTAGTTTATGTCTGGATACCATGTTTAAGTCAAAGAGGAAGTTTGGGAGGACCACTTATTTTTCTAATTTTACTTCATTTTATGAACTATTTTTACAAATAAATTTTTTTAATAAAAATCATTATTTGAACCTGGGGCTTGACTCTCCATCAAAACATTCTTATTATTAAATTTTATTCAAATTTTCAATACTTATTCTGTTAATGTTTTATATTTTGGTAAGTATTCATATGTTTCTTCTGTTATTCATTTGATCACTTTAAATTATATTATATTAACACTTAATTACACAAATTATCTTGGCAGACAGACTAAACCAGATTGAAGGTAATTCACAGGCCTAGAACCAAGCTGTGGCCAAAGTCTAAATAAGTCACTTCACTTCTGTCTGCCTCAGTTTCTGCTTCTGTGAGGGTTGTTGTGAGTGTCAAATGATATTTGTAAAAAGTACCTAGTACATGTCACCTTTGTATTTAAGAGAGCTAAAACAGGGTTAGTTAGATGGCTCAGTGGACAGAGAACTAGCCTAGAAGTTGGAAGTCTTGGATTCAAATGTGACCTCGAATATTTTATAGTTGTATTATCTTGGGCAAGTCATTTAATCCCCATTTCTTCACCCTTTCTGTTCTGCTTTGGAACCAATATAAAAGGTAAGGGTTTAAAAAAAAAATAAAATAAAAAAAAAAGAGAGAACCAAAATGACATTAGTAGTGATTGGATTTAAATAGCAGAGAGCCTCTCTCTCTCTCTCCCTCCTTATCCTGGACATGGTGAGACAAAAGTCATAATGTAGTATATGGATGACCTTGGCTTCTTCCATGTCTAACTGAGCTTCAATCACTCCACAGCACTTGCTTCTGCTTCCCTCATTGCTATTGGAATAAATTGTCCTCATCTTCAGCCAAAAAATAATAATTTTGTCAGGGAAGTGATGGATGAAGCCTTTCTATACCTAGACCATACAACAGCTTAACTCTCCAAGTGACTTCTGTGCACGCAAATTATCTACAGGAAGATACAGGTCTACTCTGAATACCCTATGCCCTCCAAAGTAACATAATGGGTTATAAATACAAATGATTCTTCCTCTGTAGAATTATAGGTGGATTTACCTGGTAAATTACAGTTGATTTTTTTTTTATTATACTGGGACTCCATTCTAGGAGCATAGGGCCACAACCAGTAGGCAATGGGTCGCTCAGGGTCACCCAGCTGGGAAGTGTCTGAGGTCGGATTTGAACCTAGGACCTCCTGTCTCTAGGCCTGGCTCTCAATCCACTGAGCTACCCAGCTGCCCCTACTTTAGGTTGCAGTTTCTTTAGCAGATGTAGTTTTTACAGGGTGGGGTTGCTAGTCCCACGCCCAACCCTCCTCCTTTTTCATCTGGGGTAGGGACCGTCCTTAGCCCAGGAGTGGTAAGGGTGGGCGATAGGGGTCAAGTGACTTGCCCAAGGTCACACAGCTGGAAGTGTCCCAGGCCGGACTTGAACCCAGGACCTCCAGTCTCTAGGCCTGGCTCTCAATCCACTGAGCCACCCAGCTGCCCCACAGTTGATTACAACCCTTTATTTTTTGCCTTTTGGAATATTTTTCAAGCTCTTCTATCCTTTATAGGGCAGTGGGTATGGCATTTTCAGGGAAGATTAGTAACTCTGGCAGAAGGGTTTGCTGAGCCATTTTCAGGGCTCCTTTCCTCCCTTGTTGTTCACCATCCAGCTCTTAACCAGTGGCTCCAAAAAGTGGTAGCATGTGTAGTAGTATCCCAGGCAAGTGAAGCCTTCCTCTGCAAAATGGGCAGATAAGGCAACTTTTTCCAGTGTCCATAAAGTTGGCTGATGTGGACACTGTGGAGTGCTTGGAGTTTGGTCTGTTATCAGATTCAAAGGTCATCTAGTGTATCCTGAGCCATAGCCAGTTCTCCTGCCTTTTAAATTTGTACCTCTGACTGGAAAAGAGAGACCAATGATTTTGAGACTGCTTCACTTAAAATCCAGTTTATCTGAGAGTCAAAAGACTTTAAACATCACATGCGCCATTTTACCTTTTTACATTTTACAGTTTTACTCCTGTCCAAGATGCACACCCATTGCAGTCTCTGAGGCTGATCAATTCTCAGCCCCTTGCGATAATTTTGGTCTGACAACACCAAGGAAAAGGAGGTTCTTCACAGTTATGACTATATCCATGTGTGGAACCATCAGCTACAGCAAAAGGAGGAATTTTGAGTGCCGTGGACTACTTCACTTACCGTGGTAGTATACTATCCAGGAAGCTGTAACACACATTGCCAGAACTAGCTAAGTTTGCAAGACTCCAGAGGAAAGTGTGGGACAAGAGCATTGAGTATTAGGCTGCCTACCAAACTGAAGGTCTACAGAGTCTTTATGCTGCCCTCATTGTTGTATGCCTGTGAAACCTGGACACTGTACCAGCACCATGCCAGGAAACAGAATTGCTTCCATCTGAATTGCCTTGGGAAGATTCTGAAGAGAAGTCCTGGAAGATGCCGTTTTTTCTGCAGCTGGATGGCCAGAGGTTCAGACACTACCCAGAGAGCACAGCCCTGGTCAAAAGCCAAATGCATGTTTGACCAAAGGACTATTTTACAGACTCACACAAGGTCAGAAGAAGTGATACAAGGATACTCTCAAGGTCTCTCTGAAGGACTCTGGTATCTACTGTGAGACATGGGGGATATGAACATCCAACATCATGTTCTATGAACAAAGCAGAATTGCAGTAGCTCAGCAGAAATGAGAGATGTCCCAAGTTAGAGACCTCTCCATCCTTAATGTTCATTTGGGTTATTCATGCCCAGTCTGCTGTAGAGCCTTTGTGTCACCTACCACACATGATTGGTTCCTTGGGACTTGAGTGGATGTTTTCTATTTCCACTTTACCCTCTGGTTCTAATAGGTCTGGGGATTTTTCTTTCATTTTTGTTTTTAAAAATTATTTTTTCCCTCAATTATGTGAAAAAAAATTTTAGCCTTTCTTTTTGCAAAGTTTAAGTCAAATATTCACCCCCTTTCCTTCCTGTCTCCCTTCCTAATTGGTAAGAATCACTGTCTTTAAATTCATTTTACTATTGTGAATCTTCGAAGCCATTACATGATATGATCATTCTTGGGACTGACATCATGATTAGACTGTGAATCTGGACCCACTCTTTCCAATTTCCCATCTTTCCAACTTTAAATTTTCACCAAAACCAATCTAATTCAACCCCATTTCTGCTCAAATCCTTCCATATCTAGTTATTAAATCTTACCTTAATATAAGTATATTCCTTAATTTCCTTAAATTCCACTCAATTCTCAAACTGAATCTTACCATTTGATCTCTAACAAATTATGACACCCCCCTAACCCTAAATTACCATTTCGTTTTATATTTTCTTAATGATGCCTTCCCAAACCATTCAAACCCCCAGAAGTTAAATGTAGTTGCTTTATTTCTGTAACTTCATATATAAAAATAATTAATGTTCCTTATCCTAAATGAACCTTTTTCCAAAAGACATAGCTTTGAAGTTGATACTGATATTTTGGATAACACAGAGTAAGATGGAGGGAAAGTCTTTTTAGAAAAGTCTTGACTATTCTAAGAATTGTAACCCCTCATGGCATCTCTCTAGATAACTGTTTTTTTGTTTGGTTTGCTTTTGTTTTGAACTGTTTTCCTACAACTTTCTTGTATTACTTATTTCTTCTTTTTCACATCAACTAACTGAGGTGGGTGGATAAAATAATGTAGGATTCAACATTGTAAAAAAGGATATAAATTTTCTGAGAGTTATGTTCCTGTCTTTATCACCATCACTCCTTAATTTTAAACTTAAAATTGGTAAAAGTAATTCAAAAATGGAGAGGGCAGGTAAGGTGAAGGAAAATACTTAATAATGCAATAAAAAATATTTTACAATGGCAAGATGGTGTGATTCAAATACCCAGAGACACAGTCACTGCTGCATGGAATGGATTACTTTTTTCTTAGGCAAATTAACTGCTTATCAAGCCAATTAAAAAAAATCCCCAAGTTTTATTAATTAAATAATTAAAAAATGATTTAAATTGTAATTCAGAATTTCAGGATTTTTATTTTAGTGCTTAATAGGTTTTTTTAAATTTGTTGGGCATTTTTAGTAGCATGTTTTAATCTTTAGCTACAATAAAATGCCTCTTAAAGCCATCTACTTGGACACACTTTTTTTATTAGCTGTATGTTGTATGTTTTCATATATAGTTGTTTCCCTTATTAGAATGTAAACTACTCTCAAATAGATTGCTTGATTCTTACTTCTTTGTATAGCATCTAGTATAATGCCAAGCACATAATAGGCACTAAAAAAGCACATTTTGACTGCTTGTTCATTCATCCTGATAAAAAGACATTTTGCTATTTTAATTTGCAAGAGCAATTTGGTAAGGAAAGGCAGGTTGTAAAGCAATTAAAAAACACAGAAAAGAATAGAAAAAATAAAGTCTCAAAATTTATTAATGCTGAATTTATTAATGATTTAAAGATAAATAACTGGCTAGGGTGTATTCTGACCTAACACTATAACACTTTAAAATAGAAAAGGGAATAGAAAATTTTAATCTGAGTGAAAAGGTGCTCAATTCAGCAAAAGGTCTAGGTCCAAATTTATTTGAAATACCACTTGAAGACTTCAAAGTATTATTACTACAATTTCTCTTACTGCTTTTCTTATGCCTATACCAACATAACTTAGGGAGAAAATAAAACTCATTTTTTCTCTTTTACTATCCTTATCCTTACCACTTATCCTTACCATTAGTTCAATTAGATTATTCCACAGCTTTCTTTTTTTTTAAACCCTTACCTTCCATCTTGTAGTCAATACTGTGTATTGGCTCCAAGGCAGAAGAGTGGTCAGGGTAGGCAATGGAGGTCAAGTGACTTATCCAAGGTCACACAGCTGGGAAGTGTCTAAGGCTAGATTTGAATGCAGGACCTCCAGTCTCTAAGCCTGGCTCTCAATCCACTGAGCTACCTAGCTGCCCTATTCCACAGCTTTCTAAACTAGTCTATCTCAAATTTCTCTTTCCTCTATCTCATTCTATACTTTACTGACAAAGTAATTTTCATTTATTTTTAAGATCAAAACACATAAATACCTAACTTTGATTAATGAAATTATTCATAGTTCTAGAGAAAGATGAAGTACACTATAATGAAGTAGTCAGGGTATTAAATGCTACCTAAGTTTTTTTGAAATGGGTAATTTGTTTTGTTTGATTTCATATTTGCTAGATGTTTTATTTTTCATGGGGGCGAATAAAGGAGAGAGAAAAAATTTTAAAAGAAAACCTGCTCTTTAAAAAAATTAAATAAAAAAAGATACATCTCTGTATGAAGTATTTAGCCCTACCTTAATTCAATGTTTATAAGCCAATGTTTAGTAAATGTTTATTCTCTGAATGTTAGAGGAAATGAGTTTTTTGTAGTTTATCCTTGAAGTCCACAGATCTAGCAGTCACTATTATCAAATACCAATAATGTTTTATCGTGATAAAACTCAGGCAAAAGAATAATTTGAAATAGAATTAAAATCAGACCTTAAGTTAATTATGTTTTTTGATGAATGTTGCCTTTTTTATTGTTTTAAACATTCATATGAATTCCAGTCTTTCTCTCTATACCCCATAAGACAAGCAACAGCATACCACTAATGCTAAGGAATCTGAGCAAAACATTTTCACATTCACCATAGCTGGGGGTGGAAGAGGAAGTGAGAAAGAGAATATTTTTTTTAAAAGCATGCTTTGATCTAAATTCAGTCTCCATCATCTCTTTCTCAGGAGGTAGATAACATTTTCATCTAAGGTAGTTTTTCTGCCATAGATCATTATATAGCCAAGAATTGCCAAGTCATTCACAGTTGTTCACCAATGTTAATGTATATAATGTAATCCTGGTTTCATTTCGTTTCTCCTCAGTTATGCAACCATTATTCAATTGATGGACATTCCATTTCCAATTCTTTGCAATCACATGAATAACTGCTATAAATGCTTTTGTATAAACATATCCTATCCTTGGGATATAAAACTAGTAATTATTGCTGGACTAAAGGTATGCAGTTTTATAGTCCTTTGGGGATAGTTCCAAATTGTTTTCCAGAATGGTTATATATTACAACTCCACCCAAGTAGATCAATGTTTTTTAAATATCCCTTATAGCATGTCATTTTTCTGTTATGTTAGCCCAGAGATATATCAGTTATTTTAATTTGCATTTCTTTTAAGTGATTTGGAGTATTTTTTAATGTAATTTTACAGTTTTTAGTTCTTCTGAAAACTGCAGTTCATATCCATTGAAAATAATTTTGGAAATGGCCTAATTTTTTATACATTTGATTTATTTCCCTTGTTTTAGAAATTAGGTTTTTATCAGAGAAACAGGTTGTAGAATTTCCCATTTCCTGATGTAATAAAAATTATTCATTTTAGCTCCTACGACCCTCTTAATTGGTCATAAATTTTTTGTTTGATTCTTAATGGGAATGGGTATCTTGCAGAATTCATTATTGTTCATTGTTGACAGTATTATATTGTATATTTAAATAGTTACTCTTTATTTTGTACATCTGATCCTGTTATTGGTTTCTATTTGCCTATTCAAGAGTCTAAAAATTTACTCATATCCACATCTTTATAAAGCATTAAGATAGTGTTATTTAAAAATTAAAGGGCTATTTTATTAGGATTTTCCCTAAATGACAGGACTTATAAAGGATTTATACAAAAGGGTTTCTTTCATTTTGGAAACCAGTTGGTGGAGAGGAGAATGATTAGTATACTTTTACCTGTGCTTTTACTTTTTTGACTATGTAAAAATTTTAACTTCTGCTTTCCTTTTTTTGGAAAATGCTGGCATTACCCAAGTAGTATTTTAAAACTCATATTGTCAGCAATAATGTTGAGTCTTTTTAACTTCTAGGAGTCCCTTAGCTACTGTGTCTGATGTCAAGATTTAAATCCACAAATATGAGTGATTCTGATTTGAGGTCCTGTCCTTTTATCTAATGAGTTACCTAGTTGCCTTAATATTTGCATACTCAAAGTAACTTAGATTTTAAAATATACAAAGTTGAAAATGGGCATTAAGGAATTTTGTAGATTATCTCCTTGACTGAAAAAAGGATATTGTTAAGTTTATGGTCCTCTAATAATTTTTCATAAGGGGTATTGTGAAAATACAATGGAAGAATTATTTATCTTCATTATTATTATTACATAAATTATTCTTTAAAACTTTAGTTAGTAACAATATATTTAGATTCCTTTTATCTATATAAATGTACCAAGGTGGCTTTAACACAGACCTACAATGATAGAAAAACCAGGTATACTATTTTGCTCAAAGTTTCTTTCAGATAAGAAGAGTAACATCTAATGCAATTTCATTTGGGTCACAAAAGAGTTTGCAGCAGATATGAAGCTGGAATATTTATTACTTCTTTAAATTACAGATATAATTTGATTCAAAGCACATCTTCAGATTTCCCAAAAGCATACTATAGTCAATGTCGAGGAGATGATTGGAAGGTATTACCTTTGGATAGTAAAAAGAAAAACAAGTTTCCCAATAAAGTTCATTTTTGAGGGTGATTACAGTTATTCTAAACTAGAAGTAGAGAGAAGAAAAGAGTAAAAGACACTAGTAGTTATTTCAAAACAAAGTCTTTAATTGTTCAAAATAGCACAAAACCAACATACAATGCTAATACTGAGTACATTAAAGTATGCTTTTTGTCTAAAAAAGGAAGTTAAAAGGGGGTAAGAATGGGGAATAAAAAAGAAAATCAAAAGAGAAATGCATATCAGGCTAGTAGAAATACAAAGTACTAATAAACAGTAAAATATTTCACAGTGAAATAATTATAATACAAAAGAATAGAGACTCTAAAGCTCAGTGGGGCTGTGGAAGGAAGATCAGTGGTAGGGCTGACTAGTGTAAAAGGATGCAGGAAAGGAGGAACTATTTCTTTCCAATTTACTAGAAATAAAGACAAAATTCTATGTTGGGCTTCCAAACAGATTACATTTGGGGAATGGAATTTATACATTATTAACAATTTTAACAACAAGGTATGAAGATGTTCTTCCTGGAACCTCACATTTTTTTATATTATTTAATCCTACTCAGCGACTAAGATGAGAAATAAACAATATGAATTTGTGGAATTTTCTAGCTTATGATGCATTCCTTATTACAACCTGCATTCTGTTTTCTCCTTACAATGGTTGAGATACCCATTAAATTAAATATTTTTCAATTCAACACCCAGTTTCCCCCTCTTTAATTTGTTCATGTAATGTTTGCTCAAGATTTAGCTTTCTTCTTTTGTTTTCTTCACTATATGTTATTTTATTTTCTATCTAGACCTGATCTTTGTGGATTGGGGCTACATGGAATAGAATAAACTAACTAAAAGCATTTCTTCTCTCATTTGGGAATAATACAAGTTATGCTTTAAAAAAATTTGCTGTGTTTAATCCAGAAAAGATAAAGAGAGGAAAAATTAAAAACAAAATACCAAATCCAATAATAAATCAAAACAGCCCTCCCTACTTCCCTCCCAAAACACTTTCTTAATGATGTCAATGAATCTTCTGTAGGCAGTTCTCAAGTGGATAGAATGGAAGCTACTTTTCTCATTCTAGTTCAAGTACCCACTGGCTTTCCTCCTTCAATGCTCCTACTAAAAAAACAAAAACTCATCCTAGATAGAGTTGGCAAAAAATAAAATTAAGTACCTCACATAAAAAGAGTGTAAAATTGTAACATCTTTCTATCTACTTCAACTTTTTTAGATTACATTGCCTCTTTCCTATGACCCTTATAGGGTTTTAACTGGTGGGCCTTCCATCTTTATTGATGAAAATCTGCCCATGACCCAAAACAACCTCAAGTTGTAATATTAGCACAGAAAGTAATATTCATATAGCAAATAAGATATATGATTTTGGGGAAAGACAGAGATAATCTTAATTTTCTGCTGACTTGCTAATGAGTAGGGGATAAAATTAAATAAATGTAAAATATCTAAATGCTTAAATACATAAGGATAAAAAAAGTGGGGACTGACCAAGAAAGTGATTAATAAGAAAATTCACTTTCGATACTTGTTATATACTAAAGGATGGAACATTATTCTCAGGAATAAATAATATGGGGATCAACATACCCCCAATTTTGCTGCCAGCAAGAATGAGTAATTCTTTTTGTCTTTTTAAAAAAAGAAGTGTTTATATATCCTCTCTTTGAATGAAGTGCAAGAAAAATTGTCTTCACAGTGAACAGCTGAACTTACATGGACCAGAAGGATTGACTGAGGTAAATAAATGTCCTTATCACCTTTATTCTCAGTCTTTCCAGACTTAAAATAATCTGAGTTAGCAGCTAAAATAATTTAAAAAACCATAGAGATGAGGAAAGCTATAATATAGCAGTGTTAAATTATATTTGACCATTTTCTGAATCTTAACCCCAATGATAACATGTGCTTTCTTCGAAATAAATTGTATTCTGTGACTTCACCCAACAAAGAAAAATGGTAAGATAAAGTGTCGAGCAGCTCATACAATACACAGTTGAGAGGTGGCAAATGGTGCCTCCAAAGTAGAGTTGAGGATCAAAGTTAGGATGGAGCTTCCTGCATGAGAAGGGATTAGATCATCAGCCTTCTTTTACTGACCATCAGCCTTGGATTTCTTTGGAGCCGATTTCCTTGGTAGGGAGGGAAGAAAAATTAGTGTAGGAATGTGACTGTTATGTTTGCATTTCAAGGGCTTGGGGTAATATGTCTATGATCATCTCTAGTCAGTGCTTAGGGTATCTCAATTCAAAATTAGCACTTGACATTTCTCCCTCCTCCCATAGTTTTGCTCTGACTTTCCCTACCCCCACGAATCTCAGTTGAAGGGTTTCTGCTTACATTTCAGGAGATGACAAGAGTCGCTTGTTGGCACGCTTCACATTAGAGCCATCTTTACCAGATTCTATAATAAAAGTTGGCAAGATTTAAAAGATCAATGATTGTGAGAAAGCACTAAAAGAGAAGAAAAATTTGAACCCTAAAGCTCAAAGATGGAATGAGTCAATAATAACTACATCCAAACATTACTTATATACTTAAATACATTATAAATACATTAATATTAATGGAGTAGTAGAGAGAGGTATGACCTAATTTAAAATCTAGCCCCTGTGTAACACTGGGCAAATCACTTAAATATGTTTGCCTCAGTTTTCTCATCTGTCAAATGGAGAAGGAAATGGCAAACCACTTCAAGTATCTTTGCCAAGAAAACCCCAAATGAGATCACAAAGAATCTTATATGACTTAATTCAATTACATAAACCTGATTTAATTTCAACTTATTTTCTGATCATAGTTCTCTGTATGTGCAGCTTGTTCTCCTTATCAGTCCAGGAATGCATCAGAAAAATACTTTGTTTTTTAATTGACACTTAAGTATTGGTTCTCAGCAAGAAAAGTAAGGGCTAGGGAGTTGGGGTTAGTTAAGTGATTTGCCCAGGTCACAAAACTAGAAAGTTTCTAACTATAGATTTGAACCTGATCTCTGACCTAAATATTGAAGGACCAGCCATACCATTGTTGGGTTTGTACCCCAAAGAGATCATAGATAAATAGACTTGTACGAAAATATTTATAGCTGAGCTTTTTGTGGTGGCAAAAAACTGGAAAAGGAGGGTATGCCCTTCAATTGGGGAATGGCTGAACAAATTGTGGTATATGCTGGTGATGGAATACTATTGTGCTCAAAGGAATAATAAACTGGAGGAATTCCATGTGAACTGGAAAGACCTCCAGGAATTGATGCAGAGAGAAAGGAGCAGAGCCAGCAGAACATTGTACACAGAGACCAATACACTGTGGTGCAATAGAATGTAATGGACTTCTGTACCAGCAGCAATGCAATGACCCAGGACAATTCTGAGGAATTTATGAAAAAGAACGCTACCCACATTCAGAGAAAGTACTACAGGGGTGGAAACAGAAGAAAAAACAACTGCTTGAACACATGGGTTGAGGCGGACATGATTAGGGATGTAGACTCGAAACTACCACACCAATTCAACTATCAACAATTTGGAAATAGGTCTTGATCAATGACATATGTTAAAACCGATGGAAATACACATCTGCCATAGGGGAAAGGGGAAAGTTGGGGGAGGGGGAGTTGGGTGGGGGGGAGTGAAGGGGAAAGTAAGAGCATGAATTATGTAACCATGTTAACTTTCAAAAAAATAAATATTAATAAATGCCTAAAAAACAAACAAACAAATAAATAAATGCTGAAGGAATATTTAGAGTGGTTACAACAAAAAGTTAGAATTGAAAAAAAAAAGAAAACCTGCATTTTTAAAATCTTCCCACAGTTCCCTGGTCATTGTGCAAAAGACTACTTATAGAAACTAAAAAAAAAATGGCTAAACAAAGGGAAATTTGTTATTCAATTTAAAATAATGAAGACCTATCCTTAAAATGTAATCTAAGAAAAAAACCTTTATTTTATAGCTGAGAAAATGAATCCCCAAAATTAAATGACTAAGGTGGAAGAGAACTAATGCTTGAACTTGGTTATCCTGATTATATATTTCTAGTACATAACTGCTTCTTTTTTATGAGAAATACAACTAACATCTTCACTGGGTAACAAGATTCCTACTTCCTAACATATCCAAAAGGGACATGTGGATAATACTCACCTTGTAGCCATCTGACTTGTGTGGCAGGACCATAGCCCTTCTCATTTCGGGCAGCAATTCGGAAGATGATAGCAGGCTTAGTGGTATAGTCAATGTGAGCACTAGAAAGACTGGAAGACTGCACTAAACAGGATGGATTGGGCCCACAGTAGACACGCATGAAAGCTAGCTGAGCTGGGACTGAATTCTTTGGTTCACTTAACTGAGAGCTTTGTATGGCAAGATACACAGAATATTCAATGATTTTGCCTGAAGTCACTGAAGGCGGTTCCCAGGTAAGATGGGCACCATCTGGGTTCTATAGAGAATGGAAATGGAGAAAAAGGGAAGTCAGAAAATTTCAGATGCAATTTTAGAAAATTCCAAATTCTAGAATAGTCATCTTCCACATATATGTATGAAATAGATACAGACTCATTGGATTATAATTTAAAGTTATTTTAGAGGCAGGATTATATTCTAATTCTAACTTTATAAACATAAAATTGCCATTCTGGAAGGAAATTTGGAACTATGCCCAAAGGGTTTTAAAAGACTGCCTACCTTTTGTTCCAGCTATACCACTGCTGGGTTTATACCCAAAAGAGATAATAAGGAAAAAGACTTGTACAAAAATATTTATTGCCACGCTTTGTGGTGGCAAAAAATTGGAAAATGGGTCCTTCAACTGGGATGGAATACTATTATGCTAAAAGGAATAATGAACTGGAGGAATTCCATGTGAACTGGAAAGACCTCCAGGAATTGATGCAGAGTGAGAGGAGTAGAACCAGGAGAACATTATATACAGAGACGGACATACTGTGGCACAATCGAATGTAACTGACTTCTCTACCAGCAGCAATGCAATGATCCAGGACAATTCTGAGGAACTTATGAGAAAGAATGCTAAGCACATCCAGAGAAAGAACTGTGGGAGCAGAAACACAGAAGAAAAATATTTCCTTGATCACATGGTTCGATGGGGATATGAATTGGGGATGTTGACTCCAAAGATCACTCTAGTGCAAATATTAATAATACAGAAATAGGTCTTGATCAATGACTAATGTAAAACCCAGTGCAATTGCTCGTTGGCTATTGGAGAGGGAGGGAGGAGGGAAAAAACATGAATCATGTAACCATAGTAAATTATTCTAAATTAGTTAATTAAATAAACTTAATCTTAAAAAACCCATAAAATTGAGGAAAATGGATATCTAGCAGGCAGTGTTGAGATTCAAACTTATCATCTGATTTCTAATCTAGAATGTCTTTGACCATATCATATTCCTCCTTACAAAGAAATATGTATTTCTGCCTTACTATTATTTACTATTACTACCAGATTAATCATCCTGTTTCTACTACCCACCATTAGAGTGATATTAAAACTATTAGTGTCTTCCTATATATTATATTCTGCTGCGGTCTTAGAAATATTAGATGGCTATGATTCAGGGAAAAGTGATTTACTCTATGCAGGCCACAATGGCAGGAATTAATAAATCTATTTCTTTGATCTCCTTAACAACTACACATAGTTTTATATCAATGTATAAACTAACCAATTACTAAGAAAGGAAAAGAGTAATTCCCTGAGAAAATACTCACTTTGCTGATTTTAATGGCACAGGGGGCCCCAGGAAAACCAGGAAGACATGTCTTAAAGGCTGAAATCTCACTGAAGGGCCCCTGGCCACAGGCATTGATCCCTGCTACTCGAAACTTATAGGCTGTTCCTGGTTGCAGTTCCTGTTTTTTAAACTGGCTATAGTCAGGGATAGTACTGGAATCATACTAGAAGATGAAAAATACAAAAAGAGAAGTTTTAAACCTCATCTATCATATGACAAAGATTACAAACCATTTTGAGATTTAAACTTTCTTCCTAGATAGTTAGAACACAAGGAAGATATTCTAGAAATTTTGAATGGATGCACTTGCCATGCTCATTAATCACTGAAAATCTGTCCCTTCCTGGCTTTGTTAATACTTCAGTATTGACCATGATAAAATTCATATTCTCTTGACCACCTCTTTCCCCTATCATATCCCCAATATGATAACTACCATAATTCCAAGGTAGAAAGGTGATGGGTAGAGTCCTTATTCCTACCATCCCTTAGAAATTATTACTCCTGTAGGCTCTATGTGATCACCCTAATGATATGGAAATAGGTCTTGATCAATGACATATGTAAAAAAAAATATGGAATTACTTGTTGGCTGGGGGGAGGGGAGGAGTAGGAGAGGAAAAGAAATGAATCACATAACCATGGAAAAATACTCTAAGTCAATTAAAAATAAAAAATTTCAATTTTGAAAAAAAACCAAAAAGCCATGATAGAAATTTGTTATTCTTTCAAAAACTGACTTTCAAGAACATTCCCATCATTATATTTAGCCTTTCCCGTTCCTTCAAATTTCAAATAAGTGTATCTCTCTTAACTTTAAACCATATAGCTTAATAACTATAAGTTACCATTAGATAAATGTTTCCTAGCACATTATAAATCATCTGAAAACAAATATTTTATCAAGTTCAGAAACTTTCTTAAAGCTTGGTTTTGCCTCAGGGACCAGGCAAAATAGATAAATAAAAAAAGAATTAATATTTTTGGTTCTTTTCTCAAAAATCCCTTGTATCCCAGATAAATAACTAATTAAATTTTTCTATCAATCAATAAATCACCTGTGAAATAAAAGGCACATTTAAATCTATCCTAGTTTTCTACCATAGTGGTTTCCAATCTGTCTCTCTACTGCTTTTAGAAGTTCACAAATGGGAGACTTACATCCATAAATGAAGCATCATCAGGTGGCAAGAAATAGTGAGTCACCATCATGCTGGTGCCTTTGATGACGCCCACATCAAACCACTGGTTTTCCTTCTTCACTGGTGCTTTGATAGATGGGGATGATGGTAAGTCAGTTTTCTAGAGGAAAAAATGTATTGATAATAGAAATTGTTCTAAATATAGGGTCCCACCCTTTAGATCCCAAAGGGGATACAATACCACCAACTCCATAATTTTTAACTCACCGATACTGACTCAACACCATTGGCTACTTCAGTCAAGGCAGTTGCAGCCTGCAGTTTGGCTGGGCTGGCTACAACTGTAGGTGAAAGGGTCACAAATGTATTGGATGCTGGCAGACCTAGTGAAAGATAGATGTCAAAAGGAAGTTCTAATATTTAGTTACTGCTTTACCTGCTTTAACTTAATAAAACATTTCTCCTTTTTTTACTGTAGTTATATTAACTTTTGGAATGAAGAAAGATCTTAAAAATCAATTAGTTAGGGCAAACGTGACTCAATAGAAAGTCAGGGCTAAAGATAGTAGGTCCTGAATTAAAATCTAACCTTGGACACTTCCAGGCTGTGACCCTGGGCAAGTGATTTAGCCCCAACTGCCTAACCTGTAAACTGCTCTTCTGTCTTGGAATTGATCCAGAAGGCACAGGCAAAGAATAAAAACAAACAAATAAATAATATACCCAAGATTACACATATGGGAATGAAGTAACATTATTTCTTATTCTTGCTTCTTGTTCCTTGTGAGACTTATTTTTCAAGGCTAAAGCAATTTTATCTTCTGGTTCCCTGCTCTCATGACACTTAAATACATGGGACTATCCCAGGAGAATGTGTCCTTCTTATAAAAAAATTCTAGAAGCAAAGCAATTCTCTCCCTAAATTCTAATTTTTTCTTTTTAATTAAGTGAAATCAGATAAGACTGGAGATCTCTTATCCTGAAATGGCTTGTACTTTCAAAGTACATGTACAAATAAAATGTGTCTTCAGGCACAAATTTTTGATTCCTAATCTTTCCATTCTTCCAAATTGATTAAGGAAACTAGATGGTATACATTAATATTAAACCTAATGAATCATTTCCTCTTCTGTAGAGAAACACAAACTACTTAATCTTCCCTCATCCTAAAATTAATAGTATTATTGGAATTTATTAACTGGTAATAAGTTTTCCATGAATAAGAAACTTCATCTCTGCCTCAAAAAATTCCTTATCAAAGTATAGCACAGATCCTATCTCTACAAGTAATCTTTCCTGATTCCAAATACAAAGTGCCATTCCTCTCCAAATACCTTGTATTCAACTACTTTGGATTTATACATAAATATATCTTCTTGTTTCCCTTCTTAGAGTGTATGCGCTTTGCATACAAATAGGAAAGGATTTATTTTTTTTACACTTTTATCCCCAACAACACAATTTCTGGCATAAAATAGGTACTTCATAAATACTTGCTGGATGATGTGGAAGAAAATTGCTTTATTTCCTGTACCTGCAGAAGGCATAAGAGTTACTGTGCTGGTAACAGCACTGGCTGTATCGCTGAGGTTACTATTCTCAGCAGTTGGATCATTGAGACTATCAGCAGGAGCCAGGGCCTCTGAAGGGACAGGTTGCTGTTGTGTCTGGGTCTGGGTCTCCTGCAACTGATGTTGCTGTTGAACCAGGACAGCAAGCTCTTGCTGGGTCAACACAATGGGAATCGCAGAAGACTGACCCTCTTGGGCTTCAGTGGGTAGGTGCCTCAGTTCTGCTGGTGCCATTCCTGGGTCCAATGTGTCCATATGTTCCCCTGAAGTACCTGTCCAAGAAATGTTATTTAACACAATCTTTAAGATTAATTCAGAGATGGCAAGATTCAACGGGCCTAAAATGCTTAGTGTTATGTTATCATTTATTCCAATGCCTTTTAAATGTAGATAGATGAATGTATTTCTAAATATAAAATAATACAATCCCAATGATTATGAGTCAATCAAATCAGTCTATAGTCCTTGATAGACTTGTATTCTTGTGGCATGTCTCTTATCAATACAAAAGGGACTTCACGGCTATGTCACAGAATGACAAATGGCTTTGCCATAGGTTTGTCTTAATGGAAATTCAAGAAAATTTGCTAAGTTCTCTATTACCATGAGAATATTTCTTATATCTGAAAATACCATTTTAATGATCCTTTAAATATATTTTGTACACTTTCTACTTTAAAGTTCTAAAAACTTTTGTTCTACAAAGTAAAATCAAGTAACATGATATAAATATAAGTATTCTCTCACTCTTTTCTTAAAACATTCTGGATTATCAAAATTTAACTAGCACTTACCCATTACAGCTTGCTGGGCAGCCTGTAACACAGCTTGTATGGCCAAAGTCTGGGCTTCCTCAGTGGCTGCTGCCTGGGCTGCAGCCTCAGCAGCTGCAGTGACTGCAAGCTCTTCTGGGGAAAGTCCTGAAACCATTAGTGTGGAGGTGCCCACATGTCCCTCAGCCATCAATTCATGAGGCAGAGAAAACTGATCCACCTCAGTCAAAACAGCTGAATTGTTAGAGTCCTGATATGGTAGAGGTTTTTTTGTGTTATTTGCATCCACAACAATCTGGCTCTCAGAAGACTGGGGCTGTTCCTCCATGGGAGACACTGGGCACTCAGTGGGATGTAGAAGTTGTGATGGTAGTAATGATTTGTGGTTTTGCTCTTGCTTATTAGTTTTTGCTTCATCTGAGTCTAAGGCATGTAATGCAGAAAGAGATGCCTCTGTGCTAGATACAGTTCCTGAAATTGCATCTGGGTCAGGAATTTTGTTAGTCTTCTCCTCTGGTGGTGTTTCCATCATTAATGAGATATTCTAGAAAAGAATAAATGTCTATATCAGAGAGAAGGTGACAACAATGTTTGTCTAATGCTATTCAAATGGTTAATTAGCTTTTGCCTTTTAAGTAATCATTTTTTAGTGAAAAACCATTATTCTTTTTAAAAAAATTACTTCTTCAAATATATAAAATAGCTAGCAAATACCGCTCAAGTTTCTTCATCTCCATATTTTCACATCCAGTTTCTTTAAAAAATTCTCAAGGTCTCAAGTCTTTCAAATATGCTGATGGAACTTATCAGTGTTTTTCTAAAAACTTAAATATGTTCTAGAGGGCATGAACAAGGGGCAATAGAGGAAAATTATTTTTCTATTAATTACCTATTATTTCCATAAATAATAATCCCTATTTGGATTCCCTAAAAATCCAAGGGCACTTTCAAACTGTTGAGAAAATTCTTATTGAGATATTTTTGGATTTACTTAGCTATCCCTAAAATATGATAAACTGAATAATCTGACATAAATGAACCATTTGCATGTTTATCCAAATCACTGATTAAAAAAATAACTAAGGGGAATAGATTTATTTTGCCCAATTAGCTTCCAACTCTAGCATAAACACCACTTAACTGAAATATAAATGAAAAGGTAGTTTGATGTATATTTTAAAAAATGAAACACTGAACTTCAAGAACAAGTCATTATGTCTTACCTGTTAAGTGATAAGAGATTTTAAAAAAAGAATGGAAATTTTAAAAAAATGATATAAGTGAAATTATCTGAAAATCTTAAAGGATTATATAAATGTTAACAATTAAAAATTATTAATTATCAACAAATCACAGTAGTGACAACAACTTCATGTCATTGAATTCTACAGTTAGAAGAATAAATTATTCCTAGAAAATCAAAAACAAAGGCTGTAGATAGGAAACTAAGTAATATCTAACTCCATTTAGAGTTAAGGGTTTGTTCTCACTGGAACTGAAGGGCTGGGAACCAATGTAGACTGAGTCACAGTGGTCACTGCTCGAGACGGGGTAGAGAAGGCTGTTGTTGCACTACTGGAACTGGTAGTAATCACAGAAGTTTCTTGTGTGATTCCTAATTCTTCTTGACCATTTGCAGCAGGTGGAGGAGCTGTGAAAGAAGGAAAGATGTAGTGAGTGTTTCCTAAAAACTTAAAACTGCTAGGGGATAAAGAAAAAATCTGCAAATAGGAAAGAATGATTTAATAAAACATATCAAGAGTTAGAAAACCTTATTTTTTTTTACTATTCAAGCTTTTCTATCAGTATGATTAGAGATTAACTCTCCCTTATTATTCTCTAGATTTTAGCTGCCAGGAATGTATACACCCCCACTTAATCCTTAAATGGGGGAGGGAGGTCTATGTCCCATATGTGTTAGTGAGTGACAAATCAAAAAACAACTGACTGCCCAGTAGGCAGTCTGAAAAAAAGTTTAAGCTGCCATTTGTCCATGTTTAAGTGGAAGGTAGACATAGGAAGTGCCGCAAATAACTGTCTTTTAAATATGATGGTAACTCTCTGTGAGGAGGTTTTTCCCCTCTGAACTTGGCCTTGGAGGAATTTGGACTTGAGACCTCAGACTGCTTCCATTTGGACTGGCATATGAGAGAGTGAAAAGGCAGACTCCCTTTCCTTGGCTTTCTGGAGGCACTAGCCTCCGGAGAGGCCCTTTGTCTTGGAGGCTTCCTGGCTAGAAGCCTTGTTTAATTAACCTCTGTAAGCCTCTTTGCTGGGGCCTCTGAAACCCTGCCTGGTTTTAAGCAGGCCACAGTAATTATCTCTCTTATTTGTAAATAAACTGACATAAAAGTCACTCTGACTTGAGTCTTTAATTTGGAATTAAGTACTTAATTCCTGGAGACCAAACTCTTGAATATTCAGTCCAACCATAATTTTACCCTTTACATCAGTGAACTTTTATCTTAACTTCAAAATTTTTAAAATGTTTTAAGTATATGATGATGGCTGTCCAAGTACTTAAATTGTACAAATTCCTTCTCTGTTCATTTTACTTATTAAATCACTTTATGAAGCAAAAAAAACTACTCACCTTCATTGGAGCCCATATTTGAAGTAACAGTAGTGGCTGTATGCGTGGTCCCCGTCTCATGGGTTTCACATGGGGGATTAGAACAGAACTTTTGTCCAGGTGATGGGATTCCTGAGGGGTGTGTGCTCCTGGGAATAGTTGTGGCTGTTAGTGGCGATACCACCAAATCGGAAACTTGCTCCAAGGTTTGTTTGAGGGAGCTGGAATCACAGGGAGGATCTTGGTTCTCATTAATGATTGCCTCTGTGGTGCTACTCTGCTGAACATTATTTGGATGACTAATAACCATAGTGGAGGTTGCACTAGTAGCTGTATTTTTTGTTTTTTGGATTTCACCTGATGGCTGGTAGTATACTTGTTGAATATTGTCGAAAGATGAAGAAGTGCTGGTCTCATAAGTTTCACAAAAAGGATCAGAACAAAGGAGAGGTATAGCAGCCACAGGACCCTGTATTTCTGTGGCTTTCATAGTTACAGTAGTGTTGGTCAAATCGTCTTTATGTATTGAGCACTCATGCTTAGAGGTTATCTGTATCTCAGTGGGTTCTGGGGCATCTACATTTAACTGTCCAATGGTAGGAGCACTGGTTTTGGGAATGTGATATGCCTCAGAATGCGAACTGGCTGACCTTTCAGGCTTTGAACCTATCATACTGTCTATCACAGGTGGGCTTGTTTGCTCAGCTTTAATAATTTGAGTAACAGTTAGTTCCTTAGTATTACTATTAGTGGTGACCTCTTCGAATGAGAACTTTTGGCAATCCTGAATTGTGGTTGCTGTGGATTTCATAGTTAGGGCAATGTTGGTTGAACTACTCTGATTGGCTTGGCAAGAATCCTTGGTGGTAGACCAAGATCCTTTGAGCTCCCCACTCATGCTAGGTTGAGCTGAAGTTAGACTATCACCCATGTGGATATATTTTTCATGCTGAGGGTTACTAGGTGTTGGAAGCCTGGCATCCATGCTAGATGTGGCTATAGTTGCTGTACTAGTGGTTCCTGTTTCATGAATCTCACATGGGGGATTGGAGCAGACATTTGGCCCACTAATGCTAGATATGGCTGTATTGGTGGTATCTGTTTCATGGCTCTCATATGGAGAACTTAAGCACAAAATTTGTCCTAAGCCCATAGTTAAAGGGCTTGTTAAATTGGCACTGATTACTGTGGAAGTGCTGGTAATGCCTGCCTCAGAGGTCTCACAAGGTTGGTCAGAGCAGACCTGTATCATACTACCATTTTGTTGCCCAACTGTTGAAATGTCCTGACTGTCACAGATGAATTGGACCCGCGTGGACTGTGACAAGCTCCCAAGGTTGGCTACCATACTTGTGGTAGCTGTATTGGTGGTACCTGTCTCATGTGTTTCACATGGTGGGTTAGAACACACCAAAGTCACAGTACCAGGCTGCATGTCACCCTGGCCCGAGTCAGCAATTGTAACTGTGGCAGTAGGTTGCTCTGTAGTAGGTGAGGCCAAGATGGAGACTGGGAGATCATGCACTGGCTGGGCCTCTACACCACTTGGTGTTGTAATCAGTGTCACCTGAGTGGGCTGAGAGACGGGCTAGTGAGGAAAATGAATATGGAAGCAAAAAGATTAATAGTTAACATCTATATAACAAATATCTTCCTTTTATTTTAATATCCATTTTTACCTGGGCTAGGTGAAGTGATTTTTTTGTTTCTACAATTACATATGTATATATTAGACTTAAAATCCTATGCAATAGGAAGCAGTGCTAATCCATTTAGTTTATATTGAAATTTATTCAAAATTTAATATTCTGTTTAATGAAATAGAGAATGAGAGAGTTTGCTTTGCAGGGACTTCTGACTCAGAGTACGTGCTTTTTTTCCTCCCCAAAATGCTATTTCCCTTCTTTTGAATTTCCATATTTCTGTTGCTCTTTTCAGTCACTCAGATTTGGCTTTCAAAAAGTTCTGAACAACCTATCTTAATCTACCTTTTTCAATTTTATTCTATGTTCTTCCTACATCCTAAATTCCTCATACCACTGCTGTGAAAAAAATATGTTCTGATCACCATAATCATTAACATATCTTTTCCCTACTTTCTGAAAACTTTAAATGTTAAGATTTTTATTACATACAACTATCTACTTTGCATTTATTTTTTATAGCCATTTTGTTTGGTATCCCTGGCACCTACCAGAGACTGGGCAAACATAATGTGATTGATGATAGAACTTTCTGTCTAAGATGACATGCAATAACTTCCCTTACTTAAAAAAATTTTTTGGATGAGGATTTAAAAAGTTTCAATCTATCATATTTAGGATTAAAAATTAGATTTTAAAATTTATCATGTGTTTAAATAATTTTGACAAGACTCATGAAATATTAATAAATATAACAAAAATATTAATATAGAAACTAGTAGCAATATAGTGTTGTTTCTTCTTTATATGGTATCCAATTCAATACAGTGTAGCAGCAAACTTTTAATAATACTTTTGCCATATCTCTTTAATTTTTCTGATTTGATCAATTATTGTAGTTGGTAAAATTGATTAGAAAAAAAACAGGCTGAAAGAAAATTTATTGTATCATAAATACACCTAATAATGAATCCCAAGTTATTAATAATCTAATATTTTGGCATTCTGGTTGATTTTTAATCTTTTCTGATTTTATGTGAAAGTTTATTAACACATGAATTAATATGAACTGACACATCATGTTAAGTTTTTTTATATATACTGTTAAAATATTCTCCTTTGTGTTAGAACCCATTAGATATTTTAAGTAACTCCGAGTTTCCTTGGGATAACTTGAAAAAACAATATTAAAAAGACATAAAACTTTTTATTTAAAGTCAAACTCATAATATATGAGTCAAAATTCAAAAGATATTCACAATGCTTTCTTCATAATGGTCCTAACAAGCAATAATAAATTAATCTTGAATTTAAGTCCCTTTTATATAGCCTTGTCAAAATGGGGGTGTAATATTATTATTATTTTTCCCCCTTCCAATTTTAAATTGAGGAAACAAGCATGATAAAAAGGTGATGACAACAGAATTATAACCCCTTACCTGCATAGTAATGGTGGGAGTGGTAAGAGCCCCAGCTGCTGTTATTGTAGTCTGTGCTGATGAAACAGTAATGGCTGTAGGATTAATCACTTGACTTGAAAGTGTAGCAATGGTGCCCAAGGTAGTAATAGGAGTAGCCAGGGAAGCACTAACATTATGTCCACTGGTTCCAGCAAGGCTGGTAGACACAGTGCCTGTTACAGTCCCTAATGTGGTAACACCTAGAGAAAAAGATACCAGAGAAATGAAGATGCTCTTTGAACGCAGGTCTATAGTATTACTAGTTCCATGGGTAAATCTTGCTCTCTGAAGAGCAGGTATGAAAACTCCATATAGATCTATAAGAAGATACTTAACTGAATAAATCTATAGTATATAATCAAAAGAGAGCAATTACAGGGACTAAGCACTTAAATCACATGCACTAAGAGTAATGTATGTATATGAATGAATGCAACCAACAAACATTTGTGCAATGTCAAAGAAACTAGCCTCAAAGCTAAGTAACAAACTTTAGTTTCTTAAAATGAAAAACATTTCAGGATTATCACCAGGACACAATGATACATGTAAAACCCAGTGGAATTGTGTGTGGGCTATGGAAGGGGGTGGAAGGAGAGAAGGGATAGAACATGAATGCTATAACCATGAAGAAATGTTATAAATTAAATTAAATATCACCAGGATAAACTTGTGGAGTGTTGCAGATTCAGTGCCAAACTTAAGAGTTGTGTTTAAGATTTCAACAAAAAGGGAGCAGTGGCTCAGAGGACTGAAAGCCAGGTGTGGAAACAGGACAGAGCAGGTTTAAATCTGATCTCAGAAATTTCCTAGCTATGTGATTATGGGCAAGTCATGTAACCCCCCGTGCCTGGTCTTACTGCTCACTTGCCTTGGAACCAACACACAATATTCATTCTAAGGATTAAAAAAAATGTTTTTTGGTTAAGCCTTTAGAGCACAAGAATTTCAGTACAAAATCTTTCTCTTTATGAATCCAGCTTCCTTTATCTTCTGATTACATACCAGTGGTGCCCTTGACTACCAATGTGGTGACTGTTGGCTTAACTGCTGACACTGTGACAGGGGTAACAAGTCGTACTCCACTCATGGGCACTGTGCGGAGTATGGTACCTGGCTGTCCTGGGGCTCCCTTCAGCACAACCTGTAATACCAAAACCAAAAATTTCTAATCTCCTCAGAAATAACAGATTAAAAATAATAATTTGTAAAAGTCATTTATTTTTATAGTTTTTTTAAGATTTCAAAAACTCCTAAAAAGTTCTGAGGTGGATTCAATTAATCCATTTACCAAACCCTTACTACTCTTTTGCCCTTGAAGTGATATTTAATTACTTCTAAGTCTGAAGGGCTTAAAAAAAAGTAGTAAAGTCTAGCATAATTACATAATTAGTAAAACTCATAATAGAATCCAAAATCAAGTCACATCTAGAATAAGAGGAAATAAGGTTTTGGCCCTGAGTTTGTATCACCTGAGTCACTCCTTGCTGCCCATGACCAGTGGTAATTTTAGGGACAGCAGTAATGATTTTGGCAGGCGTTCCAGTGCCAGAGGTCATGACTTTTGTGGTGATAATAGTGATAGGAGACTTGATTCCAGGGCTGCTTGTTACACCTGGAAGAATGAAAAACAAAGAAATAAGCAATTATCTTATCAGAAATTCCTATTTGTAAAGGCAGTTATCCCATCATAATCTCAGTAAGTTAAGCTCTCCTATTATATATCCTGCTAAATAACCAATTTCTTCTTAACTTGCATACTCTTTCTTAGACAAAAAAGGAGTAATTTAAAAAGTCTCTGACCTGGAGAAATTTATCATCAATTTGTCAAGCCAGAGTTCTAAAGGCAAATTGTAGGTGCTACCATTTGTCCCTGAGTTTTAAAAGGAAAAAGTGGGGGAAAGTTAAGAATAAATAAATTCTGTTTTAACTTCCTCTCTGAGACTATTCAGCAGCCTCCACAACTTTTATAATTCAATGTGTCCACGAGGATCACCTAACATAAGCTGCCTAGCTACATGAAGAATAATTGTAATGAGATATATAGCATACAATTCTTGCTTAATATTTCCTACCTGTTGCTCCAGGCTGGGTAATAATGGCTGACATGGGAATAGTTTTGATGATGGTAGTGGTGCCAGGTTTTGTAGTACTAGGGGAGACACTGCTGATGCCTAGGATAGTTGGTTTGGTTCCTGTCCCACTGGCTTGGGTGGTTGTGATGATGGTAGTGGGCTTGCCATCTGCTGAAGTCACTAGTTTCAATATGGTCCCTGCTGGCAATGGTCCCTTGGTCTAAGGGGAAAAAAAGCAGAGTAGGATAAATACCAGAAGAAGTCCTGGAATTTACTTTAGCCCTTCAATTATTTGGTCTGTATGACTGGTTATGGAAGAATCAAGGGGAAAAAAAATTGAATTCTTTGATGCCCATGTAGAGAATCTCCTTTCTTTGTTTAATAAAGGTGTGGCATGAATTTTTTTGTTAGCCATATTTTTAAAGCCATTTCTAACAACCTGTCTTCACCACACTACCTACTTCTCCATATTTTCTTGATTCTTCAATAAACATTTTGTTCCATATATAGCTAAAGAACCATTGATGATACCATGTTTTAAATTAACTGAATAAAAGGCTGGAGGAA
Organism: Gracilinanus agilis; assembly: GCF_016433145.1. Taxonomy (NCBI): domain Eukaryota; kingdom Metazoa; phylum Chordata; class Mammalia; order Didelphimorphia; family Didelphidae; genus Gracilinanus; species Gracilinanus agilis. The sequence continues at coordinate 78,901,708 of NC_058136.1, read as the reverse complement.
AGGTCAAAGTTCTTTTAAACTCATTTTGAATTAATGCAAAGTAGGTAGAACAAAAGAACAATTTATATAGTAACCATTATAAATCAAGAACATGTCCAACCATTCTGGAAAGCAACTTAAAACTATTTCCAAAGTTATTATCTGTACTTCTTCTTCCACAGGGGGATATATCACTACCAGGTCTATACCCAAAGAAGACAAAAGAAGAAATGAACCAATAATGTACAAAATTACAATAATATGGGATGGCTGAATAAATTATGACATTATGAATGTGATGGAATATTAATGTGATGTAAGAAATTATGAATCAATCATAAACATTTATTAAAATGCATTATGTGCCAGGCACTGTGGCTAAGCACAAATGATACAAAAAGACACAAAAGACAGTCCCTGCTCCCAAAAAGTTTACAATCTAATGGGAGAGAAAGAGATGGTTTCACACAGAAAATCTGGAAAGATCTGTGTGAACTGACACAAAGTAAAATTAGCAGAACTAAGAGAACAAATTATGTGATAACAATATTAAAAAGATAACCAACAACAAAAAAGTAATTCAGATCAATATGACACACAATTCCAAAAGAAAGTATATCTACCAAAGACATACTATCACCTTCCTTTTTATGGACAAGGATTCTGTATGAATTGTTTTGTATGACTATACAAAATATACTATAGGTATGACTATACCTACTTTTTTTTAAAAACCCTTACCTTCTGTATTAGAATTGATAGCAAACTACCAATTCTAAAGCAGAAGAACAAAGTCTTACACCAGATCATATGGCTAGGAAATGTTTGAGGTGAAATTTGAACCCAGGTAGTCTCAATTCCAGTCTTGATGATTTATTCACTGCTGCTGACATGATTTTTAAACTTCTAAATACTACTTTGGAAAGCACAGAAAATAAAGGTAGAACAGTTAGAGAAAGAGAAGGTTATCTCACTTACAGGTTCTATGGTTTACCTGGATGATCTGTGTCACAGGACTAGTAGATGCCTGGCCTGTTACTGCTGAAGTCTGTACTGGTTTGGTTTGCACAACTGACATAACTTTGCCAAGATTAGAAATCTAGGAAAAAAAAAGAAAGGAAAAGAAAAGAAAAGGGAAGAGTAACTTTAATTAGAAGACAGATCAAGATAACAAATATAGATTTAGATAATTATTTAGGGATTATCTGGTCTAACTTCTCAGAAATAGCTGTAATTTAGGTATTGCAAATATAATAATCCTCATTTTAAGGATAAGGAAACTGAGGCTCATTTGCAAAGCAGTAATGTGATTTGCTAATCAGCACCCTTTCCAAATTACCATGATACTGACATAGTTAATCTTATATAAGGGAAATAATAGTGAATTTAGAGTCAGCACATGGCTAAAATTCCTTATTTCTACTACTTATTATTACCTATCACCACTCACTTTAATCTTTTTGGCCTCAGTTTCCTCATTTATAAAATGAACAGTGTAGATCAGATAGTCTCTAAGGTTCTAAAGACTAAATCTGAGATCACTGTGACCTAATATGAATCCAGAAAATACCAGTTGGTAGAACAGTATAAATAATTTTCATTTGTAAGACCTCTAGCACTCACCAGAGCACTGCCACTTGGAACAGTAATTGGACTCTTCACTAGTGTGATGGTCTTGGTGACTCCACCCACAACAGTGGTCACCACCTGGGCTTGCTGGGCCACAGTCACTGTGCCTGATTTGTGAACAGTGATGATGGGACGGGTAGGAGTACTGCTAGCTGATGAGACAGATGTCCCCACTTGGGCAGCTGCTGTCTTGAGCATTCGAGTGGCTGGGTTGCTCACCTAGTATAAACAGAGCACCATGAATGGGAGCAGGGAAGAAAAAATAAAATTGGGGGCAAGGACTCTATGTAATTTGGCTCCAATAAAAACCTCAGTTCTGCAAAAACATTACAGAAGCTTAAGTGTCCTAAACTTCAAATCAGGAAAACTAGAGTTCAGATTCTTCAAACTTAAACAAGTAAAACTTCTCTCTGAGATTTAGTTTCCTCATTTGTAAAATGAGTTACTATTTTTGCAATACCTAATTCATTGGGCTATTGTGAAAAAAATGTTTTAAAATCTTAAGGTACCAAAGGATCATCTCTGTGTGGAAGCTTGTTCAGTTCTGACACAGCTTAACTTAAAAGTCTGTTGAAAACAAAATTCTTAAATAAAAAGGAAAAATTTATACTACTATAAAGAACTACATAGAAATATCATACATAGAAGCACCAAAATAGAAGACAATCTACCTGAGACATTACCAAATAAGAAATAAGAAACAATTAGTGATACTTTCCCAGAATCTGTTACTATAATAATCCTCAAAATTTATGTTGTCCCTTCATTCCCCAAATCTTAGGGTACCATGTGAGTCTACTCATCTCAAAAAAAAAGAGAAGAAAATGGACCCAAATTAAAAAAAAAAAGTTCAAGTAGATAATTTTCTGTCTTATTTTTACTTTCAAAATCACCTGTATTTAAATCAAGAAACAAAAAATACACAGAAACATATACACACAAACCCTACATATGCTGACCATGACTGGTGAGGAAGCCACCTTCACTGTAGCTGGTAAAGTGGTAGTTCCTGGTGATACTGCTACAGTTTTAACAATAGTGGTCCCTGCAGGAACACTCAATACTGCAGGAGCAGATGGAGGGATCTTCTGGGTAGCAGCAGCTGCTGCTGCCAAAGCAGCCATTCCACTCATTTGAGGACTGCTGCCTATCACCTAGGAACATCAGAAAAGAATGTACTGATTTTGACACAATTTTAAATGTGGTTATCTTTGGGGGTTTACTCACAGGCTTTTGAGTCTAACATACTGCCAGACAAATGGTATCTATTAGTTGATTACAATGATTCCTTATGCCATTTTGATTTTTTTTAAAAGAAATTTAAATTTACTAAGCTTTTCTATATTTAGACAAGAGATACATTCTTCCCACACACAAAGTCAAATAGATTCCTACAAACCGTGCTCTGAGAGCTTGGCGTTGGCACAACCATTCGTACACCAGTAGGCAATGAGGTGACAGTAACAGGTGCTTTTCCTGCTTGACTGGAGGGCCGGACAGTAACTAGTGGGTTTCCTGCTGTGGCTTGGGGGCCAGTTACTTTAAGAACAGTGGAGATACCTGCTGAGAAGGGAGGTTCTTTATTCATTCAATCAAAAACCACTTAATAAACATAAGTATAATTTTTGCTGGGAAATAAAGGTACTTGACTCCTGACTGTTGAGTCTTTCCAGATCTTATATGGAATCCATTACTTAAATGCTACCTGAGCTAGTCTAAAGCTTTATTCAGTTTTCCAGTCCAAACCATTTATTAATTACTACATGCTAAGTGTTGCTAGTTTTAGTCTTATTATCATTTGAAACTTTGGTCTATATTTCTTGACCCTCCCCATTCCCCAATATAATGAAAGGTCTCTAGACACAGGGGTTCTTCTTCATCCACGTTACTACAAAAAATGGATTTAATTGTGGTTATTAGGAATGGGTTTTTTTTTTGTGTGTAAACACAGAGATACAACACACACACTCTCTCTCACTCTCTCTCTCTCTCTCTCTCTCTCTAATTATTGAGCAAACCCAGCCAACTGACTAACCTTGAGTCCTAGTCATGGTGGGCACTGTTGGCAAGACCTGAAGAGTGGTTGTGGTTGGGGGAGTCACAGAACTTTGAGGGAGAAGTGTGATGCCCACTTGAGTTACGGGCTGCAAGGTAGGGGCTGTGGTAGCAGGGGCAGGACTTTTGGGAGGATTGATAGGCACTGAAGGAATTGGATTGGCCAATGGTGAGGTGGCAGCAGTTGCTGGAGGAATGTCGTATTTCTGAAGTTGTAGGAGGTAGCTGTCAGCTGTTGGCACTGATACCCAGCTCACCTCTAGGGAATTGGTGTTTGCTCGAACCAACTGTACCCGGGATGGAGCTGGGGGCTTTTCTATAAGATAGAAAAAGATGTAAGCAAGATACAAAATAAGCATGATCTTAGGTATAACTAACCTGGCTTTGACACTCTTAAGTAGTTCAGTTTACCTGTCTCTAAATACCAGAGATCCTTACAGCAAACCTGGTTATTCCAGGCTTTTCGGTAGCCGTCCCTTCCACTCCATATATAAAGTCGAGTATTGATAGCAACAGCACAATGACCTGCCCGGGCTCGGGGAATATTATCCTCTAACATGTCCATTAGGACAGTCTCCCATGCCATAGTATCTGGAGGAGAGAAGAAAATAGGAAGCAAAGAAGAGATAGCTTTTTTTCTGTAAAAAAAAAAACAATGTTTGGGGATTTGTGTTTATGGATACACTAAAAATATATTTCCAATTAGCATTAGGGAGATCAGTCTCTACCTATTTGATAAAAGACATCAGGAGAAAGGGGCAGCAAGGTGGCATAGTGGATAGAAAGTTACATGTGGAGATGGGAGGTCCTGCGTTCAAATGTGGCTTTGATATTTTCCAAACATGTGACTCAGAACAAGTCACTTTACTCCAATAACCTAGCTCTTACCATCTTAATTCTTGCCTTGGAAACAATATATTGTGAGTTTAAAAAGAGAGCTTACAGGGAGAAAGCAACTAAACATTTAAGAATGGAGCCTCCAGCACCCTTTATTGTACAATCTCATTATCATCATTTATACAAGTAACTCTCATAGGTAGACTCAAAAGCCCCACTGTCTGTTAAATAATATAGTCATAGATTCTTAGTCAATGCCATACCTAGGTTAAGACACGCCAGTGTATTGGTACACTTCCACTCCTTCTCATGTGTGGCTACTTTGACATCATCCATGACAAGGGGTACCCAACCACCAAATACATACATTCTGGGGGCAAAAGGATAGAAGATGTATGAGGAATGACCCTCTATGAAGTAAAAAGACACTTACTGGCTATGTCCCTGAACAAGTTACTTTCTCTCTTAATGCTCTGGTTTCTTAGGTTGTGAAATGGGGCATTTTATAGAAATGTATTTCTAGGATATAGCATAGTGCCTAAAACATTGAAGGTATTTAATAAATACTTGCTGACAATAAACAAAGTGCTTTGCAAAAAGGACTATAGAAATGTTAGCTATTATTATTCAGTCCCCAAAATTCCCATCTGCTTCATTCTCTATTTTTTTAAATATATACATATATATATATACCTGTCCCTTGCCTTGAAGCTATCTTATCTTTATTATTTATCATCCCTCCATTCTTCCAAACACGGAGTAAATATAATCCCTTTCTCTTTGTGAATTAATCATTAAGGTATTTAGAATTGTTCTGGATCCTCTTATTTTTGAATTACAAATGAACACCCCAAAACTAAAATTTTCTTACCATACTTTAATAACTTTTCTGTTCTAGACTTTTGCAAGTCCAAGTCACTTTCTTACCATGAGAATACTGATGGAAAAATTTCACTAAAATGAACTTACAGATAGAAAAAGACAACTGTGAGGAAAAACAAAAAGGAAATAACCACTGACTTATTTCCTATGGTAGTAGCAGAGTGAAGACTTCGAGGAAGAGGAGCCACTCCACTGAGATTGGGTTTATTCCACATCAGGGTCTCTGCAAAAACATAGAGAAGCAAAGACTTCCAATGATTTCTGTTCATAATTTTCCTTTGAAATGTAGTCAGGCAATGAAATTAGAAATCAGAGAGAGCGAGAGCAAGCAAGAGAGGAATTCTGAGAACATTATTACAAAATTTAGTTATAAAGACATCTGAGATTAGTATGTAATTTATATACTCTTCAATATATATATATGAACAAATAAGACTAGAGAAGCCAAAAGCAAAAATTTTTCAGTCACATAGGTAGCATTAAAAGCCATCTTCTACTTCAATTTATAACTTGGGACTGTAACCTATCAAATAAACAACAAGCATTTATAGAGAAACTAATATTTACCACAAAATAGCTAAGTTGCCCAGTGCAAAGAGGGCTGAATCTGAGGTTAGAAAGACCTAGGTTTAAGTCTAGAAAGTCTTTTTCATTAGTGGAGAGAGGATTTAAGAATCACAAATTTTCTAATCCTGAAGTAAAGAAAAAAAGAACTATAAGGTAATGCAATCTGTTGGATTTTGTTAGGAAAATATCTTAAATAAATTGTAGAATAAGTAATGAATTACAACATTTCAGAGTATCCTGGGTTCCTGAACTGACAAAGAGACATAAAATGAACAAAATCAGAACACTCATGTAAGGACGTTATCAATATAGGAAAAAAACTCAGAAAAAGTTAAGAGCTCTAATCAATACAACGATAACACGTTATTTCTAGTGAACCTATAATGTTACACATTTCCCTACAGAGAGAGATGATGGACATATAGTACAGAAAAAAGTCATATATTTTTAAAATGAGCTATAGAGAACTTCCAGGAGGGATCTCTGATCCTCACTGGCCAAGAGAAATAAATGCCCAAAATAACAACTTCAGCTATCTATCTTTGAGGTTTCAGACATCAAATAATAAAGCTCACTCAGTACCTACCATCCTACATGAAATGAGGATGTTCTAGCTACTCAATCTATTGGTTAGAGCAACAAAATATTTTGTGCTGCCAGCACTGTTCTGTGATATAAAAGACTTCTGCAAGAGAACAAAGAAACAGGTATGGCTGGGTAAATGAACTTCCCAGCATGGAAAGAAGAGACACACAGATCTATTTCAAAAGAAAAACTCAACTGAATAGTAGTCAGGAATTGAATGAAAAGGTAATTAAAAGAGGGAAACATTTCAAAAAGAAGGAAACTCAAACTCTAAAAACAAACAGATAAATCAATAGATTAAGTGTGGCTTGGATAAATAAGGTATCACCAACTTAACTCTTTGGGGAAAGTCCACAAGAATATATACTGCGTTCATTATTAGTCTTTTTCAAGGTAATAATGTTATGCTGAATTTTTTACTTCTCCAAAAAATAGCATTTACCAGGTGGGATAGCTGTCTGGCAGAAGCAAGGAATTGGTTGTATAGGTAGTACCAATGTATCACTTGGTTTTCTCATGTGTTAAATTTCATTCTAGGGGGCAGCTGGGTAGCTCAGTGGATTGAGAGTCAGGCCTAGAGAAGGGAGGTCCTAGGTCCAAATCTAACCTCAGACACTTCCCAGCTGTGTGACCTTGGGCAAATCACTTGACCCCCATTGCCTACCCTTACCACTCTTCTGCCTTGGAACCAATACAAAGTATGTATTGTAGTCAGAAAGTAAGGGATTAAAAAAAACTTTTTTTTCATTCTAAAGACATGACTCCACCACATTTTCTTTTACTCCAAATATTAGGATTGAAATCTACATGACACATCTGCTCTCTATCAAGTTGCCCTCCAAAAAATTATGATATAACACCTCAGAATGAATTCTGGAGGAGCACAACCACAAAAAGACATGGTGAAACAATTTTTAAGTCCAAAATGTAGAAGTCAAGCACAAAGCAGCATGGCATGGCAAGCTGCATAAGTATGCAGCTGAAGCAGTAGAAAAAGCTTCTGGAGTTCTTAGCTACAGATGATAAGGAGGTTTGGACAACTATTCAAGAGATTACATGGGTCCCTTTGCAGATTCTGGGTGCAAGATTCTTTTTACACTGCCATTGTGCAAATCCAGGAAGCAATTCTAGGATGTACTACTCTCAGGGTGAGGAAGAACACTAGCAGACACCAGTGCTTGTAGCAATAGGGAAATGGGATATGGATCACATTCTAAGGTGAAAAGAGTACTTCCAGTTAGTGACAGGTCACAGCACAGGATGTGATTAATTTTTTATATTACCTTGGAAAACCTGAAAACAGCTGCATTAAAAAAAAAAAAAAAAAAAAAAAAAGCTTATAATACAGATCCCTTTCTCCCCAGTTTAGGCAGAGCCCAATTTGGACGGTTTTTTTTTATTAAAAGAAAAGAAAAATGTACAAACAACAACAAAAAATAGAGAAAGTCAGGCAAGTGAAAGCTAGTAATTCCACAAAACATTAAGAATCAAAGTAAACAGAACAAAGAAACAATAAAATATGAATATCTCACTGGGAAAACATTTGACCTAGATTTTAAACAATAACACATGTATACCACAGTGGAGTTGCTTTTCAGCTCCAGGAGGGAGGAGGAAGAGAGATGGGAAAAATCATAAATCATGTAACCATGGAAAAATATTCTAAATAAATAAACTAGAGGAAAATATAAAAAATGGAAGAATTCACTGATTAGCTCCTGAGATCCCAAAAGGATGTAGTCTAGTCATCAAATTCAAAATTCCTAGGTTAAGGAGAAAGTATTGCAAGTAGCCAAAAAAGAAAATTCAAATTGTGTGAAGCCACAATCAGAATAATACAAACGAGACTTAGCAGATTCAACATTAAAGCATCTGAGAACCAGGAATCTGATATTTCAGAGGACAAAGGGGTTAGGACTTCAACCATGAATCCCTTATCCAAGAAAACAGAATAATCTTTTTTTGGGAAAAAATTTGTATGTAATGAAATAAGCGAATTTTCAAATGAAAAGACTAGACCTGAATGGAAAATTTGACTCTCATTCAAAAAAGTTAACACACACACACACACACACACACACCCGCCCCCCCCCAAAAGGGTGATGATTCTCATAGCACCAAAGAACTCTATCATTGTTAGGGCAGTTAGAAGGAGAATACACAGATGGAGGGTGAAAATATGAGTTGAATATGATGTGATGATATAATAAAATAAAATTAAGGCATGAGAAAGATGAATTCTTTGGGTGGAAGAAAAGGGGAAAAAATAGAACGTTGTTAAATTATCTCAAATAAAAGAAGCATTAAAGAACTTTTAATAGGAGGGAATGTGGGGAGATGAGAATTTGAACATTATTATCACTAGAATTAGAAGGAAAGGGAAGAACATACAAAATCAACTGGGTCTAGAAATTTATCTTACCCTACAGGAAAATAGGAGCATAACAAAATGGGGGAGTGGAGCACTTCACGGAAAAAAGGGCAAATTGAGAAAGAAAAAACTACAGACAGAAAACAAAAAGATAAAGCAATTATTTTTGAGAGGGGAAGAAGTGACAAGTGTCTGTGTGGGAATATCTATCAACTGAGAAATGGCTGAGTATGTCATAGTGATGATTATAATGGAATACTCCTGCTATAAAAAAATGATAAGGAGAAATTCAGAAAAGCCTAGAAAACTTATACAAAGTGAAGCAGAATGAAATACAACATTGTACACAGAGGACTCATGGTTACAAATGCCATATGTTTCCAAAGAAAGTATAGATAAGAGTCAAAGAAACTTTTTTCACTTTCTTAATTTTTTAAGTTAAAAGTTTTTCTTCCACAAAAAGATTAATATGAATAATTTACGTGATTGCACATATAGCTAGGAAGGGAAGGAGAATCCAATATTCTAACAATGTTGAAAATTTTTACATGCAATTAGGAGAAAAAATAAAAAATAATTAAACTGTTTTCAGTAATATTTACTACTCTTTGGATTACTTCTGATCTTTATTCTTCTGAGTATTTAAATTTAATAAAGTATTTGCTTTTTTTGAAAAGCATTTCATATTTCATTTCGTTTGCGAGGGAGATCACTTTTTCTAGAGGAAATTGAGGCTTAGTGATTTTTTGTGGTCTTTCTAACTCCTACACCCACTAAATTCACTATAGTACCTAAGTGTTTCTACATCAAGACAACTGGCATTACTTTGATAGGGTCTCCATTCAAGTACTCATCCATTATCTGGACATTTTATTTCTTCATCGATTATTTTGTGATTTAAGGCAGGAGTTTTTTAACTAACGCAAGTGTGCATTATCCTTCGGAAAATATATTTATTTGGTGTCATCTTTTAGTATATTACTAAATAAAGTGCTCTCAATAGTATAATATAGCCAAGTTTACTGTTTAATTGTACATGTGAGACACTTGTCTTAGAAGGCCCTTAAAGACTATAATTATTCTATACATACTATTATTCTTCCTTTCAATTTCAGGCCAAATTACCCCAAAACTAATAAAAATAATTTCATTCTCAAAAGACTTTGTATCTATGAGAAAATAAACATAGTTTACTATATTGGTAGTTAATTTAAAAATATAGCACTTGAGAATGGATAAAGAACCAGTTTTGTCATGGAATCTGTGTGGAAATCTTATTTTTGACATCAAATTAGCTATAAGATTAAGTTGTAGAGCGATTTGCTTTGGGAGAAATTTTTTAAGAGGTCCCCTATAGCAATGAAATAAAAACCATTTAATTCATTCAATCTCACATTGTTTGAGAAATCAGTGAATAAAACACAGTCATATCATTTTTGCCCTCTCTTAAATACTATTCAAATATTGACTGGACTATTTTCTTGTGAGAGGAGTCCATCTTCCATGAGTAAGCCCACAGTTTATTACATAGTCTGTAAGTATTATCTTTCCAGCCACAGTTTATTACATAGTCTGTAAGTATTATCTGAAAAGCATAAGATAAAGAACACATTTCCATTTTAAGTTTTACTTATCAACTTCTAAGAGTTCCAAATGTCAGTTTCTAAGTGAAATATTTTAATGAAAGTCATCAACTCATATATTCTTCCATTCTCAAGCCTCTTACCAATATCTAGGGTCCAAAGGTCACCTAGCCTGCAGCCACTCATTCCTCCATAAATCACCAGCTTGGATTTTTTCTTGTCCTTTTCTGTGTAAACTACAGCTGTATGAGACTCTCGGGGTGGAGGCAAGACCCCATAGGTTATAGGAATGTCCCAAGCCACCACACCTGAACCTGGACACAATTCCAGGATATAGAGGTCATTCAGGTATCTGAAAGAAAGAAATTGCAGAGAGAAAAAAAAAGAGAAGAATGGTAGGAAAGAGAGTGAAGGAAGAACAATAGTTAGAATCTGAATTCTAGATGTTCCATAAAATCATTAAAGACCAAAGTGAAACTAAAGATATTTTAGGTACGGGTAAAAAAAACAAAATTTCATGTCAAAATAAGTCATGTCCCCAATTTAATTAGTTCCTTATTATTGAATTATATAGTCTGTTCAAGTCCATCCATAAATAAGAAAGTTTTTGTCCTAGAAAATACTTATCCCTACAAATTAAGATATTAAAGTTGAATACAAAGAATTAACTCCACTGCTTCTTTATCAAATAAAATAAGTACATCTCCAAATCTCCAAGCTCAAGATTTCAATTCCAGTTGTGAATTTAGAACAACAATTTATCTATCCCCCAAAGGTCAGAATGTGTTCGATGAACACAATGTGATTTCCAAATTATTTTTTTTTAAAAGGCCCAAAGGAATCCTAAAAGTATTCTATAGCTGATTAGCAGCATCTGACCTTGGAATGTTATTCTTGGGATCTTCACTATCGTTGGCCAGGCCCCCAAAGAGGTAGCACTTGTTACCAACAAGAGAGAAGCTGTGTCCAAGCCGAGGACAAGGAGGAGGCCCATTCTTTGGTATCTTCGCTTTGAGCTTCTTCCATTCCCATCTGCTTGCCTGTAGCCAAAAGGGCAAGAAACAGCAATTAGATAAACGCCAAGGCAAGAAAGGTCACACACAGAAAGTTATGGGTAATTTATGAAAATTAAGCTAAAAGAACAAAATCCCTTGATAATACTCCTTTTCTTCAAGTAAAACAACGTGTATGCACATTCTAAAGTCAGGCCTTCCATTCTAATTTCTTTCATTGTCAAGAAGACTGCAAATTAAAATGTTCTTAAACTTAGGGAAAGGCAAGTCAACCTGTTTTGTTCTAAGATAAAAATGTTCTATTCTACACTTCATATGAGAGTTAGTGCTATAAAACAAAAATATTACCTGCAATTCATAAAGATCATTGCTATATTTCCCATATTCTACCATTCCACCAAAGACCAGCAGGCGAGTTCCATCACACACAAAGCCATAGGCTGCACAGCCTGGAGGAATGTCTCCTCGAACAGCAGGGATGAACCACTGGTTGGTTGCTTTAAAAACAAACAAACAAACAAACAAAAAAAAGTCAATGTTTTTTTGACTTGGGGCAGAGTATGGAGTCAATTGTTCCATCTTCATAGTTGTGTATGACTTTTTTAAGGTTTTCTTGGCAAAAATACTATAGTTATGATTTTACATGAGACTTAAAGGAAGCAAGGAAGGTTGGAGTGAAGGAGCAAGATTAATCTAGATGTGAGATAAGAGAAAAATGCTGGGAACTAAGAAAAGGAACAACTTGTTCATGGAACAGGCAGATCAGTTCCAAATATAGTACATAATACAGTTATGCACAGTTGTTTTGAGGGTCAAATGAGATGATAATTGTGAATGCTCAGTACAGTACATAGCACATAGAAAACACTACATAAATATTATTTTTCTTATTATTCTATACTCTGGCAATTGTATCAACTCCCATAATATTTAATTATATATATTAAGTCCAAGTCCCTCCACATCAATCTCTGTATTAGCTTAAGCCCCACTTAACCAAATTGACTACTTCATATATTGAAAGCATGTTGAAATCAACATATCCAAAAATAAACTCTTTCCCTCTTCCAAAATTCTCTTCAACATCATACCATTCTCCCAAATTCATCCTACAGGTCCAATTAGCTACTAATTCTTGCCATTTTACCTCCATAAAATTTTACATTTAATTACTACTGACAAACTTAAGTTTAAGTTCCTCAAGTTTATATTTGATATCCCTGCTCAACTATCTCTGAACTTCCCCTAGCCTCTAGGATAAAGTAGGATAAACTCCTTTGTTTACCTTTAAAGCCACACAAACTATCATTTTTAAACTGAAGACCTGACTTCTGAGCCATTTAGAAACAAATTATAGAGAATTAGAAAAACAGATTACAATAAGTGCATCTCAGAGTTAGATAAGAAAAATGGATGAATGGGGTGGGGGGAATAAAAATTTTCAGATAAGATTTACAATAAAGATATATAAACAAAGCAGAGAGTTTTATTGTCTACAATCTTAACTGAGAGAAAGGCTGACTAGGTATGATGGTCCTAGAAGTATACAAAGAAAGTAGGAAATTCAGAGGTAAACAATTTTAGTATGGTTAAGATCTGCTAGTAGCAGAGTTGTATCCAAATATGTACAAATATGTAGACAAAAGGAGTCTACAATTCTGTTATTCTGAACCAAGAGAAGCATGTAGTTGTTGAATCATAATTAAAAGCTGTTGGTCAGTCAATAAGCACTCACTCAAACCATGCACTAGGTTAAGTGAAAGAAATATAAAGAAAAATAAGACAGTCTCTGTAGGAAAGTTTTCTTGTAGAGGATTGGATTTTAGTTTGGGCTTGGAAGGCCTCCAGGCATAAATACCAAAATACAGAATGAGGAAGATCAACATTTCAATTACGAGAAAGAGCTAGAGAAAATGAATATTAGCCAGGGAGTGTCTCATCTGAATAAAAGATAAGGAAGTCAGTATCACTGGATAAAAGTTGGCCTAAAATTAGAAAGTTTGGAGGGAACTAAATTAGAAAGTGCTTTGAATGTAAAACAAAAAAATTTTTTTATCATATTTTTATTAAACTCAAACAGAGAAAATATAAAACAAAATGTTTAACTTTATTCTGGAGGCAAAAGAAAAGTACTGAAATTTATGTAATAAAGGGTAAGTTTCATTTTAGGAAAATCACTATGATCCCTCAATGGAGGAAAATTATCCCAGCTTTTAGGGAAGCCAATGTTCAAGTGCTATTGTAATAATTCAGGATGATGAGGACCTGCACAAAGGTGAGAGCATCCTCAGAGAGAAAAGGATATTCAAAAAAGTATTGTGAAATGGACAGGTCTTAGGAAGATTGGAGATCATGGGAGGGGAGGTATGTGGAATGATAGGTGAGGATGACTCCTAAAAAAAGCCTGAGGGACTGGAAGAATGGTATTGCCCTCTACATTTACCATAAAATGATCTTTGAATTCACGGGAACTAAAAAGATCATCACCAAGTGAAACAGTCTAGAGAGAGAAAAAAGGCCAGGACAGAGCACTTAAGGACACCTATAGTTAGAGGAATGATCTGGAGGAAGATCTTACCAAGCAGAGAGAGAAGGAGCAGTCAAAGAGGAAGAAGAACTACTATAGGAAAGTCCTTCAACTCTAAAAAGAAGAGAGTATCAAAAAGGGTAGAATGATCAACAGCGTCCAAAGTTGTAGAGACAACAGGGAAAAGTAATCAAACTTCACTGGTAACTTTGGAGAGAGTAGTTTCTGTGGAAAAATAGGATAAGATACTGAACTTTAGGAGGTGAAAAAGAAGAAAGTTAAAGGAGAGAAACTAGAGGAACCTAATGTAGATGGCCTTTTTAAGCTATAAAAGATAGAAGAAATTTGATCACTGACAATGAAGGAGTCCTGATTTTTTTATAGCCAAGGAAACAAATCAACTATCTTAACTATTTTTTGAGAAAATGGCTTTGAAATGCGTGTTAAGTTCACATTCAAAAAGTTTCTTCCTCTCCACCTCAAAAATTAAATCAATTTCTTAACTTTTCAAAATATACAAACTAAGGAAATGGGAAAAGAAGCTATTTATACTAATAAAGACAAACCTAAATAACTGAAAAATAAAAGTTCATTGGCAATGCAAAACAAAATACTAAAGCACTAGGGGCAGCTGGGTAGCTCAGTGGATTGAGAGCCAGGCCTAGAGATGGGAGGTCCTAGGTTCAAATCCCACTTCAGACACTTCCCAGCTCTGTGACCCTGGGCAAGTCACTTGACCCCCATTGCCCATCCTTACCACTCTTCCATCTAGGAGCCAATACACAGGAGTTAAGGGTTAAAAAAAAAAAAGAAAAAGAAAAGAAAAATACTAAAGCACTTAATTTACCTTTTTACTGCCATGCCAACTAATCTACAAAAGTATTTTATAGAGCTAGAAAATATAATACAAATCATCTGGTTACCAAAGAATTTTAAAGGAAATAAAGTAAGTGTTGTAAGAATACATACATATAGCAATGTCTAACAATTCCTAATCTAAATCTATACATTTTGTAATAATAAACAATCTGACAGAAGCTTAAAAGAGTGTTAGAAAAAGAAACCAAATTGTTGGAAGCAGAAATCATTATTTGACAAAAATTTCTGGAAAGCTATATGTTGTTATGCAGAAATTGGGAATATAATAACATCTTAAGCTAGGCACTAAATGGAAAAAAAAAAAAAGCACTAGACTTATGTCTGTTAAAAAAAGAATTTATGACCAAAGAAGTAATGAAGAGGATCAGATAAAAAATAAACAATTTTGACTATGGACACTTAAAAATTTGCACACCACCCATAATGTCAAAACTGAGGGGAAAGTGTAAAGTTCTAATTTTTAAAACATATAAAGACAAACCCAGCCTCAGCCACTTCCCAGCTGTGTGACCCTGGGCAAGTCACTTGACCCCCATTGCCCACCCTTACCACTCTTCCACCTATGAGATAATACACCAAAGTACAAGGGTTAAAAAAAATAAATAAATAAATGAATAAATAAATATATATATATATATACACATACACACATATATATAAAGAATTAATTTAAAAGTCTAGGAATGAGTAGTTTCCTAAGATCAAAAGACACATTTTTAAAAGCCTAGCTTCCAATATTCATATAAAAATGCTAAAATATTAATAATTATATAAATTATAATTACAATAATTCTGAAATTTCTCCTCAGATTTAATATATTGGCAAAGATGACAAAATTACTCTAGGTCTCTGTCCTATTCACAGTATTACTTTGCTGCCCTTGGGGAAAAACTGATGACTATTTGGGAAAAAAGGAACACATAAGTGCTTTATTAGGAAAGAACTTTTGCGAAATTATGAAACAATTCCATTTCAATTTCCTATAACTTTGCCATTCAGGAAAAAAATATAAAAGTATGCTTCAAAGTTTAATTTAAATTGTACATATCCTATGACTTAACAATACCCTTAACAACTAGGAACACCTACATATCTATCCTATTAATTTTAAAGAGAAAAAGGATCCATGTGTTCAAAATTTATTTGTAAGTCTAATTGCAAGTCATATAGAACCTGAAGGTTTCTATCAATTAAAATATGACTAACAAAAAAAAAGGAATTTTATTCTAACAGGATTTTTTTCAGAGATATCAGAACTTTAAGTGAGATTAGCAAAAGCAGAATTACAATTTACACAATTACAATATTATCCCAAGAAATCCAACTTTTAAATTCTTGAGAAATCTATCATTGCAATAACCAACCATAATTCTAGGGCTTCTATCTCATAATAGAGAAGTAATGAAATCAGAATGCAGGCTAAGAAATACAATCCTGGACATGATCAAGACAAAAAATGGTTAGTCTAATCCTATGAAATATTAGATAAATATTTATTATGTTGCAGAGATCTCAAAATGCCAACTATTTCAAGTATTTTTTGCCCCCTCAAATATGCTTTTCCTATAGATTTCTAGGAATGAAATACACACAAATATGCATATTGCAATTTAAAATAAAGAACAAAAAGATATTTTCCCTTGAGTACTTAACTAAAAAATAATTTTTATTTTTAAAGCGGTGTATTAGTAGATAGTAAGAAGTGTGTAATGGCCTATTTTCCACATTTCGAAACTAGTTTTTTAAGCTAAAATGAAATTTTTAGTCATAAATTAAAATATTTTACTACTTAATGTGATTTGGATTATTTGACTTGGGTAGTCTCCTTATTTTTCTATTAATATGTATCAAACCTTATCACGTCCATCATATGACAGTTTATTAAAAACTAACAGAAAAAAGAATAATTATAACATTCACTATTTATAAGCTGTAATCTTTATGGAGTACAGAACTTTGCTTAATGTTTTCCCTTTTAAATAGTCATTTTAATTTTTTTCTTTTAAGTTCAAATTGTTAAAAAACATTTTCATTTTAATAATATAAAGCAAGTGATTTTTAAAGTTTTTCCTTAATTATTAATGTATTTTGGACTAAGGAATAATTTTTTTGGATGTAAGGAAATCCAAAGTCTTTTCTTTTTAAGAAGGATATAGAAACTTGTTTCCAAGGAGATAAGTTATAGTTTGAAATCTGTTCAGTTTTTTTAATGACTTACTTTTGCATAATTATTTTCATTTTTTAAAAGTTTTAAATTAATCTCTTTTAAAGATTTTTTTTTGGCTGGGCAAGAGGGTTTAACATATTAAATAGTAAGTAAGAATACCTATTTGCTGCTAGAAATCAACTAGAAATACAATTTTTGTTTTAAGCATTTAGATTTTAAAATTTTGTAAAATGTAGAAAGTAATATGGGAGAATAGATTGAGAAATTTTTTGAATGGGCAGGCAAAGTGTTGGTTTTCAAAAGTTTCTTTTTTATATATGTTATTAACAGTGAATTACCTTTTTATTTTATTTTATGTATTTTTTAAAGAGGGATTAGAGTGGTATGGTATAGGTAATGGGGGTTAAGTGACTTGCCAGGGTTACACAGCTAGGAAGTGTGTGAGGCCAGATTAGAATCTAGGACTTGGCTCTCAATCCACCATTAGGATACCCAACTGCCCCCAAATTATTACTTTTTAGGTAAATGTAAGGCCTCAAATTGTATAACAAGAAGTTTTTTACTTCCAAGTATATGGCAGACAACTTTTTTAGTGAGGGAGAAATTTTAACAAATGTTTGGGGAGGAAAAAAAAAAGTTACCAAAGACTGACCTAATACACACAAAATTAAATTTATTGGAAAAGACAAAATACTTTAAAATAAAATAAAATAATTTAAAAATAAAATAATTTTTAAGATTTCTAGAATGGCAAATCTGTGTCTAGTTCATTTGTATACCACAGAGCCATTAACTGATACAAAATTTGATAAAATTAGTATTTTTCCCCCCAAAGAAACTTTACATTATTATTTTGTGGATTTAAAAAGCAGAGGGGAAGAAAAAATGTTAATTTGGTAGTTTTCGTTTAAGAATTTTTTATTTTTTATTTAAGTAGCTAAAACAAAAGCTTTATAACATTCTTATAAATGGAAACGGTTATAGAAATTAAAATATTTGGAAGGGTATTTGTCAGTCATTTTGGCTTTATCCCTGATTCGTAATAGCTACGGTATTCAGAAAGGGCGGGAAAATACGACCACTAAAAACATTTTAATAGTAAATACGGGAAAAGATTTTACTTACATGTGTTATATACGTGCAATTCATCCACGATACCCTCATTGCCACCACCAAAAACGACTATAAGTTCTTTAATAGAAACAGCACGATGACCATGTCGGGGTCTGGGCACTGGACCAGACCAACCCACTACACGTTTCCAGCGCGGCTGCAGGAGCAGTGTGGAAGGGGTCGCTGGCTGCACTACGACAGGCACCGAGGCCATGAGAACGGCACTGAAAGAAACCAATTGAAATATTTTATATCAAATTATAACACTTGATAGTTTTAACTCCCCTCAGTTTTCATTTTCCTCACAAAAATAAAAACCTTACAGTTTGTTGGCGTGGCTTGAAGGCCGCCATTTTAGGTATTTCCTTCAGTTGTTTAATATTCCTTACCATATAGTTAGATTGTATCCTCAATTCCGACAATGTTTTCAAATTTCAAATATTCTGAGAAGAAAACACTTTCCTGGTGTTCCTTTTCAAAACCTTAAGAAAAGAGCAGTGGACAGCGCCATCTTCTACCGGTTCTCTCTTTTCCTCAGAGTGTCCTCCGCCGGAAATAGTTCAACGTACCCTGCACGTCTTTCGCATTTCCCCTTCCGCTCCAGAATTGATGGGGGCCGCCATATTGTGAAAGTTTCCGTACCGCTTTAAAATTTTTGCTTCTCGGAAGAAATATAAACAATGAGGACATACATTTCTGTGACCTTCTCAAACTCCTTTAAAAGTCTGTTTATTTCACTTTTTTATTCTTCCTTATTTATTTAAAAGTCCTTTACTTAACGTACAAAATAGAGTCAGTTGGTAGCCGCCATCTTAATTGCAAAAACATATTAATGTACTGAAAACTAGAAGAATTTTAATATTTTAATGTTTATTCATCGTATACTTATATTTTCCACGAACACCAAGATATTTCATTTACTACATTCATCTAAAACCTTATTCTCATAAGAGGACCAACATACTTTTATATCGGACGCGATTTAACACCAGGACCAAAACACCTGAAAATTTACTAAATCTAAAAGTACCTTTCTATCCACTCTTCTACATTAAAAATTATTTTTACTTTGTGTAACAAGTCTTGAGAAGAGGGGCAAAGGCTTGGCAAATAGTGCTAAGTAACTTGCCTACGGTGACAACAACGTTCCTAATAGCAATTAAAAGTATATGCTGGGGGGCAGCTGGGTAGCTCAGTGGAGTGAGAGCCAGGCCTAGAGACGGGAGGTCCTAGGTTCAAACCTGGCCTCAGCCACTTCCCAGCTGTGTGACCCTGGGCAAGTCACTTGACCCCCATTGCCCACCCTTACCAATCTTCCACCTATGAGATAATACACCGAAGTACAAGGGTTAAAAAAAAAAAAAAAAGTATATGCTGGGGGTAGCTATGCCACACATTTGATAGAAACCCAAACTTAGAAATGCGAAGAACTGGTTCAGACATTTTCTACCTGTGTCACCCGAAGTAAGTTATAGAACCTCCGAATGCCTGGTCCTTACAGCTCTTCTGCCTTGTAACTAATACACGGTATTGATTCTAAGCAGAAACTATAGATTTTTTAAAAGCACATGCTTCCTGAAAACAAGATATTAATTATGCAAAAAAAAATTCTGTCTGTAACTGAACAAAATTACTGTGTAATGCAAAGAAAAACAATTGCTATTGTCGACGTGGAATCTAGAAGTCCCAAAACTTGTAGCCTAGAAAGATTTAATGACCCCCAGTTTACTTAGCTTAAAGGTTTGAAAGCCCCGGCTTTGCCCTTGTCACAAGAGAGTTCCTCCCTGAGGAAGAGTCCAACTTCTCTAGTCTCAGACTAACAAAAGACCTTATTTTGAGATTGAGTGGGGATGATCATTCCCATCTAGGTTAAACTCAAGTCGAGTGACTTTAGCGCAGTAAGGCAACGCTTCAGTCTCAACCTAAGGTTCTGACTTCAATTCTTGGAAGGAGGGTGTGATATTCTGGAGACAAGAAGAGTAATGATCATCCCCACTCAATCTCAAAATAAGGTCTTTTGTTGGTCTAAGACTAGAGAAGTTGGACTGTTCCAGGGAGGAACTCTCTTGTGACAAGGACAAAGCCGGGGCTTTTACCTTTAAAGCTAAGTAAACTGGGGGTTATCAAATCTTTCTAGGCTACAAGTTTGGGAGCTTCTAGATTCCACGTCGACATTATTTAATATTTTGGGAATACATATTAACTTACAATTTTAAATAGGTTTTTCAAATCAGCAAATATTTCTTATTCCTCCTAGCTCCACCCCCCCAGGAAGATCCCTGTTACAAAATAAACCTATTTTGTTATTTACAGTATAATAAAACTCAGCCTTTTTAAGATCATCAAAGCATAACAACTTAATCCAAACATTCTAAGTCCAATTGCCAGTGGCCCAGACCAATTTGACTTCACTTCTTCCTGATTCAGGCACAGCACTCTATCCCTAACTGTCCTAAAAGAATTAGAATTCGAAGATTGGATTTAGTGAATACTTTAAGGAATTCAGGGCAGCCAGAAATTAGATATGAAAAACATTACAAGTTATGGGGGAAAACTAGTTAAAAATGCATTAAGCAAAGAAATTGATTGTCTCAATTTACAATCAGCAAGTCCAGTAAAGTTTATTGGGGAAGGTAAGGAGTAAAAAAGATTGAAAAGGTGTGTACTTGGGAAGGGAGAATAGTTCATTGTGATTTTTAAAATTTTAAACTGATGATTTTACCTTGATTTTGGGACTCACTTGTAGTATGCTGAGTAGGGAGGGGACTATAGGCCAGTTCAGATCCCTATAGCAAGGATGAGTCCACACCCATAATGTAATAAGCAACTGGAACTTAAATGCTAACTTTTGGGGTGCTAGTTTGTTTCAGACAAAATATTTGGCTCCCAAGAACTGACTACTCCAATCCAAACATCAAGTGTTACCTGCAGGTGATCTTCACCTTTGTAATGGACTGCAGTTTTAATAGGGGACAAGAGAGATCAAATAATGATACTGAATCACAACGACAAGGGCATGCCAATTATGGCAGATCCTGTTTTTTCTATATGAAATAAAACAATGTGATTGTTTAAACTTTGTTACCATATCAGATTTGTCTGTAATCAGTTCATAATTATTATTTATTTCCGCCTATTAAAATTTATATTTCAAAATCCTTTTAACTCATTGTTCTTTTTAGCTTTTAACAGATAAATTATTTCTCTTGCTTGCTCTTTATTCTACAAGAGCAATAAAATACCAGGGAATTTAATTGCTATATCACAGTGTCAATGTGGAATCTAGAAGCCCTCAAATTTGTAGCCTAGAAAGAGTCGATGAACCCCAGTTTACTTAGCTTGAAGGTGAAGGTCCTGGGTTTGACCTTGTTGAGTGTTTGACCTTGTTGAGAAGCCTTCTCCCAGGACATGACTCTTTAGAACAGTAGGCAGTGAGTCATTCTTATAAACTGAAGGTCCAGAGTTAGACCCTCAAAAAGAGGGTGTGATATACTGAAAGAGGCTGCTGGACGCAAGCTCAGCTTGGATATGGCCCTGATGGTGGCATGGGCATTGAACCCCCAAAACTAGAGAAGTGTTTCAGGCCATCTATAAGCAGGAAAATTCCTTTGTTCCCTTACATTCTTGTGACTCCTAACCCAAAACATCTGATAATTCCTATAAGACCCTGAGAGGATTATCCTCCTTGGATTATCCTTTAGATGGACAGAGAGATACACCTCCTTAATATCATCAGGTTGTATCTGAGACATCCATCTGTCCTCTGAACTATGAGGGTCACCCGCTATGTCTGCAGGCAGACCCAGTCAGATGACCCAGTCCCCCACCGAATGCCTGAGTGTACCACACTAGTCATGTCTCCACTGTTGTAAAGAATATAAAATCCCCAGAATTGATGCCCTCGGTGGGGGACAACATTTCCATCCATGCTGTCCTCCCAAGGAGCAACTCCCCATCTTGCTGTTCCACCTTGCTATCCTCATAGCCATTCTCAACATTACTTTCCAAATTAATAAATTTCTCTTTTTATCTTTATGCTAAGTTTCGGAGTCTTGCATTCTTGCAAAAGGTATCCTTCTGGAACCCAGAGGTTCACCATTATACCCCACAACACTGGCTGTACCCCACAACAATGGGAATCATCATCCCCACTCAAGCTCAAAATAATTTCTTATTCTGAGACAAGTGAAGTTGGTTTTTCCCTCAGGGAAGAACCATCACTCACATGGTCAAACCCAGGGCCTTCACCTTCAAGCTAAATAAATTGGAATTCATCAAATCTTTCTAGGCTACAAGTTGGGGGCTTCTAGATTCCACATCAACAACAATGTTACAGATGTTGCTATTTTTCACATCATTATTCCCTGTGCAAGTAGACAAAGATAGCAAATCATTACTTGTTAACTTTCTTCATAATTTAGAATATATTATAGATAATTGTTGGTTATTCTACATATTTTGTTTAACATGAAACAGCTACAGGAGTCTCAGAAAATTTCACCTTTCATTAGAAAGTTATCAAAATCTATATTTATATTTTTATATAGGTAATTAAATTGCTTTCTTACATTTTTAGATAATGACTATTGCGAAATAACATAAATCAATTGTTAAATCTCATTTCAATTGATAATGTTTAGGGTATATAATCCACTGTGTAGTTTTTAGGATAGGGATTGAAACTGCATGTTTCCCAGGTTTAAAAGATACAATTATACCTCACATAAACAGCCCTTTTTGACCTTCAGTTAGCAGATGTTTATTTGTGTTTCAAGGTTTAATTTATGTGGAATAGGGAGGGATAAATGACCTGGGATTTTCTCCTTCAGTGGGAGTAGGAGTCTGGAGGTTATAATCCATCTCAAGGTTGTAAGGCACTACTGCTCTTTATCTTAACAGAAGGTAAATTTTGTCATAGAATTTAAAAATCATGATTGACAGAATAAAAGTAGGGTTGAAGAAATACAGTACCTTAATGGAATACATTATTAAGAACAATGAAGAGAAATGCTATTCAATTATCACTAGTAAAGATATTTCTCATTAGAAATGGAACAAAAAAGAGAAAAATAATAAAATTAAAAAGCTACATATACTAATAGTAATAATTTAAAACCTCATGAGAATTCATTTACAAAACACTTCTTATGTAAAAGTGCCTATCAAGACACAAAAATATTTAGAGAGAAGGGAAATAAACATTTATATAGTGCCTACTATCTGCCAGGAGGCAGACAGGTATCTTAGCAAATAGAATTCTGGGCCTAGAGTCAGGAAGACGTGAGTTCAAATTTGGATTCAGAGACTCATTAGCTGTATAACCCATGGCAAGTTATTGAACATGTTTGCCTACTTCATTGGAGAAGGAAATGGTAAAATTCAGTATTTTTGCCACTGAAAATTCTTAGGGGTTATGAAAAGTGAGACATAATATTAAAAGTAACCCTAAGCCGTTTGAGCTTCAAAATCTGTGAGGTAAGTGCTTTTATTATTCTTACTTTAAAGGTGAAAAAAAAGGCAAATAAAGGGGTCAGCTTTGTATTTTTTGTGTCATCAGTGACCTCCAGAGTAGCAGTTTTTGTGGCCGTAAAGAATTGGAAACTTTACAAAGTTTCTGTCAAATGTATAATAAATTATTTATGTTACCTGGAATAATGAAATATTATAATACCATGATGTAATGAACATTAAGGCTGTGGAGAATTTTTGGAAGGAATACAATGACAATGACAAAAGGAACAGCAATTTTTTTATAATGTGTCATTTTGAATAATAAAAAAAATTGGACATTTTGACTATGTTGATCAAATTTGAGCGAAAAAAGATCTTTTTTCTGTTCATTTTAGAAGTGACATTTTTTATATGGAATATTGCATGCAGAATCAGATACAGATAGTCAATAGTTGGTTTTGTTGGATTTGGGTTTTTTGACTTGCTAAATAGAAGTGTACCTAAAAAAAAGTTTACTTAAAAAAACTTTTGGTTTCGGCTTGAGGTTGATAATTTTTGAGTTTAGGTCTTGTGTGATAGATTGGGGTAACTACTGTGATCTTAGAACTTGAAGTTGATGGCTAAGGAATGTTGACATCCATGTCAACAGGATAGAAGAAAAAATAAAAAATAAAATAATAAAGAAAAATGGGGGCAGCTGGGTAGCTCAGTGGATTGAGAGCCAGGCCTAGAGAGGGGAGGTCCTAGGTTCAAATCTGGCCTCAGACTCTTCCCAGTTGTGTGACCCTGGGCAAGTCACTTGACCCCCATTGCCCACCCTTATCACTCTTCCACCTAGGAGCCAATACACAGTATTGATTCTAAGATAGAAGGTAAGGGTTTTAAAAAAAATTAAAATAATAAAAATAAAATAAAATTCAATCAGATATCATTTCAAGAAGTAGTAGAAGAAAACATGTTTAATTGAAGTTAAAAAACAAAACCACTTATTCTAATTTTTGTCCTATAATCTCCTGATAGTTTTAAACTTTGATTATGGCAAGTTTAGTTTTGTTCTTAGATAATAAAATATTTCATGGAATATATGGAATAATGTTAAATTAATGATATTATTTTATTTTGTAAAGAGGGTGGCTTTGGGAGATTTCCATCTTTAATAAAAAATTTTGTACAAAGGTTAATCAATCTTTAAGTGCCTTACTAATTTTACAAATAAATTGCATTCTGATTTTGTGTTTGAGAGGATTAGCCCCTTATAAGGGTGGTGCACTTAGTGCTTTGTACACTAAATGAATAAAATCACAGAGAAGATGAGAAATAAAGTTTGTAAGTAACTTTTTTTTTTGTAAAAAGCATTTATTTGCATTATGTATATTTTAAAAGAAAAAAGATACATTTATGGGGATAAGAATAAGAAGGAGACACTTAGCAAATATTAATTAAACATTAGAGTGGTCAGTTTGCTTCTGAGTTCATTTATAAAATGATTGTGAAAAGTATAAAATGTTTTAATCCAAGCAAGAGTCACATCTTAAAGGTTTTCTGGGTTTTCCAGGCGGGAAATTCTCACTGAGAATTAATGAGATTCATATGTAAATTAGAGGTTCAGTATTATTTACCACAGTCCCGGAATTTTGCAGGGGCCACATTTCTGGATTTTCTTGTTCCGGTGGAAGGTTTCTCATATTAATCCAGTTACCCAAGTACATGGTGCAGGGTTGTTGTGCATAGTTGAAGGTGGAAATTTCTGAGATCAAAGCGTTACTTTCATAACTCTGAGGGGTAGTTAAGAAGTAGAGATCTTTTTGTGTGTCTTGCTCGTGTGTCAGCGAACTTGTCCCATTTGTACAGCGGTCCTTTGGATAACACCTTTGCCTGTTATTCAGAAAGGATTTTGTCTTCCGACGAGGTTGATATTTATAATCTGGATACTCCTCTTTGTGTTTGGCGCGTAAACGCTTGGCCTCATCAAAGTATGGTTGCTTTTCGCTGTCCGTCAGCAGTTTCCAAGACACTCCTAATAGCTTACTGATTTCCGAATTGTGCATTTTTGGGTTCTCCAGAGCCACTTTGCGCCGCTGACTCCTTGACCACACCATGAAAGCATTCATAGGCCGCTTCACCCGACTTGTACTGCCCGATCTACTGTCCCAGTTATTTTTCACTATGTCACTGACCCTCAAATTCCCTTCCACAAAAGGGCTTTTTATTTCCAACAAATTATACATAGTCAAGGTTTACAATTATATATTCCTCTTAGTGTCACCAAAAACAGGAAACAAACAACGAAAAATCAAAGAAGCCCTTACTATTCTTTTTGTTTTCCCACATCCAGGAAATACTAAATTTAATGAACTTAACCCCACCCCCTAAAAAACCCAACCAATTATATACCCCTCTCTCCACCATTGGTTAATACCTTATTTTATTTATCACTTAGAACAAACTTAAATTTGAACTTTTCAAATAACTAGGTAAGATATTAGTTAGTTTTTAATTTTATTAGCAATTATTTCCTACAAATATAAAAAACAATAATACATAACCTTAAATTTTCTTCAATAGTTGCATGTTTTGAAACCTAAACTTAATTTATTCCTTCAATAAAATAAAATAAAAAGTTTTGGTTTCATTTTGTGGGCCAAAATCTTCAGATTTATTTATTTGTTTGTTTCTTTAATCTTTCACTTTTATTTATTAAGCACCTATTATTCTATGCCCAGAACTATGCCTGGAACTGTGAAATTTTTAAAAGTAGCTCCTTTGATCTTTACAGCATCCTTAAGACATAGGCTTGCATTACTTGCATTTTACATTATGAAAGTGAAGCAGAGGCTTAAGTGATTTCAAGGTCAAAGAAGTAGTATCAAAGATCAGGTTTAAATTTTCCTATGTCCAGCCCAGTAAATAGAACACCAGGCCACTATGCCACTATAGTTGATTGAATAAGTTATTTACACCTGAAGATGGATTTTGAAGTTGAAAAACTTGAGACCAAGACACCAATTTAACATTATAATAATCTAGGTCTGAGGTGAGGATAGTTGAAATCAACATGTTCCAAGTATCAGAAAAGGGGGCATATAAGAAGGATGTTGTGGATGTGGAAAAAAAAATACTAATTGACCATGGAAGGTGAAAGAAATCTGAAATCTGTAAGCAGCATAAATCAAGATAACATTATTTTGCTGATTGTTTAGGTTTTTGAAAGTAATGGAGAAAAGGGTAAAAAAGATTTAAGCTAAATGTGTGTCATGCATTCATCCTCCCAGCCCACCCCAAACAGATTTTTTTTTTTAAACCCTTACCTTTCCTCTTGGAGTCAATACTGTGTATTTAGAGTGGTAAGGGTGGGCAATGGGGGTCAATTGACTTGTCCAGGGTCACATAGCTGGGAAGTGTCTGAGGTCAGATTTGAACCTAGGACCTCCCGTCTCTAGGCCTGGCTCTCCATCCATTGAGCTACCCCATTGCTCCCTCCCTTAACCCCATTGATTCTTAAACAATTTTAAGCAATTCTTTAGGTAACCCCCTTGCAGCAATAAGGAAGTTAGAAAGGTTTTAAAGGGAAATGTATAGAGAGGAAAAAGCACTTGTCTAAAAATGGAACGTTGGAGTTTTGAGATAGGAGATATGTAGCTAGATAAGTGGATCTGAGACTCATAAATAGAGGTAATAATTTATTAATAAGCATAAGATCAATTGAGATCAAGTGAAATAGTGAGGGGACTGAGGAGGGTTACAAAGTTTGTAGAAAGTAAAATCACCAAATTCAAGAGAGAAGAAAATACTAAAGATAACCTCAAGAATGATGAGAATTGAGAAAAGACCATTATATTTGTTATTGACAGATTATTGGTAGTTTTGGAAAGAACAATTTAAGTTTAGAAATGAAGTTCAAAGTGAAACTGCAGAGAACCAAAAAGCTAACCAGAGGAAAGAGTTTAGCCACAAAAGAAAAAAGATAGTAGGGATGGATGAATCAAGTGGTAGTGAAATGAATATATTTATAGTAAGTAATCAGGAAGAAATTAAAATGAGAGTAGAAAGGGATATTTGAAATTTTCTGGATTGAAAGAGTTGACAGGGAAGAAGAATATTATGTTGGAATTGGCAAAAATTTATAAAAAGTTAAAAGTAAATTATAAATTTATTTATATATGTTTTATAAATGTATAAAAATTTATTTAAAAAGTTTCAAATTAGAATAATTCTCAAAAACTTTTCTTAGTATTTCTAAAAGATGTAAGGTCTGAAAAGAAAGGAAAGAACAGCAGAAGTGGACCAATAAACAACCCAGCCCAATTAAGATGTTTTTTATGATTACAATTTTCTATCATAGTTTGGAAATTTAGTATTCCTAGACCTCTAACTCCTTCCTCTTCTTTAGTTTTTCTTTTTATTAAAATTTTTTTTGATCTATGAAGCATTCTTTGGTAGTTTGATTGGCCTAACACTGGTAAATAAATTAATGTGGGTAGTAGTAGTTTCTTTATAAATGTCACTTATCTTATTGTGATTTAATTTCTAGAATAATGAAATGGGTCAAATTTTTTCTTTTTCTAAATGAATGGATATTGTGTCAAGTTCTTTCTGTATATACTGAGAATATGATTTTGTTGATTTTACTCTTAATATCAATTATGTGTTTTCCTAATATTGAATATACCCTGTATTCCTGGTTATAGTGTGTGATCTTGCTAACAAATTATTTAATTTTGTTGCATTAGTGTTTATTAATGAAATTGTATGCATTTTTTTGTTTTGACTTTCCCTGGCTTAGGGTTCAACACTATATTTGCATTATAGAAGGAATTCATGAAGATAATTTCTGTACCAAGTTTTTCTTGCAATTTTTCTTTTAAATGTCAGAATTCATTTGCAAATCCATGTGATCTTATTTTTTCTCCAAAAGTTAATTTATGTATTGTTACAATAAAGGGTTAGTTAAATATTTTAGTTTCTATTTTGTTAATCTTGGCAATTTATATTTTTGTAAATATTTTATTTTATTTAGATTGTCAGCTTTATCAACATACATTTGTTTGCTTCTCAATATTTTTCATATTAACATATATATTAAATATAATTTAAGGTTAATGTCATACATATGCTTGTAATGTATATATGTCTATATATTTAAAAAACTAGCCTAGATCTCTACCCCACCTCAATTTTGTGAACCTCTTTGATATTTCAGAATTTTTATTTTGGCACTTAATTTGTTGGTTTTCTATTAAAAAATGCATGCCCAATTATTGCTCAGCCTTTTTAATTAATGAAAGAATTTGGAGATATATTTTGTTGTCATTTGTTGCATCCAACTCTTCATGAATCCATTGAGTTTTTTTTTTTTTTTATGGCAAAGATACTGGAGTCATTTGACATTTCCTTTCTCAGGTTATTTTTGCATACAGAGAAACTGAGACAAACAATTAACTGCCTTTCTCTAAATAAGGAAGACTAATTTTGCCTGACTCCAGGTTTGGCATTGTGCCACCTAGATTGAAATAAGTATAATTTAAACAATAACAATATAAAAACAATTTTGAAAACTCCAATCCTGTTTACTTGTGGTTTCTCTCTCCAGCATTTTTCTGCATTGTCCAGGTTCTTTCAACTTTCCTCTCTTTCCTCATTTTTTCTCATATACTGTTACAATGTAAGCTCCATAAATATAGGTATTGTATTTCTGCTTTCACTGGTACCTTTTACTCTGAAGTTTCTAATGACATGGGGGAAGAGAACCCCTTGGGTTTGGGAAGGATACTTTTCTCAAAAATGAGAAGACTCCAAAACTTAGCTTAAAAGTAAAAAAAAGAGAGGGGGCAGCTGGGTAGCTCAGTAGATTGAGAGCCAGGCCTAGATACAGGAGGTCCTGGGTTCAAATTTGGCCTCAGCCACTTCCCAGCTA
Organism: Gracilinanus agilis; assembly: GCF_016433145.1. NCBI lineage: Eukaryota > Metazoa > Chordata > Mammalia > Didelphimorphia > Didelphidae > Gracilinanus > Gracilinanus agilis. The sequence continues at coordinate 78,872,155 of NC_058136.1, read as the reverse complement.
TGACCCTGGACAAGTTACTTGACCCCCATTGCCTACCCTTACCACTCTTCTGCCTTGGAACCAATACATAGTATTGACTCCAACGCAGAAGGTAAGGGTTTAAAAAAAAAAAGAAAAAAAAGTAAAGAGAGAAATTTATTAACTATATAGAATTATTGGCCAGCAAGACAGCATGAGTGGAGCAACCCTGGTCCCCAAGACACAGCATGGCAGCACGGAGTGCAGCAACTGAAGGAATTGCTCCCCAAATGCTTGGTTCAGGGGTTTTTATATTCTTTACAATAGTGAGTACATGAGTGAGTTATGTCATGTGTGGACTTGACTCTAGAGACATAAGCACTTAGGTATTTGGTGGGGTTAGGGGTCTGCCTGAGATCCTCATGGCATTGGCTATCATGGTGTGGCCTGGAGGTGTATCTCTGTCAATCTCAACCTAAAGGATGACCCAAGGATAATAGTCTTATAGTAGCTATTAGAAGTTCTTTGGCTCCAGAGGCGCAAGGACAGAAAGGGGGAAGGGAATTTCCCTGTCTATATCAGTGTCTTTCCATCTATACTAGGACCATGTCATTAATACAGGCTTATTGACTTTCTTATGAATCAGTCCCAGTGGTGTTCTTTAACCTCTTCCTTTATGATGTCCTTTCAAACTGTTTGCTCAATCAATTCCTCTTGCTCCTTATTTCTTTCCTCAGTTTTCTTGGTCTTTCCTTTTTCTCCTTATTTTTGACTAGTGTTCTTTATACCATATTGTATTTTTAACAAATATAGAGTTCTTTAATATGAGGATTATACATCATTGTATATTCCTTTTCTTAAGTCTACTTCTAAGTCTCAAAAATGAGAGGTCAAAGGGAAATGGGAGTGATGAACCTTGTTGCTTTCATATATGTATATATTTATATAATTTAACTCCATATATGTTAACTCCAAACAAATTCAATTTCTAGGGAAAAATTTCCAATATAGAAATTGTTTTGTCAAGTGATGTAAACATTATTGGTTACATTTTTAATAACTCCAACCTTTTATTTCTTAATTTTTAACTGAATACTTGGAATAGAAAATGTGAAAGAGCATCAGCAACTTTTTTTGTGATAAGTATTAGGGAGTGAATAGACATTTTAATGTCCTTTTTAGGGTAGTAACTTTTATCTTCACGTTCTTCTCCCTTCTGAGAAATGGTTTCTTGACAGATGCCTAGCAGAGGGACTACACCCTCCAAATATAATTCCAACAAAAAGACTGTCTGCATTCGTTAGAAAACAATTATATTCTCACATATAAATGCCATAACTTCTAATAAAATTGCCTTTATTCAATACCATAGAAATATACTCATTAGTCTTACAGTTCTAGTCCTATTTTTCCTTTCTCTTTTCTTACACTCTCAAGATAAAACTTTTCTGTGTCAAAGTAAGAACATAAGACAAATGAAACTTAAAAAAAATGGAGTGAGTCCTCTACATTTTGTAGGCAGGAAATAGTAAAGTAAGAATGAAAGGGGAAATTCTCATGAACAAGTAGAGAGTAAGAGCACAAATAGGATTGAAGTGAATTAGAAAAAAGGCAATGTATCTTTGACTAGAAGGAAAATGCTAGAATGCTACTCTAACCATAAATTGAGGCAAATGAGATCTAAATTAGCCCTTTCTCTCTTAAAAAAAAATAACCCATACCTTTTGTCTTAGAACCAATTGGTTCTAAGGCAGAAGAGTGGTAAGGGCCAGGGAATGGGGGTTAATGACCTACTCAGAATCACAAAGCTAATAGGTGTCGGATCCAGATTTGAATCAGGACCCATCTCTAGGCCTGGCTCTCAATCCACTGAACTATGCAGTTGCCCTGAGGCTCTATGTTTCTCAAAGTGTATACCTTTTTTAAAAAAGTAACAATGGGTAAAATGTAGGGCATAACAGATTACTGATACTTTTATGTTCTGACTCATGGAGATGGGCCTAGAAATCAAGAAAAACCTGAGAGCAAATCCAGTCTTATACATTAGCTGTGTACCTTAAATTTGTCATTTGAAATCTCTGCCTACCTCAATTTCCTCATCTCCAAAATGGGGATGAGTATGGTTAAGAAACTTTACATATAAATTGCATAGCACAAAATTTATACCTATTAAGGGAACAGAAGTAGGATATGTAGTTTTTTTGGGGAAGGCCAACAAAAGAATAACAAGAATGATATTATGATCAGAGTATATTATGTACCACATAAATAAAAATAGCTGATAAATTTAGAAAAAATAGATCTTAAACATGCAGATATATCAATCATAAAGGGCTTAAAGCATCTTTTTTTTTTTTAATCAATTTTCCTCTGAAGTTTTTTCAAAAAGGACAGAACCTTACATGAGAAAAATATGATTCTTTATTCCAAAAACAGTATCAAGTTTAGCTTTGGGAGAACAGATTTTGAAAGGCTCACAGAAAAAATGTAAATAAAATTTTGTAGAAGGATGTTGCAAAAATAAAGGTAACTCCTATGAAAAATTTGTATTGTATAAAAACAAAAAAAATATACTACTTTCTGAGAATTGATATAAGGCAGAAAAGTGTATTAAGTGAATGGGATTAAGTGACTTTCCTAGTTATATAGCCAAAAAATATCCGAGGTCAAATTTGAACCCTAAACCACCATCTTTAAGTCTTGTTTTTTTCTTCGCCAAGCTACTCCAAAATCACTAATACGGATGCAAAGATCACCAAGCAAGATTTAAAAATATGTAAAAGTGATGGAATATGAAGAATATTTGTATAAGTTATGTCAATTAGATGGCTGGAAGACAAGTTTAGGAGGAAGTGACAGTGACAAAAAGAGGCTGATATTTTTATTTGGAGCAATTGCAGTGCAATCAATTTAATTAGAATTTTCTAACTAATTTTAGGAAAAAACCCAGAATTTTAAATAAATAAATGACAACATAGCAAAGAAATATGAAAAACTCTTTTTTCAATAATCCTAATTTGGTAGTTTTTTCTTCTTTCACCATTTAGACATTCTTCTCCTCTTCAGTAAATAAGCTGTAGTCTCCAGCTCTTCTTCCAAAAACTCAAATCCATTTGGTTCCAGTTCATTGTTCAATTTTTTTTCAAGATAAGGTTTCTTCCCCTTTAGAGGAGTCAAGCCCTGTATTGTTAGATCCTTTAAACTAAGTGATGAAAGATTCTCTTATCCCAAGGACACTCTAAGTATGTAAAAATGGTAAAGTGAGCTCTGACTCTATTCAATGTCTGGCTATCTTTCTTCTACCTCTTGGTTGAAAAAAATCAAAAAAGACAAAGGTTAAAAAAATAGTAATCTCAAATTAAAACCTGGGGACGAAGAGAAAGGAAAAAAAAGTAAATGTGTAATCTTCAATTTTAAACTTCATTTCCAGATTGCTAAAGCTAATTTTTCTTTTCACAAAATGAATATTCCATGAATGAATTAAATTCTGTAAGTAGAAAAATTTTGTATACAAAACACCTATTTGCATATACACAAATGAATTCAGGGTTACAGACACAGATCTACTTCTCTTATACATTCTTACACATTACAAATCATTATTTTTCTTTTTTCCTATTGAAAAGCTCAATTCTCCTTTTTTCATGGAGTTGAAGAGGTTGGCACATATGGGAAAATAAAGGGCTGAAAAGCAGTGATGATATACACACAGTTAGTTTGATTTAATTAATTTATTGGTTACGCTTCTGTGGTCTTTTTGTGTTTTGGGAAAAGTGTGTGTGCAAAGTGTGTGTGCAAAGTGTGTGTGTAAAGTGTTTTTTTTCCTTTTTTTTTTGTAAAATCCATCCCTTTCTTCTTTCCTTCCCCAAGTTTAAGAGTAGAAAAAATAGCAACAGTGGGGAGGAGTGCTGCACAGCCTTTATGATTATGCCAGCCCGAAGCCCTCTGAGCACTCCTGTATAGCCAACAGCAGCATATGGCGTAACTTCTCATAGCTCTCATAAGCAGGTAGGTCCAGCTGATTAAAACTAGAAAGGGAGATGGATACACAAATGAAGAGAAAGAGTATTAATTCTGAGTATCTGAATAGAACTCCCACATCTTCTTTTACTCTTTTCTTTTTCCATCCACCTACCACCTATTCCTTCCATCATCTATGGTTTCTTACCAAGTATGAGCTGAAGGTAAGCGGTCTGTGGATCTGTCATCACGGTGAATCTGGAATTTCTGAATACCATTCATTCCTTCAAGTGCTGCAAAGCCCTGAAGAGGCACCTTAGAAGTGCCTGTAACAAACTGGAGGAATTTGGCTCGATCTGCCTGATCAAAAGAGCGAAGAGCTCTCCAGAACCACTGTATCTAGGAGGAAAACACATTCAAGTCCAAGTGTTAAAGGATGTAGGTAGAAAGAGAAATGGGAAGGCAGTGGTGGCTATAAATGGAAAAAGGCTGGGAATTCTGACAGTTAAGTTTCTGCTTTGCCTTTTGAGTGGGTAACCTTGAACTCCATTATTTTATTATTTGTCTACAGTATTTTTGAGCCTTATGCTTATAATTTAGTGTTTATAACCCCTTCTTTCTGATTATACATCCTTGATTCTTGCTCTGTAAGAGATTAGAAATTTACTAGGATAATTAGTTCCAAAATTCTCTTAGATAAAAAAATAACTACTGAAAATTTTAGAAAATTAAAAGCATTATGATTCATGTTATTAAAATCTTCCTTGTCAGATTATAAGCAAAATATGAGATTCTCTGTGTAACGGAGGATCTCCACTCAGTTTTCAACAAAGCAGTTGATCCTGAACTATTCTCCAAGTAATATCTTCTAGGATAGTGATGGTGAACCTTTTAGAGATCACATGTGATATATCTGCTATCCTTCCCTGCTATACACAGGGGAGGGAAGAAAGAACTTTCATTGGGCTACCGGGTAGGTGAAGTGAAGAATATCCTTAGCATGTGTAGAGATGGGGAGAGGAATGACCTGAGTGCTTTGCTCCCTTTCCCTCTGGTTCTGCCCCATATGAGCTTTCCACCTTACCCCCAGAGAGGGGAGGGAGGGAAACACTTCCATTGGACTGCTGGGTAGAGTGGCAGGTGAAGGGAAAAAATATTCTTAGTGCAAGTAAAGGTGGGAGAGAGGAGTTGCCTGCTAGCTCTGCCCACTTTCCCCTCTGATGCCCTTCGTTTGGGCTGCTGAGTAGAGGGGTGAGTGATGTGAAAAAATGTCACCAGATACAGTGGAGAAGGGGAAGGGAGCAGTTCCACCTGAGTTCCACCTTTCTAATAATGAACTCTGGGAGTGGGTGGGAGGAAAGTGGCATGTGTGCCCATAGAGAACACACTACATGCCATCTTTGCTACAGATTTGCCATCACTATTTTAGGATGACTGAATTTGGGTGGATGGAAATAAGAGAATAAGTGTTTAGAACTAGAAGAACACAAGTTCAGATTTTCAAATGCAAGCTACAGAAAATGTAAATGGGAATTATAACACTTATTTCAGGCTGTTAGTAGCATGGCTTTATCAACTGAAATATAGTCAGCTTAAGCTAACAAACTGAGGGAAGTACAAAATAGCTTTATTTCTGAGACTGTAAATTCTTTCAGTTGCCACTTTGCTCTTCTAAGTTTCTATTCCCAGAAAAAGATAAGATAATCTCTAAAAAACCTCTTGAATTGTGATATATAATATGACCAACTGTTCCAGATCCCTGGCAAGCAGTCTTATACTAGTACAGTTAATAAATATACTGTATATAAATTTTGGATGGTAAATTTGTATTGGAAAAAAAAGGTGGAAAGTAGGCTTAAAAAAAAAAAAAAAAGAGGGGTTGGGGGCAGGTAAGTAGCTCAATATATTGAGATCCAGGAGGTCCTGTGTTCAAATCTGGCCTGACCCTGACTATGTGACCTCTGGGCAAATAACTTAATCCCCAATGCCTAGCCAGTACCACTTTTTTGTTCTGGGATCACACATAGTATTAATTATAAGAGAGAAGGCAAGGGTTAAAAAAAAAAAACAAACCAACAACTATTACCTGGATGGAATTAGACTGATACTTGTGATACTCTGTGTTTGATTTTAGGTCATCAATATCTATTGTGGGAAGTCCTGAGATTAAAAGTTCCAGCTCTTGCTCCGTAAAGATAGAAATGAGACGCTTGGGGATAATCTCATAAAAGCCCTCCAAAAAGGCAGCCAATTGTTTTCGGATTGCTCCTGTAGGAAAGAATTTATTACCTATCCATTCAAATAATCACTACTGTCTATCTCTTACTTGCTATTCTGAATATGTGACACTACACTTTTTTTGGGTCCTTTTATTATCTCTTTTCCCACCTCAATAATACTTTATTGATAGTTATTAGTACTAGATAAATTACTTTGTATTTGCTTTTGTCTACTTTATATATGTTTTGCATATATTTGATTTCTGTGCAAAAGAATGTTATCTCAAAAAATTATTTTCATTTTTTGGCCTATCTTCCCAAAGCCTATCAGGATTTCTTGTCTTATCTAAATTTGTAATTTTCTTAGTCCACAGAGCAGAGTGTGTTTAAAACATGTTTGCTAAACTGCAATATTACTAGAAAAAGACAAAGAGAAGGCTCAAGTCAATTTCATTTCAAAGAGGAAGAAAATGAGACCCAGAGTGAAGGAGAGTAAATTGCCTCAAGAGTTTATAATGTAGCTAGGATATACATGATAGATGTCAGAGGTGGCTCAGTGGATTTTCTGATTCTAGATCCAGTGTAACATCAAGTTGCCTCTAATTATATCACAATCTCCACATACCTGTCATTCTCATCTGGCACACCAAATGTACATATTCCTTTTTGTTCTCCTCAGTTACTAGGATATTAGCTCCATTTGGCTTGAGGTCCCGAACCTCACAGACTCCAAATTCTTGAACCTGAAAATAAGCCATCAACCCCAGCCCACCAAAAGAATTAAAACAGAACATAATTTTATCACATGAATCAAGTATTTTTTTTGTCATTATGATTTCAAATGCTCTCAGGAACTGCAAACAAGGTAAAAAGACATTTCCAAAATCTTTTGCTCTTTCTCCTTGTGACAAAGAACCAATTAGATTATTATCTCTTAGATCCTAAAGGTCTAACATAAAACTAGCTAGACTGACTTAAAAAAATCTCATTCCTATAGGTGATGAAAAATACTATTTAAAAAAACAGAAGGGCTTAATTGAAATGAATTATCTGAGTGTTATAAAAATTCTTTTTTTAGTCATTCAGAAGGCCCACCCGGCATTACCTCAGTACTGAAAGTAAGATCATATCCAAGTGAAGAGACATCATTTTCCAGTAAGTAAACTAGACCTTGGTAAAAGTGGTAGTCTTCACTCTCCATATCTGTGTACCTGAAGGTAAGTGCAAACCATTGTTAATTGTGGAAAAGGAAATGGCTGGTATTAGAGAAAACTTTTTGTAGTGGATTGGAACATACCTGACTGACTTGCCCAGGATGTGTTTATAGAAAGATCTCGTGAAGTAGCACTCAAGAAGACGATTGTCATAGACAGCTTTAGCCACAATGCGCCCAACAAACTTGAAATAACTAAGATGATTGGGGTTACAATGGGAGGAAGGGTTGATGGTGTAGGTGACCCTGTCACCTGGTGAAGTCCGGAACAAGGCATACATAGGATTAAACATCTCTCTTGAGATGATCATGTACCATTCTCGAAGGAGTCCACCAGCATCTTGGCCTTCTTCTCCTTCAAATACTATATACCTATTATAGAAAGGAGATGGGAAGCAAAATATGAAGTACTAGTTACACAACACTTACCATGGACCATTTCGGACTAGTCCTCAAATAAGTACTATTAAAAGTTAATTAAGTTAAAGAAGTCCTAAGACTATAGAACTGTTAGCTATTTACAGAGGAGACTTTCTATAAATTCAGATATTAAAGAGATTTACCCAAGGCCTGTAACAGACAACTGGTATTAAGTGACTTATACAGGGTCACAAAGCTAGGAAATGTACAAGGTCACATTTAAACCCAGAACTTTCTCCAAGCCTGGCTATATAAACTATTTAAAGGGGACACACGACCATTTTCTGAATAGTTTTAAATGTATTAAAAATAAACAAAACCAACGCAACCAAGATTAGAAAGGAGGGAAACTGGGAAAAAATTTCTATGACAAAATTCTTTGATAAGGGTCTCAAATATATGAAGAACTAAGACAAATTTATAAGAATATAAGTCATTCCCTAATTAATAAATATAAATAGGCAGTTTTCAGAGGAAGAAATCAAAGCTCTCAATAGACACATAAAAACGTTCAAACCTCTATACTAATGCACTGAAGTTGTGAACTGAACCATTCTGGAGGACAATCTGGAATTTTGCCCAAAGGGCTTTAAATAATACATACCCTTTGATTCAGTATTAGCAATACTAGGTCTGTACCCCAAAGGGTTAAAAAATTTTTGGAAAGGGATCTGTTTGTACCAGAACAATTTGGAAGGATTTTTGTATACCCTGGATTGAATTGCTTGCCAAATCTGGGAGGAGGGAGGGACAGGAGGGAGACAGTTTAGGTCATTTGATAAATTTGAAAAACTTATGTGGAAATGTGTTATTAAAATAAAAAAGACATGCTTATTTTAAAGAAAATAGAAGTTCATGGTCTGATATGGCATATTGAGAGTTGGAGTGTTAATTGGTTGTTTAGTGAGAAGTAGGGTGAATTAAAAAAGACATGTCATCTAGTCTTTTGACAGGCTGACACTGTATAAGGAGAATAAACTGCTAACAATGTCTGAATCAGGGGGCAGAAAGAACGGAGTTCAAATCATGTAGATAATTAAGCAAGTAATTTAATCTTACCTCAGTTTTCACAACTATAAAATGGGTATAAAACCTATTTCCTGTAGCTATGACTTATATAGAATCAAAAATGGTAGCCAGATAAATAATTCCAATAATTTATATCTAACAAGTGTTTCCCCCCCTCTAAAAAAATGAGAGAATTTGACTTTGCTTGCTAAAGATCTGAAACACTAAGGGAATCACAAAATTTATCTTTAGCCCTTTGTACGATCCCCAAATATCAATGGGTACATAATTAGCTTTAGCAAAACCTTTTGTGTTCACTATGAAAAATGCTGTTTTTTTTAATGGTATTCTTACAATCGATTCTTCATTTCCTCAGGAGATTTTCGATGTAGCTCACGGTAAGAATCTTCAAAAACATGGTCACGACGGACATGCACAGCCATGTCTTCCTTTCGGAGTCCTTCATCTAGGCGCTCTAGCTCTTGGCGGAAGTATCTGTGATGTGGGAAATGGGAAAGTAAAAAAAGATTGCCTTTACCAACATTAGAGAAGATATGAAAAAACAAAAAATGGTTTCCCAGAATTTATCGAGAGTACAATTTCTAAAAAAGGAAAAGCCAGACAATAACTTAGATAGAAGCAGGACCTTCTCACATGATTAGTTATTTTTGTTGGCAGCCAGGTGGGTCAGTAGAGCCAGGAGGTCTTGGGTATAAATCTCACCTTAGACAACTTAATAGCTATGTGCCTCTCAGCAATTCACTAACGCCACAAACTGCCTAGTGTTAATCACATTTTTTCTCCTTTGAACTAATGTTAATTATTAATTCTATGTCAGAAGGACTTAAAAAGTAGGATTCTAAAAATGCCATGTATAAAGTCAGGAAGATGCAAGTTCACATTAAGTCTCAGCCACTTCTTATTTGAGTGATTCTGTGTAAGTTATTTATCTTTAAGTTTTCTTGAAGGGAAAAAAGAGATAACAATTTGTTGGTATGCAGGTGTTTAATAAATGTTTATTTCCTTTCTAGGTCAGGGTTGGTACAGAATGTCCTTTCTATATATGTAAATGTGAATTATTAGTAAAATTCTTTTCTAAGTTTTGAAATTCTTGAATTTGAAACTGATCAAGGAACCAGTTTAAAATTTTTATTTTTAAGATGAGGAAAATGAAACTGAGAAAAGTGGAAAAATGAAGATCCTTCATAATCATCATCTAACTTTTTTCTTTCTCAATAAAATAACTAGCTCTTTTTTTGCTTTTAAAGAATGCTTGAAAAACCCTAAAATCAGCCCTATATGTTATGAAGGGTGATAATTCTAGGCACTAAAAATGTATATTTAATGCTTCTTTTGTTTTCATACCACTATGCATATTCTCCTATTTCTAGTATTCTGGCATCATTGAAAACTGTTCTGTTGTTCTGGTTCTCACTCTGGAAACACATTTTCCAATTTGATCTTTACTAAATTTTGAGGGACATACTTGCGCTTTACATCAAAATCAAGGACCCGGATATAGTCAACAAGGACAGCAAAAGGCCCATCTGAAAGGTGGGTGGTGGATTGACGTAGAATCTGGTTTAACACAGTTCGATGAGTTTCTAAGAAGAGAGTAGAGTGGATTTCAGTACACACCAAGGTTCATTTATAATTTTATCAATTTAATACCATTTCTTATATTAAAAAAAAAAAGATAAAAAAATTTAGGCTGGGGAAAGAAAAAGAGGTCTTCTGGATCCAATACATACATCAACTTCTTCCCAAACATTTTCTTTTTCTTCTGCAGTCTAATTTCAACTACTACAAGAATTAGCAGTAATACACAGTTTACACACTTCCCATGACAGATTAGTTGCAGTCTTCTCTTGGCTTCACAATATTTCTAACTACAACACTGAAAAATAGCACAACCATTCCTTTTGATATTTCATTTTTTATCTTTATAACAAGTGCTCAATTATTCCCTTCAGTCTGCTCTTATACCTCCCCAGTTTTTGTATGCATATTACTTTTAAAGGTCTCATCATAATACTCTATTCCCAATCCTGATTTACAGTCTATGGTCTTATATGAGAAAGCTTAAAAGTCAGAATGTCAGACTCTTATGTTTTTCTTACCAGCAAATCGAAGGAACTTCTGTGTGTCAGGGGGCAGACTGGAAGATATATGCATTGATGAAGGCTCCCTGGAGAAGAATGGGTCAAGGGAGGAAGGAGTAGCAGGAGTCAAGGGGGCAGGAGAAAGTGGTGGAGGCTCATCTTTGATGTGGGCAAGCTGGCTCTCACGAGTATCCCTTATGGGTGGCTTGCTCTCTCGTTCTGTGGCATGTACTAGAAAAAAAGCCTCAACAGCAGGTTGTAGCACTGGACAAAAGGGGAAAGAAAATAGATAAGCTATAGAAATATAGAAAACAACCTAGAGAAAAAAAGTGTTTTAAAACCTATAGTCACCTAACACAGCATGCTGGTCATGGGATTCTTCTAGTTCTTTCAAACATTCACCCAGCATGTCCCAAAGTTCGTCTAGGCTCAATTGTTCACTTAGTAATGGAAGCTCTAGAGGTCTTTCCTCTTTTTCCTTCTCTATAGATTGTAGTCCTTCAGAGCCTAGTGGTGGGATACAGGGGAATAAAGAACAGGAATTAGTCTGAAGTGCTTATAATGTACTTGTACCGAAATTTTACCCAATGATGGCCTAACAGCAAAAAATGTGAGATAAAAAAAAAATCATTCATGCTTGGTCAGAAGAGATGATCTTGGGATATACATTTTTCACAATGAGAATGCAATTTGTTTTTAACCAAGACCCCAGATTTTTTTTTTAATTCCTTTGTCCCATAGGGCCTTGTATAGAATAGGCACCTAGGAAATGTACAATGAATAAATAATTAGTTGATGCTCTCCTTATTGAAAAAATTTATTACTTCCCTCTATTTATCTGGCCTATCCCAGTAATTTCCTATTCCCAATGCTATTTCCCATATTTTACTTTCAAAGAGTATACTGACCAACAGGCTGTACATCTTGAGTGCTGGGGGATGGCTGGTCCACATCCATAGGAGAGTCATCTCTTCGGGCAGAAACTTCTGATTGTCCTGATTCCGACTGGACAAAATAGTAACAAGAAGTCTGAATCTCTACTTACCCAGGAAAAGTGACCTTTCTAGAGATAGCTGAGATCAAACAATAATTTTCTCTCCTCCCAGATCCACAAACAGACTATATCTCCTTTTTTAGTTGGAGTGGTGAAGTGGTCTATCAAACTTCTTTAAGCTTGGCCTCACACAGTTTCTCTTGATTGTGCTTTACAATATCACCTTTTATTTTTATTCTTGCTCAACAGTCTAAGAGGTGAAAGCCAGGCTAAAATTAGGATAGATTACTAACTCCTAGGCATTTTTAAATTTTTGCAGTAAGGGATAGGCAATTGGGGTGAAGTGATCTGCCCAAGGTCACACACCTAGGAAATGTCTGACCCAAATTTGAACCTAGGACCTGGCTTGTATCTCTAGGCCTGACTTTCAATCTACTGAGCCACCTAGCTGCCCTGCTCCCATCATTAAAAAAAAAATTCTCCCTCTTAATTACAGATAAAAGCAATTTTAGCTTTCACTAAAAATCTTTTTGAGCTAAATTCTTTTCCTCCCCTCTTTCCCCTAGTCAGAGACAGGAAGCAATGTGATAGATTTTATAAATGCAATAAAGAAAGTAAAAAAATTTCCCATATTAGTCATTTTGTGAAAGTGAAATTGAACCCCCCCCCCCCAAAAGAGAAGAAAGTGAAATATAGCATATTTTGGGTTGAATTCAGACTCCATTGGTTCTTTCTCTGAAGGTAGATGGCATTTGTCATCATGTTGTCCTTGGAGCCTGTTAGATTACTGTATGGTTAAGAATAGCTTAACAAGACAGAGATTTCTAATATCTGTTTCTTTCCCTTATCTTCTATTGTGGAATAAATACAAAATAAATTTGTTTCAAGCCAGAGGCTAAGCACTGGGTGTTAAGTGACTTGTCCAGAGTCACATAGCTGTCAAGTGTCTGAAGCCAGACATGAACCCATTCCTGTCTCTAGAACAGCTTTAAACTACTGAACCATCTAGCAAACTAACACTTTTCTAGTGAAGTCTGGACAGATATATGTTTAAACAATGACATACATAATATGTTAAATAAACATGGAAGAGGAAGCAGTAAAATAAAGAACTAATTTTTAAATGGAGACTGAAATAAATTAAAACGTAGAAAGTCTAAGATGATTCTTAAAATAGTCTCTCTCACTGTGAAAAAGAGGCAGAACATATAGTAATAATGATAAATTCTCTAGAAGAGTACATTTTTTTTGTAGGTTCATTCAGGGTAGGAGGTAGAAAGAGAAGAAAAGTTCCATTATTTATATAATTATTATTTTGGGATAAAGACCATCCCTATTCTCTTAAGATCCCTCCTCTATCTAAATCATTTCATGGCTTTTAGCATGGAAATAAATAGGATTCTTGACTTTCAAACTATGGTTTCTGCTGATTTCAAAGATTTTCACTCCCTTACCTCTTATAAGGTAATTTTTTACTGGAGGAAGAACTCATGACATGATACCAGACTTTAAGGGACAGCCAATTTCCAATGTAAGTTCCCTAAAAAACACCCCTTTCTCAAAGTTATTATAGTATGACTTTTCTGGCAGTGTGTCTACTTAGAATAAAGATAGTGGAAAGGCCTTGAGGGCTTTATACTCATGACAGGGACAGAATGAGGAGGACTAAACAGAGAACTAGAGAATTAGGTGGCTTAGAAAAAAACATTAGAAATTTATTAGAGCTAAGTTTTAAAATAAAAAGGAGAAGGAAGCAAAATAATCAGGCAAAAATTCTATTTTCTAGAAGTATTTAGAAATAATTTCACAGAAAGGTTAAGTAATGTGGGAAAAGTTGAGAAAATAAAAATACATAAAGGGAATTAAAGAAAAAATTAGAGGCCCCAGGCATCATGCTAACCGTTGCTGCTTGTTGTTGTCTCCGCGCCCTTTGACCCTCACGTACCATTTGTATAATGGCATCAGCCTCAGCCTCTAGCTGCCGAACAGCTGCCTGGATGCTGCTAGCCGAGCCCAGGCTGGAAGCACCTGGAAGGAGGGACATGGGTAGACATTCAAATAAATGGGCTAGGATAGTAGTTTCCCTTTGGAAGATTGGATATGCTATATAAACAATCCCAGGAAACCAGGCTAATGTCCCTCAGTTCCATACCTAGCCTGCCTGTTTGCTTGGCTTTTTTGTTGGCTCTTCGAGTATCATCCCGAAGTTGAATGATGACCTGCAGTACACGGAGGAAAAACTTCTGTGTGGATGTCTTGGATGTTAGCATGGACATTGAAGGTAGCTGTAGCTCCCGGCCACCTAGTGGGCGCTTCTGAGAAGCCACAATCACCACATTCTCAGCAGTATCAAATCTAGGTAGGGAGGAAAAAAACTTCTAAATAAGTCAGTTATTTCAGATAACCTTTTGTAGTTTTCTAGGAATATGTGTGAGTTTTCTCAACAATAGTATATGTGTATATGTATATAGGAAGACACCAAAAGACTTTCAACCTCAAGTACCTAAGGAGGAATTCTGTCATTGTAAGCATAAATCTCTATTAATACAAGCCAATTGGTCTTCCATTTTGATTTATATTTCTGGATGCTATTCACCTGCTCTGCATCTTTCCTTTCAACTTAGTGGCTTGTGGCTGTTCTTCTGGTAGACCATCTGGAGAAAGTGTCTCACAATGGGTTCGACGTAGTTGTTCCAAGTTGTATTCTCGTAGTTCGGCTAGAAGGGTCCCTGAGTAAATGTAGCAACCAGAGGTTAATCAAGAGTTTTATGCAGAGATGTGGAATTATTCTTTTGAAGAGTCAATGTGCTCAAAGGAGAAGAAAACATGCTCTGTTAAGATTAACTACAAAATTCAGAAGGCAAAACATATTGGGTATTTGTGTTTAGTCATGAATTGTGCCAGAAAAAGTTAAGCCAAAAACATTAACTTCAAGATTTCTGGCTCCCAAGTGCTTATCTGATCTCCACAGAAAAGTAATTTCTGTGTTACAACTATAGACTTGTAGAGCCTGAAAAACATCTTAAGACTGTTATAGTGCCAGGAAGAGGAGGATGCATGGGTAACTGCTATAAATTCCCTTACCAATTTGCTTGCATAGCGTGTAACCTAGGTGTCTGGCACCATTCAAAAGCAATTTGAGAACAGTATCTCTGGTCAAGGAGTCTCCCCTGGAGAGCTGTAGTAAGACATTGGCTGCATCTTCTAGACCTTCCTCTGAACAGGAGTGTGATGTCAGTACCTAAAAGAAAAAAAAAAGAACGTGTATGGAATTTAGGCAGTTGAAGAATCTTACTGTGATTCAGACTTGACATCCTGTCTCTGTCTCCCTCCTCAACAAAAAACTGGAAGATCTACCTCCACAGAGAGCTGAAGCTGGTTTTCTGTTAAGCCTGATGCCACCATCTTTTCAACACTGCCACTGCTTCCTCCTTCACCAGCCTTTGCAGGGGATTTGCTGTTCTTATTAGTAGTAGCTTTGAAAAACAAAAATAACTGATCATACAGGGCAATTATACTGAATATGGAGCAGATACCCAGGTGATTATATAGGTGGCATGCTTTTTGGCTTCAGGTGTCGATTTCTCCTTTTTGATATATAAATGCTAGATACTTGTAAAGCACGTAATGAATATAATCTAATTTCAAAGATATATTTCCATAATGTAGGAGTGAAGGATTGTTTTTTTAAAAAAAATTCACTTAAATTGCTAAAGCCAAATTATATAGGGAAAATAAAATTGGCATCCAGTGGTTTCCAGATACAAAAAGCCACCTTTCAAGCTTCAACTTACCTGAAATAGTGGAAGTTGTCATTTCAGTAGTCCCACTTACATCCAAGGCAAGGCTAGGTGTGACAGGAGCAGTGGCAACTGTGGTGGCGGCGGCAGTAGAAGCAATGGTAGGTGGTGTGGCGACAGCAGAAATAGTGATAGAAGCAGAACTACTGGTGCCATGGTTAGTCAGTATTTCTGGCATTTTGTTCTCTGGGAGGGCAATGGAGATGAGAGATAAGAGCCTGAGAAGCTTCTCAGTCAAGAGGGAGCTCCTTCGGATGACTGGGTGGGACAACATATTCATGAGCTGCCCTAAAGGTGAAGCCTCAAGACTATATGGGGAGGTTTCCCCTTCACCACCAGCACTGACAGGTACAGATCTGATGGAATTTTTGCCTTTACGGCTGACATTCATATTGTCAAGTTTTACCAACAAGTCCCAGAAGTCAGTGGAAATGCCACTACTAGTGGATTGCCCCGGGCAAGGGCTGCAGGCCTGTTTGTTGCTCTTTTCACTCTCACAGTTTGTTTCTTTGGTCCGCTGTTGTGTGAAATGGCTCGGAAATACCTGTAAGAGAAACAGGGATAGTTTCTATCAAAAGGTTTACTGAGTAAACATTACAGATAGCTTCTTTGGAGTAGAAAAACAACATAGCCTCAGTAGATTAGGTGCATTCCTAAAATGGGGTTGAGGAAAAGGGTAGCTGCGGAGAGGATAGAGATTAAATATGGTAAACAAAGTCATAGAAAGAGATCTAATTATAGTATATGGACCATTTGATCAAGCTTAGTTAAGTACTGTGAAGACAAAAGTACTAATTGGTTTGAAATTAAAATCTATGAACATTTCTCAGCATGATTTAAATGTATAAAATATATCATAGGATCATAAGGCATAAAATTCTGATAATCTTTTGGTTTCTATTTTAGATGATGAAATGACTGAATTAAATGTTAAGGTATCACTTAATTCTGATCTATTATGATTTTGATTGGTAAACCCTTGACTACAGGATACTCACCTTGGCTAACTGAATAAGTGTGTCTAAGACATGTCTACAGACCACAGGTGCAGCCTGAGGGTGGATGTGAACAGTAGAACCGCAGCCAGCATGTTTTTCCATGTGCTTTCGACTTCCTGACCTCTGAATCTGGAATATATTAGTTCGGCATCCCAAGGCTGCATCCATGGACACAGAGAGCCAAGAAAGCTGACTTGAACTCTTAGATTCCATCTTATGCAGCAGGTCCAAGGGCCGGGTGTCAAGGCTGCCTGAGGTACAACCCTTTGATGACTTCTTCCCTTTGTCTTCAGCAGCAACTGACTTGGGGGTTTCTATGCATAACTCACTCTCACTACTACGCTGTAGGATAGAAAGCAGGCTTCGTATAACCCAGTGGCGCGTTTGGGCATGGTAGCATAGGTTACGCAGAACCCTGTGAAGACGACTTGTATTTAGTTTGGGTTCATCAACAAAGAGAAGGACCAGGAGACAAGACAAAGCTTCATGGTCCAGAAGAAGACGGCCACGAAGACGAAGAAGACTTTCCATGTTACTTCCTGATGGTCTGGAAAAAAAATTAACACAGGCCAGTTATTGCTCCTTCCTTTATGCTTTTACTATCTCCTTTTCTTCATATCTGAAAAGGCCAATTCCCAAACTATATAAAACTATTCTATTAGGTTAGCTAAAATCAGGAAGAAATTAGCTCAATTTCCCCAAAGACCTATGTAGAACTTTAAACCCTGATTAGAAGTGGTATGGATTCTCAATCCTCCAACATTAAAAAACAAACAAACAAAAAACAAAACAAAACAAAACAAAAACACACACCACCAGGGTTACTGTAGTTCCTTTCTGGACAAAATCAAGGGGAACAAAATTCCAATGCCAAAATAACAAGCACACTAAGTTTCCTCTATTTTGAGAAAATATTTATGACATCTTAAATTTACATTTTTTCATCCTATAGCTCTTAGTCTTTTCAGTCAAATTCTTTGAAAGTGGAATCTATCTTCATTGACTCCACTTTTCTCTTACCTTACAACCCATTCTGATTATTCAATTGAAAATATTCTAGATGCAAAATCTGACAGCCTTTTAAAAATTCTTTCTTTTCAGTTACTCTACAGCATATGACATAAATAACTACTACCTATTCTCATTCTTTGTTATTCTTTCTTTTCTAGGTTTTTGTTTATATTGCTTTCATTCTTAATATAAATAGGAATTGAGTACCCCAGCTCCGTCCTGCACAGTTTTCTTTCTATAAAATCTCACTTAGTAACTGTATTAGTGTAAATCAATTTGATTATCATGTTTTTGTTCTTGTTGCCATCCTAAATTAACTCCCAATTGAAGGACATAATCCCCACTGTATCCCACTTTTTGTAAATATAATCTTTTGAATTTCTTTGGGTTTCACCTTCTTCTAGTCACCTAGTGTCATAATCTTGGTAGTATCTTTGACAGTGGGCCTTAAGAAGTTTATACCTGTTGTGGCTGCTGCTTCCTCCCATTTGGAAAGTTCCACCCCTCTGGACAGCAAGTCTTGTGTACTGGACTCCTCGGTTCCCACTCAGGCGACTTGTGAAAGCTGTGAGGGGTGAGGGGGTGGGAAGAAAAATAAATAGTCATATTTTTTGTATACTGAAACAGATAAAGAAATTCCCATTTTGTGAACTTTATACCTGGACTCCGAAGGATGGCAGACAATGCTGAAGTGCTGCTGTGTCCAAACAATCTTTCATGCATAAGTTGTCTCTGCCGGGCTTCTTGCTCTCGCCGTAAAGCTTGGGCTTCTGCAGCAATGTCTGGCGGCATAACAGCTAATACACTGTCTTCCATGTCTTCTAGCACACTGCGGCGCAAATCTGATGGCAAGGTCTGGATGAAAGTCACTGGGTCCATTGGAGTGTCTGAACTAGCATTTTGTGCCAGTTCTCGCCTTTGCTGCTCAGCCCTCTGTTGTGCTAATACCTAAGAAAATCAGGACATTATTGAAGTGAGTCAGAGACTCTATGGAAGGAATGTAAAATAAAAATAGGCAGTCCATCTGCCAAATTCTAACCCTCCACTTGGCTCAGGGGTAAAAGGATGTTTTAATCCTAATCCGCTCAGTTAATGAAGAGCAAAGCATCATCCTTAAGGTGTAAAGGACTTTATGGGAATAATGTATGGCGCTATGAGTACTTTCAAGAGGAGAGTAAGAGCCATAGAAGGACATTAAATCCTTTATTTTATAATTGAGGAAATTAAACTCAAGGTCTGAAGTGATTTTCTCAAAAGCAAAGGACTTTTCTAATACAGGTACTAAATGATTCTGGTTCTTTTTGGGTTTGTTTCTTTGGTACAATGCAAACCTCTAAGATAAAAGTATTTATGATTCCACAAAGCCCCAACATTAAAAATGTACCTCCTCTTGAATAGCTGGAGGCAAAGCAGCCAAAAACTCAGGGCTCACTTCAGTCATACTAGTGTTTCCAACCATAGGAGGAACTGGATTGGTAGCTGTTGGAGTGCCTCTTGCAGGGGGTCGAATGCCCAATTGATTTTGTAAGACCTCCCTTCGAATATCATCTGGCAGAGCAGCCAAAAAGGAGGGGTCTACACCCTCAGGAAGATTGATACCTAGGAGAGAACGAGATTGTTTTTGTTTCTGTTAAAATAAATACCAGCCATAATGGCTCACACCTTTCCATATCTTCTCTCTTTTTTTTGTCAACCTTACTATTCATTATTTTTCAAACCCAAACTATTCCAAGTCAAAAATGATTAAGTGTATATTACATGTAAAGCATTACAATCAGTGTTGGAAATAAAATGTAAGTGGAAAGATAGTACCTGCTCTTAAAAAGCTCATGTTCCTACAAAGAAAAACACCACAGAGAGAGGTGAAAACAGCAGGGAAGAGCAGGTTGAGAATTGGAGAAAGGCCATTCTGTAGAGTCAAGATGTTGAAGTTCAAAGAATGAAGAATGGCAGGTATGAGTCCTTCTTTGTTTCTTTCTTTTAACATCTATAAACTTACTTCCCTTTTATATTTTTTTCAATAATATGTAAAGTTTTAAAATATTCATTTTTTAAGACTGAGCTTTAAATTCTCTCCTCCCTTTACCCTAATTGGAAAGTCAATAATTTAATCTTTATTATATATGATAAAACTCATACCAAACACATTTCCATATAAGCCATGTTGTAAAATAATGAAAAATATCATTTTTCATGTCATTCACAGTTTTTCATCATATAGTATTGCTGAAACCAAGTAGTATTCTTCCGATTTTGCTCACTTCATTTTAGTCACTTTCCCAGAAATTATCTTGCTTGTCATTTCTCATAACACAACAGAATTCTATTATAATCATATACTAAAGTTTGTTCAGTTTTTTCTCAATTCTGGGCATCTCCTGATATTTTGCGACCACAAAAAAAACTGCTATAGATGTTTTTATACAAGTAAGTACATTTTCTTTTTTTTATCTTTTTTTGTATACAGATCTAGTAGTGGCAAATACCCAAGGTAACACTAATATTAAATTATTCACGATTAATTAGAATGAATTCTAAAAGGTAGTGTCTATTAGACCTCATAAGCTATCTGAGATACATATGGCATTAACAAGACAGAAGTTGTTCTTGTAAGATTCAGTCTATCTCATTCTTTCATTTATCTTTTCATCCACATCCATCCATCCATCCATCCATCCATCCATCCATCCATCCATCCATCCATCCATCCATCCATCCATCCATCCATCCATCCATCCATCCATCCATCCATCCATCCATCCATCCATCCATCCATCCATCCATCCATCCATCTAAACCCTTACCTTCTATCTAGGAATCAATACTGTGTATTGGGTTCCAAGGCAGAAGAGTGGTAAGGGCCAGGCAATGGGGGTTAAATGACTTGTTCAGGATCACACAGCTGGGACGTGTCTGAGGCCAGATGTGAACCTGGGACCTCCCATCTCTAGGACTGGCTCTCAATCCACTGAGCTATCCAGCTGCTCCCCACAGACTATCTTATATTTCAATTGCTGTTGAGCGAATCTTTGAGTCTTTGACTCAAAGGCTAGAATAGGACTTCTAGTTCTCATATTTTTGTTTTACTTTATTCTCAGGCAACTGTATACTTTCCTTGTCATGATTTTCCAGTAGTCCCATAATTTTTTTTTTATTTTAACCCATAACTTCTGTGTATTGACTTATAGGTGGAAGAGTGTGTAAAGGTAGGCAATGGGGGTCAAGTGACTTGCCCAGGGTCACACAGCTGGGAAGTGTCTGAGGCCAGATTTGAACCTAGGACCTCCCGTCTCTAGGCCTGACTCTCAATCCACTGAGCTACCCACCTGCCCCCAGGAGTCCCATAATTCTTAAATATCTCCCCTGGATATATTTTCCAGGTCTGTTGTTTTATCAATGAGGTATTTCATATTTTCCTCAATTTTTTAATTCCTTAGATTTTGTTTTATAGACTCTTGCTACCTTGTGAAAGAAGTATTTGCTTCTAGTTGTTGGATTCTAATTTTTAAAGGCTAAATTTCATCCTAGGCTTTTTGATCATCCTTTTCCTTTTGGTCTGTTTTCCTTTGTAGATCATCTTTCACTTTCTTTACATTGTTTTCAAGCTGGTCAATTCTGACTTTAAAGACACTATTTACTTGTTTTTACTTCACGTGCCTCTGTTTCCAGATGACTATTTTGTTTTTTAAATTCTTTTCCCAATTTTCTTCAGCTTCTCTTAATTGCTTTTTGAACATTTTTTGAGTTCTTCCAAAGTCTGTGTCCAATTCACTGGAGTTTCTTAGTTTTTGCTTAGTCTTCCTCTATTCCATTTGTTCTTTACCTGGATAGAAGCTGATTATAATTTATTTTTTCTTTTTCCTGATGTTTATTCATATTTTTACTTCTTTTTCCCTCTTTATTGGCTGTATTCTTGCTCCTCTATTTATTTGTTGGATCTATGGGTTTGGGATTTTCTGTCATGGAAGTTTTTTCCCCCCTCTGTTCTGCTGATTTAACTGGATTAGGCTGATGGAGCTGACTTGTATTAATGAGTTCTGAGGTCAGATCTTCCCTAGTTGCTGTTGAAGTAGAAGTTGAAAATGAAGGTAGTTACCCTGCTCCTCTTCTTCCTTTCTGCCAGTCGTCTCCCTGCCAGCTTCTTATGGTGGTACCAAGATACTCTGTTGTGGTTGTAGCCTTTGCTCTGAAATCCCTGTCAGCTGAATTCTTATTGTGGGTCTCAGTGCAGTAGGTGGGGGAGAGGTACTGGAGACTGAGCTTCTTTACCCTGTGGAGGCTTCTTATCTGCACTATTGATAGACTAGATTAAGCCAGCCCAGCTGATCTATAGAGCAGGATGTGCCATGAGGCCCAAACCTCCAGAGGCAGAGGCCCAAGATGGAGGATTGGTGGCTGAAGGCTATGATCAGGCTGCCCTCCTCTCTGGTCCTCTCCTCCAGTTGCCTCCCTACCAGCTGTGGTCAGAGCTCTGGGCCTCAAGTAGCAAAGTACTCCCTCTGGGCTGGAACCCTTGCCCTGAGATCACAACTGCCCGAATCTCAGCACAGTAGATGGGTGAAGGGTCCTGGGACCTTCCTTTTTTTCTTAAACCTGAGAATTCAGCCTTCTCTGTGTACCTTTTAAGTTGAAGAGCAGAGGGATCCTATGGCTCTGCCTTGTTGTTATTTTGTGTTCTTGTCAAAGCACTTTGTTTTTGATTGGTGTGGAAGGCTTTTCACAGAGGACTTGACTTTTGATACTTTTAAGCCACCATCTTGATTCTGCCCCTGTATATCTTTCCTTGTAAATACATAACATTACAATGGTCTCACCTGCAAGAGGATCGTCTTCTTCACTGCTTGTTGAAGGTAATGGCTCTTCAAGATTATCCCTTGAATCTGCACCAGAAATGGCCACTGCAGAATCTCTGGTGGAGGAACTCTCTGAGGACGAGGCTGGAGGAGAACTAGAAAAAAATATGAAGGGGAGGTCATTCTGATGAGGGAATCTAGAAGAAATACATACTTTTAGCAAGAGAAGAAACATACTTCATACCTTTTTCTCATTCTTTCCCCTATTTCCTTTCTTATGGGGCTTAAAAAAAATCCTGATAACTTTGCTTTAGAGCAATCATTTCTACGAATAAGTTTCCCAGTAATCCTATATTCACTCTCAATATTCAACCCTCTTTAGAAAGCAATTAACAAAAACATCATATTACTCATTTCACCTGTCTTCAGTCTGTTGCTGGGACTCGCTTGGCCCATCTCCACTGCCTTGTGTTTCTGTACTAGGCTGAGGAATATCCACAGGAGTAGTAGTGTCTACCCTAGGTGGCTCAATGCTGCTGGAAACTGCACTATCTCCAACTGCCTCCTCCAGGTTGCAGGATGCTAGGCTGCTGGTATCCATAGGGGACCCCTCCAGTTGGCTACTCACAGCAGTCAGGACATCTGAGTCTTCAGCCCTCTCTGGAGATGAGGCTGTGTGGAAAGCACAAGAAGTTAGAAAATATTAATTCAGAAAACAATAAAAAGGCTTGTTGGACAACAAAATGATCACTGAATACTAATGAACCATAAGGCTTGGTATTCATATTTTCCCCAAATGAACATTTTCTTATAATAGAGATGTTGGGTGTTTAAGTGAATTGTTCTTGATTAAATGGCAGAGTGTAAAGAACAATTGACTTGGAATCATGAGAACTGGAACTAGGTCTAGGTTGTTTCTCTCAGATGGCTGATATATAAAACTGAGAAGACTTATAAAGTTTCTAAGGCCCTTCTAGTTCTAACATTCCTTTTTTTTTCAACAGAAGCATGGAAAAGTTATACTTATGGATGTACTAAATTTTTTAAACTTAAGAAAAAAAATACTTACTTATTGTAGGAGCTGGTGATAGTTCCATTTGTATTGTCTCCGTTTCCCCACTTGGTTGTATGAGACCTAAGACTTCTTGCTCTACAGGCATTAGAAGCTGTGAAGAGGACTCTGATATATTTGGAATGTGAAACTGCTGGGTTAGCTCTCCAACAGCTAATGGGGGTGGCAGAGGTGGTTGGTGATGCGAAGTTTCCAGAGTAACAAGGGTCTGTTTAGGTCTAACTGAAGTGCCTTCTGCTGGAGATGTAGTAGCTGGGTAGTTGTCAGGTCTGTTGGTCATATCTTGCTCAGAAAGAATGAAAAACATGTTAAGTAGACACTTGGTTAGGGTCCTAGTCATCGGTAAATATACTCATTTTAATAAGGATTTGGCTACACTTAAAAAAAAAAACAAAAAACAAAAAAAAAAACAAAACAAAACCTTTATACTTCGGTGTATTGTCTCATAGGTGGAGGATTGGTAAGGGTGGGCAATGGGGGTCAAGTGACTTGCCCAGGGTCACACAGCTAGGAAGTGGCTGAGGCCGGGTTTGAACCTAGGACCTCCCGTCTCTAGGCCTGACTCTCACTCCACTGAGCTACCCACCTGCCCCCTTGGCTACACTTTTAAGACAAAACATACCTATCTTTCCCTTTAGACAGGAAGAGGGACTGTTTATAAAATATTATCATACACCTCAAGAGCAACATGAAGTGTTCTAGTAATGTTATTTAGTTTTTACAAAAGTATCACTGTTGCAAGCCTAATGTGACCTCCATGTATATGTTCTAGACCCAACACTGGTCTCCAAAGGACAGTTGGTTAAACAAGGGCAAAGAAGTGATATAATTGTGCAAAGAATGCATTTAAGAATAACATTTACTTCATGATTGGGGAAAGCTAAAGGTATCCCTAACTCATAACACTTCTCCTTATTTATTTAAATCCATCATAGGAAGGTTGGTTGAATAGTATTCTAAAATTTTTTTCAAGATCTTAAAAGGATTAGAATATCCTCTCTTTGTCTAAATACTGAGCAGAAGGGAACTGCAATCACTTCTAGGACTCAAATTGCAAAGGTCAGGAAAGGGATAGAGGAGATTCTTGGAAGTAGACAATAAAGCTAAACAAATTTGAAATGGTTAATAATTATCTATGAAGATAGAAGAGATACTAAGAAAATGAAGAAATGTGAACTGGACAGTGAAGGAACAAACATTAATAAAACATCTTGTAGATGCCAGGTACTAATGTTAAGTGCTTTGCAAGTTTTGGTTGGTACAGCAGCACTCAATGAGCCTTCACTGCATGGATGCCTAATCCTGGATCCCTAAAATAAACATTAGAAAGAGACCTTTCAAGTGTTTTTTTTTTAAGGAATCTGGTAGCATGTTGCTGTTGCCTTCATTAGGATCTCTTAGATTTTTGTGTTATAGAACACAAACAATTAAGTCAGGAACTGGAAAAATCCCATACTGTGGAAATTGTCTATGAATAATATATATTCTCAGAGCTTTTGGGGGAACAATGAGCAACACAATGAGAAGATTTAATCATTAAGGAAAATGTAGCTTCATGGAAAATACAATAGACTGCAGAGTTATCGGAAAAACTGGGCATTATCCTAAAGCCAATATATCTAATGTATTAGAGTACAAGGACTTTAATTTCAGTCATGTGGGCCATTGTTAATTGTTGACTTGAGAGTAATAAGAAAAAAAATGGTGACCAATATTTTTCATCAAAAAGGTTGTAAAAAAATAATTACCTGAGAGATTCTGTCCAGAAGTATCATTTGTTTTGGATGTGGTACCCTGTGTGAAGAGAAAAGAATGATACTGCATTAGCTCATCTATAAATATTTTATTTCACCAGAGAGGAAAGTGTCAGTAAAAAAATATGGGACGGTCCATTTCACTTTTGTATTTGTAGAATTTCTTCTTGTCAAAATCTAAATCAATATTTGGAAAATAGCACACACTTAATAAAAGTTAAATGATTCATATGAAACTAGGTTTTTTACAAGCTAAACCAAAATACTAAGATTATAATTTTAACTAGTGGTCAGAGTACAATGGAGGTGCCATAAGCAAAAACATAACTAAAGACTTTATTCTTCCTCACTTTTCCCATCTATCTCTCCCTAATCTTTTTACTTATCAGGGCACAATCAGAGATGATGGAGACTACTCAAGTGAGTTTTTTTCCTGACTTCTGGGACTAATTTTTTTCTCTAGTTAATCTACTTCATTCATTATGCAAGAAAAAAAAAGTAGAATCAAGCTTAGTTATTCAGCGGGCCAAAAAAATCCAAGGCCTTTTGCCTTGTGAGTGAGATTTCCCCAAGGACAGATTTTACCTTACCAAAAGAACTTGGAAAAAAGACTTATGTGAACTGAAATAAATAGAACCAGGAAATCATTCTACATATAACTGAAACACTGTGGGCTGATTAAATGTAATTTAATCCAGAAGTAAATATATGATTTATCATTTGTTTAATATGAACATATGATTTGGGGTTCTGGTTTTAAAAGATTACTCTACTACAAAAATGAATAATATGGAAATAGGATATGTAAAACCCAGTGAAATTGCTTGTCAACTCTGGGAGTGAGGAGGGAAGAGGGGAGGGAAACAAGAAGAATCAGGTAACTAGAAAAAAAAAATATAAAAAAAATCACATTTAAAGAACTAAAACCAACTGTAGTTTTGCTTTAGCTATTCATTTGGTTGTGACCATAGGGACTAATGTCCCATCTCTCTGGGGGAAGCTTAGATGATCCCAAATACTTTTCCATTCTAAATTTAAGTTACCTGTACACTCTGATCCTTATTCTCTTTTTCTTCCTTAGCCATGCTAGCTCTCTTAGCTTCTTCCTCAGCCAGCTGCTTTCTGCGCTTCTCTCGTCTTTCCTCTAGTTCTTCATCCCTCAAGGACTCCAGGTGATTAATGATAGGCACTTTCACAACTGAATGTAAGAAAGCAAGAATGAGATCTGAAACCATTTTTTGGTGAAGTGGTGGAATAAAATGAGACACAGAGTTGGAAATAAAGTTCTTCCTTATCTCAGTATCTCCTCAACTGGCTACCAAAGATCTACCAATTTTCTATGACATTAACCCCAAACTCACCAGAAACACAGTCATGCATACTCTCAGCATCAAGAACTTTACACTCTTCTGTCCATCTGGTTAGGGCTGTAGGAATGCTAGAAAGAGTTCCTATGACAGAATGAAAAAAGAGAATCAGTAATCTGCTGCTTTTTATGCCTCTATGCTGATGAATGAATCAGAAAACACCTATTATCTTTTACTGTCCTCAGAAAAAAAGCTGGAGATATATGTGGAATAGCCTGAGGGTAAAAAAATGTTTTTAATACTTAAACCAAAATTCAATACACACTGGAATGCTAGGTCATGCAATTCCTTACTCTCTTTAAAAAAGTAAACAAATTTTTTATTCTGTCTACATAGGACTTTTTGTTTACCAAAGAGACCCTTTTTATTTCCTAAAATCAACATTGTAAGGAATAATTTTGTTGGGTTACCAAAAATTGATTGTAGGAGATAGAAAAGGCAAATAAATCTTCTATTCCCCCACATAAACTTGCCTGCCTGGCTTGTAGCTGTGCTCTGGTCATGGAAGAAGTCATCAAGCAATTCATCATCTGAACGGGCAATGATATGTACATCATCATTACCCACTAAGAGACGGGCTCGGCCTCGACTCTGCAGTGGGAGACTGCTGCTCAGCTGAAGAATATCTGCAGCTGCAGAGGGACCCAGTAACCTGAAATATTAATTCAAAAATCATTTCCTCTGGAGATTATTTTCTAGGTAACACAGCTCACCTGGGCTTGTAATTATCTCCCTAAAAATACTCATATTTTATTATTTTTTTTGAGGCACATTTTAATTGTAGCACACTCAGGTAAAAAAAAATTCGACCAGGGTCTTTCTGTTCCTGGTTGCTTTTATTAACAAATCTCAAGATATTAGCATTTTGGAATGCTATGCCATATAGTAATTTAATTTGCTTTATAATAATTCCTTCCTCAGTCTTCAGTATGTAAAAATAAAACAAAACATTAAGATAGATTCTTAGTATTGCTTCCAACTGCAGAAGAGCAGTAAAGTGCTAGGCAATCGGGGGGGGTTAAATGACTTGCTCAGAATCACATCAGTAGGAATTATGAAGGCTACATCTGAACTTAAGATCTTTGAACTCTTGGTCTGGCTCTCTATCCACTGAGCCACTTAACTGCTCTTCCGGTAGTTTTTTAAATAGAAAAAGTTAGTTTCATGTAAACTATATAACCCCATCTTTTTACTATGCATATTTTGTACAAGAGGCAAGAGAAAAGACAATTTGTGTGTCTGTGTGTATGTATGCCAAATATTTTATTTCAGTTTCCAGTTTATAATACAATGTAAATTCAGATATATAATAAAGAACTGTAGGAAAATAAGCAAATGAAGAATTCTATTCTCACTGTTAATCATAGATGTGTTCGGGATTTCATAAATCTCACTAATTGCCAATTGTTAACTTCTACAGAAAAGATGTAAAAAAAGATGTAAAAAAGCTCAACGGTGTCATATAACATATTTTCACAATCCCTTTTTTATTTTTTTGCTGTGCATGTGACAACTATAGTTGTTGTCAATGTATATACTGTATTCTTTGTTTTTATTCCTTTACATTTTTAATCCAGTCATAAATCCTATCAAATACTTAGAAAATTTTCAGGCCACTAATTTCTTAAAGTTATAACAGCATTTCATTTCATTCACATACTATGATTTCTTAAGTCATTTCTCAAGCATTTGACACTTCATCTGTTATATAGTTCTTACTATTATTTTTAGATCTCTCAAATATATTGGAAATTAAAATTGTAAATCCCTCCTAGTTTTGAAACCTTTGTATTGGTACAACTGATTTTTTAATACATCTGTCCATATTGTATAATTTCCATACTGCACTTTATTTGCATAGTTTCAATTTTGCTATCTTTTTGATTAATAATTCATAATTATAAACATGAATAATCCCTCCCAGGTGTGTCTCAAAGCCTAAAATAACTCAGTTCTTTAATATTAGAACACTATCACGAGATATTTTTTTTCCTCATGTTTATGAATGAATATTAGTATTCCAATTAGATAAGAATACTTTTTTCCACCTTATGCAATAAATGCTGACTTATTGTGAATTTTTCAGAAATCTTTTATATTTTTGTACAAAGACTCAAAAAAAATGCTAAAACCCAATGTGAAGCAACAAAATAATCTCATTTATGTTGAATGACAACACAGAGCTTTATGAAAAGCTTGATGCAAAGAGTTAATGATGTTACTGCTTGGGAGAAATGGGAAAATTGATATCAATCTGATATAAATTCATAGAAGCAAAGACAGTCTTGATACCAACTCACCTCTGCAGAATGAGAGGAGGATTGGGCTGTCGATTTCCAGGGTAGTGAACGTGGATTGTGTGGCCTGTGTTGGCAGTTAATTGCCTCAATGTCCTCTGGCTTCTTCCAATCCCTTGTGCAAGGCGTGTGGTGGAGGAGCCACTACCAAGGGTGAGGGTACTGTGGTCTGCATGCCGTACCATCAGTGGATGTGTAGCAGGGATGTTTCCTGGGGATGGGGGTATGTCCGCTGTAAGGAGAGACAAATGAATTAGAAATGTTTCCTTGACTTACATAAACCCTTTTGTTTTCACTTAAAAAAATTTAGGTCCAAAGAAGAGATTTTAACCAAGTTTATAATTTATGTAGGGCAGAGGTTTTATTTGGGACTACTGAGTCTTTTTGGTGTGTCACACCTGAAGGGCTTGTGATTAATAGCTGAGTGATTCAGGTAATTAATACCTGGATTGAGGGGATAAGCATCACTGCTTTATTAATCAAACAACAAAAAGACCCCTATAATCTTTATTGCTGATATTTTAAAAATATAAACCAGCATTGGGAAAATGGTGAAGAGCTAAGAGGCCCCAACTTTTCAACATTCTACATAATTCTAGTCTATAATCAAAATAAGAGATATCAAACCACTTCTGTATTACTTATCATTTTCTTGTAATTTTTAGCTTCCCTGGGGATGGCTTTGGAATGGCAATTGTATTGAAAATACCTTATATTTTGGGTAATAATTTAGTTCAAACTTTTGAAATTGCTGGTAGAGATACTACCACAGATAAATTCAGTGGCTGTTTTAAGTTTTGCCTCTACCATTTACTGGCCTAATCAAGTCACATAATCTGTAAAATGAGGTTGAGATCCAAAAATAGCATCCTCTCCTTTTATTATATTTAGCTATTTAGAGTGTCAATTATTAGATATGTAAGAGTTCAAGTATATGCAATTTTCCTTCTGCATATAAATTTTGCACAAACGGCAATTAAAAAGAGGAACATATTAGAGGAAAAAAAAACCACATTTTTGTCCTATCATCTCCCTTGTGTTTTATAAAACAGTATGGAAATAACTGATTGAAAACAAAAACAAACAATAATACATCTCCATGTTCCTAACTGACTCATAGTGTGACTATCTTACTAGCACTGGAGAACATGTTGTCAAACTCAATTATGAGGTCGTCTTCTCTGTCAAAGCGCTCAAACCGGACCAAAGGAGAAGCATTCATGTCAGGATAATCTTCATCTAATTCCATCTCAGATCCATCATCATCCTCATCCTCATCTCCCTCTTCACCTTCCTCATCATCCTAGAGAGAAACAGGAAAAAAGTAGAATTGAGATGTGTTAAGGCTGTATCATAGAAGAGACATCAGAAAGAAATATACAATCAAGAATTATATAGCTTATATTGTTTATATCCCCTCATTGCTAGCTCATAACCTGATCATCATCATCTTCCTCTTCTTCCTCCTCTTCATCTTGGCTATCATCTTCATCCTCATTACTACCACTGCTGTCCTCTTCCTGAGTGTGCTCTTCCTCATCTTCAGGATCCAAGATATTCATTGAATCTAAAACAAAGAGTACTAGTAATGAGCCAAGCTAAGCACCCTGAATATGGACTAAAATAGAAATAATTAGTTTGTAAGAGATGGGGCAACAAGGGAAAAGGGAAACTAGTTTTGAATAGGGAAGGAAGAACCAGGATAAAAGTCAGTCCTAGACCCCACCAGTGAACTATAACACTTCACTACTATGTAAGGGAGTACTTATAGATCCTGTGGCCAGGGTTGGCTAGGACTATTGGTAGTCTTGATATCCCACCCCTCTTTTTTCCTGGTTACGTATCTTTCTTCTATTTGCCATTTCCTTCTGGTGAAAAGATCTGTATCACTGGGAGTGAATGGGAGAAATGAAACAAAGCAAAAATTCAGAAAAGATAGTCAATGTAAAACTGCCAACTTGAAATCATTATCCAAGAACAGACTGTGTTACTTGTAGAAGTGTATGCATATGATCTGTAAGATATATGAAGATCAGAATAGACCCACTACTACTTTGTTCATTTAAGTAGGGTAAGAACATGGAGGAAAAAACTGGTAGAGTGGAGTGCCAGGCTTGAAGGGCAAAGAAGGAGGGTCATTTTGCCTTTGCACTCTCACCTTCTCGGTTGGCCTGTAAGGTGGAACCCTGGCTGAGGTTGGAGGGAGCTTCATCCATCAACACATCCTCCTGTGACTCGTCCTCTCCGCTTCTGCCCACTGAAGGTTAAGAGCAGACCCCCCCAGCCACTGAATAATTGGGAATGGTTTCTCTTTTCATTTCAGGTGGGCCCATGCTACACCTGTTATGTAGACCTTGTACCTACTCTTATCCCTATATGTTTTCCTTTAGTTGCAAATGGGGCCTCTAGATTTTCTGTACATCAAATATAAACAATAAAAAAAGTTTGCTCCTTTCAGGAAGAGAGGGATATTTCACTTCTTTGGGACTTCGTAGAGGATTAATACCATGCCTTCTTTAGTATTGTTTAATTTTTGGGAGAGGTGATTTAAAAAAGTTCCTTAATTCACTGTAAAAAATATTTAACTTGGAACTTTCTTTAAAAAATCCTTGGAATAAAACAAGTATTCCATATTTTCTTTGCTGACAGACCTTCTCTAGTCAGAAATTTAAAGTACTTCACCATAATAAGGACAGTGTTATTTAAAGATCCAAGGAGAAATTGTGTTATATACATTTTTACACACTAAGAAATCAGAAGAAATAATTTCCCAGAATTTCTCCAAGAAATAGATACTTAGCAGCAAAGAATAAATTAAGATTTATAATGCTCACCTATGATTGTACTGTTTCCTGAGCCACCGTCCCTCTCAAGTAATTCATCTATTAGGTCCTCCAATTCATTCTCTACCTAAGGAGAAACAGTGGAAATGCAAAACAATTGTCATTCTTCTTAATACTGATACTTTCAAGGACATGATGAAAATGGATTTTTTCCCCCTTCTTAAACTCTAACCTTCTGACGTGGAACCAAGTGGTTCTAAGATGAAAGAGTGGTAAGGGTTAGGCAACAGGGGTTAAGTGATTTGCCTAGGGTCACATAGCTGGGAAGTGTCTGAGGCCAGAATAGAACTGAAGACGGACCTCTTGTCTCTATGTCTGGTTCTTAATGCATGAAAATGGATCTTTGAGACAAGATTTAAGTTATTTGTGGACGAACTTATAAACAATTTTTTGACATACTAGATAGCAATGACAGTATTCATGTCACACAGGAATATATATAAACACTTTAAAATGGCTGCATCTATGCTAAGAGTGACTCCATCATTCCTAGCAGCAGTAGCAAGTTATTGTTGAAATAAAAATTTACTGTTCCTTAGACCTCTTTAGAAAAGACTCCTTTTTTAAAGCTCAAAAGAACTTTATACTAATCAGGAACTTTTGATTTTTTTCTTAAAAAATTCCTTGCTTTATAAGATTTTGAGATAAAAAGGGACACATTTTATATAGGTTGAGAAGTGAGATAAATGAACTTTCTTATTAGCACACAGGTTGTAAATATTTGAGGTAAAACTTTTTTAAAGAGATAGAATTACATGAGAGGTAAGGATATCTACTCACTCCTGTCACTGGAGTTTGTCTAAAAGAGGTCTTAAGTGGGAATACAATGCAAAAGGACCTCAATGTGAGATTGATTAAGTGCCTGTATACCTGCATCTCCTGGGTAGTAAGTACCTCTGGTTGCCCAGAAATCACAACTGTGTCATTTTCAGTTTCTCCATCCATTATATCCCCATCTGCCACCTCTGTCTGAGTGACATCATGATCCTCCTCATGTACTTCTGCTTCACCAGTTAACCCTGAAACAAATGATATATATTTCCTGAAAACCTAATAGGTATAATGCTAAGCTTTGAAGAGTTAGGTTATCAAAATCTTTCCCCAACACACCCCAACCAATACATTTTCCCTTAGAAGTAAAAGTTAAAAAATCAACAAACATGGTAATTTACCATAAGAACTAAATGAGCAGTAAAACAAAGGTGAGGAAGAATATAGTGTGGGCTTCAAGTGATCAAGGAATAATTCCAAAGGGACTGAAATGGAGCTATCTCTTGAAGGAAAAAAAACAGATTAAAAAGAGGAGAAAAGGCAGTTTAGGTGTCAGTGGATAGAAATCCAGGGCTAGAGATGAGAGGACCTAGGTACAAATCTAGCCCTAGACACATCTTAACTGTGTGATCCTGGGCAAGTCACTTAACTCCCACGAACTACTCTTACCATTCTTAAGTGGTGGAACTATGTAGTTTTGACTAAAAGACAGAAGGTAAGGGTTATAAAAAAAAAGAAAAGAAAAAGAAAGGAGTAATTATTATTGATAAAGAAAATAAGAGAAGTACTGGTATTTGAAAGAGATCCGGTATTAAACTTAGGAAGAAGAAACTTTGGCAGACCTTAGGGAAAAACAAATCAACTCAAAATGAGAATACAAGAAAGCAGAGAACGCTTCACAGAAAAAAAAAATTGTTAGAACTTGTTAGAGTGGATGATGGATCATAAATCTCTCTGAAGAAAAAAAACACAAATAATAAAACCCCAGAATAACTACACTATAAAAGTGGCACAAGTGTGGATAGAACCTGGATTCAGGAAGCCTTGAGTTCAAATCAGGCTGATACCAGCTCCAGGACCCTGGGCAAAAGTCATATAACTAGTCTGCCTTAATTTTTTCAAATATAAATGGTGATAATAGCACCCACCTACCTCCCAGGGTTGATGTGAGGACACAATTGCCTGGCACATATATAAATATTAGTTATTATTCTTTATAGGATCCCTCAATTCCTTAAAAATAAATAAATAATATGCCAGAACTGCCAGCAAAAAAGGTGAAGAGAATACTATATCTATCTATCTTTCAAGATCTAATTAAGTTTAATTAATTTTAATTAAGATCTAATTAAGTCTCATTAATATTAGAATTCAGGTTAGATGAAATCATTAATCCTGTACCAGACAAAGAGAAAAAGAATGTCATAGATATTAGATATTATATTAGATGTAATGTGCTGGTTGATCTTGCTTTTTGGTTGATCTTGCTTTTCTTTGCTCTAAGGGAGAGATTTACTGAGAATATAAGAAATAATTATGGAATTAAAATAGAATTGAATAGAGAAATTGTGTTAGATGTAGAATTAATAAAACGTATCAACTAACAACTCAGGCTGGAATGATCATTATACTTTCAAAAGAAAGAAAGGAATAAAGGAGGATTGGGGTAGACAGATTCCACATGTTAGTATGAGGATTCAATCTCAGATCTCATTCCTCAAATTCAATATTCTCTCTCTCTCTGTCTCTCTCTCTCTGTCTCTCTTTTAAAACCCTTACCTTCAGTCTTGGAGTCAGTACTGTGTATTAGCTCCAATGCAGAAGAGTGGTAAGGGTAGGCAATGGGGGTCAAGTGACTTGCCCAGGGTCACACAGCTGGGAAGTGGCTGAGGTCAGATTTGAACCTGGGACCTCCCATCTCTAGGCCTGATTTTCAATTCACTGAGCTACCCAGCTGCCCCCCAAATTCAATATTCTTAACCTTGCCAACATTTTATTTTTCCTTAATTATATGTAAAATACCTTAAAAATCCCATTAATTAAAAAAAAATTTTGAGTTTCAAATTCTCTCCTTTTTCTTCCCTACCCTTCATGAAATGGTAAGCAATTTGATATAGATTTTACATTTATGATTGTGCAAAACAACAAATTCAGTACTAATATTTCTACACAGTCCGGCCATTCTTTTACTGACATTTTAGGAAAACGACTAATAAAAAAGTATATGCCTACACTGCCATAACTTCTTTGAAACAAATCACATTGTTTCTTAATCATGTTATATCTGATTCTTTATGACCCTATTTAGATTTCTTTGGCAGAGATACTGGAGTCATTTGCCTTTTCTTTCTTTAGTTCATTTGATGGATGAGGAAACAGAGAAGTAGAGGTGACTTGCCCTGGGTCACAGAGTTATTAAGTATCTGAGGCCAGATTTGAATTGAGGTCTTCTTAACTACCATACCTGTTAGTTGCTACTATATGTTAATTAGTGGACTTAGATCTAGTGATATAAAGCACTCAGAAGCTAGGGGGAAACTATGATCACTTCCCTCAACTATATATGTTTTATAGACTAGAGGGAAATTTGCAGGGTTTTTTTGTTCAAGTATTAAATGGGGAGACCTGGGGCACATTTCCTTCACTTTCCACCTTGGAATTCTATGTGTTCTTTTCCTTACCTGAATCCTGTGTATTGCTGCTGGCACCTTGAGATGTTCCTTGGGCATCTTGTTCAGATTTGCTCTTGCTGGAAGCACTCTTGCTGCCAAAGAGGCTACTAGGTTGGTTCACAATGCGTGACAGTGTTTCCAAAGGCTTCAGGGCAGCATTGACAGTGTTGGCCATATTGGGACTAACAAAGAGAAGACAAAGTGGACTTAAATAGGGAAGTTTAGAAAGTTCTGGCAGTGTTTATCTACATATCTACATATGACCATTATCTTTAGCCTAAAATGTGGTTTATGGACAGCTAAAGAAAAAAAATCTGGGATGACATTTTAAAGCAAGTTACTAAGATTACCCTAACCTCTTTACTCTATATTAGAGAGGTACTGAAATTAATACAGTGAAAGGACTGGATCAAGACTGCAAATTCAATTAGTGGAGACAAGAACCAAAGAATCAATACACCATTTCCCTTAGGAATAAGGAATTCTGAACACACACCAAAATTTGGTGCATTTTGCTTTGGAATAACAGGATAGACACCAAAGAATGGAAAGACATTTAAGAATCCAGAGGATGAGAAATGTCCCAGACGTGACAACTGAAAATAGAAATTCCTTTCTCTCTATAAATATTTTTCCTTTTCCCCTACTCACAGTATGCTGGTGCCCTGGAAGCTGGCCAGGTAGTCTTACCTGGAGAGGTCTAGACTGTGTGGTACTCGTGCCAAGTCATTCACTAGACCCTTCTTCAAAAAGAGTCTGATGATATTATTCATGCCATTGTGTTGAGTCTTTGCTGTAGCACTGCTGTAAAAACTGGATGTGGAGGGGCAGGACTCCATGATTGTACTGATAATGCACATAACTGCCTGTAATCTGGTGAAAAGCATAATTGTCAGTTTAGCTACCTCTTCAAAGTACACAATCTTTTGGGCACATCAAATCACTCTTTTTTTTCTTAAAAAACAAAACAAAACAAAACAAGACAAAAAAACCTTCACCTTCTGTCTTAGAATTAATGTGTACTGGCAGAAAAGTAGTAAGGGATAGGCAATGAAGGTTAGGTGACTTGCTCAGGGTCACACAGTTAGGAAGTACCAGAGACCAAATTTGAACGTAGGACCTCCTGTCTCTAGGCATGGCTCTCAATTTAGTGAGCCACCCAGCTTTCCCCCTTAAATCTTTCTTACCTCATTTTCTTCAGAAGTAACATCTAAGAATATTTCCCATAATTGCTTACTCCAAATAATAACACGCTTCTGCTATAGGCGTAAAAAATTTTTTTGGCTCTGTTTGGCTGGATTTTGACCAAAAATTAAGTCAACAAAAAAAGGGAAGTAAAAATAAACACCCAATCTTATATGTCTTTTTTACATCCCGTGGGTTAGTTACTTCTTCCATTTTTTTCTAGCTTTCTTGGGTGTATTATAAACACCATAGATTTTAAAATCGGGGAGGATAGAACTGTCCTTTACCTTTCTTTGAATCTCTATTACTTATCTGGTACATGATAGGTACTTAATATTTATTGACTGATCTTCCCAGGGTTTGCAGAAGACTCAGCAGAGTAGGTACTTAGTGGTAACTGTTAACCTTCAAAAGACCTAAAGAGTTTC
Source organism: Gracilinanus agilis (assembly GCF_016433145.1). Taxonomy (NCBI): domain Eukaryota; kingdom Metazoa; phylum Chordata; class Mammalia; order Didelphimorphia; family Didelphidae; genus Gracilinanus; species Gracilinanus agilis. The sequence continues at coordinate 78,835,290 of NC_058136.1, read as the reverse complement.
CTTTGATGCATACAAGGTTTAAGAGAGATATACTTATTTATACTCCATGCCTACTCCTACCTGTTTGTTTTTGTTCTTTTTGCATAACCCAAGAGCTAAGAATAAATTTTACATTTTAAAAATTCAATAAATCAAATTGGCTGGCATCTGACCTCTAGTCGCTTACCTGGCATGTTTCTCTGTGCTTTCGGCCATTGCCAGTGCTCGGCCTAATGCTGCTTTCACTTCATTTACCAAAGCTACCTGAGCATCTGTTCCACTGCCTGCTGCAGCCAGGCTGGCAAGAAAAAGTCGGGCAAGAGCTGGTGTATCCTTGTCCTCTGAATTCTGGGTATGTGGAAGGAGGTGGTCCAGAACAAATGCCAGAACACTGCAGTCCTGTAATGGCATGAAGCATAACCTCAACTCACAAACCCAACAACTTTCTTTAAAAAATTGAGTTTCTATCTTAAAATCAACACTGTGTATTAGTTCTAAGTCTGAACCTAACCCTAGGCAATAGGGATTAATTGACTTATCCAGAGTTATACTGTCAGACTAGACTTGAACTTCAGATTTCCTAACTGTAGGCATGACTCTACATCCAGTTGCCTTTTCCCCCCCCACCCCCAACTAGCTATTTGATAGAAGGATATATTATCATATAAAGAAGCCTTGGGAAATGGGCATAATAGTTTATTACTGCCACTTTTGAGAAGAGAAAGCCAATGGCCAGAAAGGGGAAATGAATTGTGGAACTAAACAGTCTGTTCTATTTTAATCCAACTATCAAATTCAAAAAGTTATCTTCTCTGATACTACTTCTACTTTAGGCCTCTGCCCACCATTAGAAAAAAGTCATTTGGGTATTCAAAATACCTCTTTGATGAGTTCAGACTGGCCCACAGTATAGTTGTAATTGGCAATGAGGGTGGCTATGCCAACATAAGACCTCACCAACTCGGCTAATAGTCTAAGGATGGTGGAAGTTGGCAGCAAAGGTTTGCTGCCTTTGGCTTTCTGTTTGCCTTCTTCAAAGGCCCGGTCCCCTTCCTTGTCTTTTTTCTCTTCCCGAGATTCTTCTGGAGTCAGAACTTTTGAAAGAGATATGGACACAAAATCACCCTTTATAATTTGCACTTCATAGAAATAGTGACAATGAAAAGTAGATAATTTTATTTTAAGGGGTTAATTTGGTAAATCAAAGTACTTGAGCAAGAAGAGAGGGAAAAGATGCTTATTGAGACAGTAGAGTACAAGCACTATTCTTTCATCAGCAGATACTGAATGCTTTTTTTTAGTCACTAAAAAGTTACTTAGAGTTATATTGAAGGGCCTAATGATCTATCAGTTCCTGCATTAGTAATTTAAACAGGATTCTTTAATGCTAGACTTATTTCTTAGAATGAATTTTGCATTCAGCTTTTCATAGACCCACATTAAGGCCACCTTAACCTCTAAGATTATCCCTATATTATTATAAGAATATCTTATTTGTATATAGTTTGTGATGTTTTTCCCACTAGGAAAACCTAACACATATTTTAGTGCCTAGCAAACAAGCCGAACTTTATTGGATATCCCTGCTCATCAGCACAATTCTTAAAATTTTTAGTTTATCAATCATTCTTAGATTTGATGCCCCAAACACACACAGTAAGTCCAGCTGGATGTGGAATTCACAAACTAAATTATCCTAGCCAATAAAAACAAACAAACCATGAACTTAAACAAAAATTGTAAATAATATTCTAGGCTCATTACATTATTAAGATTAATCACTAACCTGCAGATTTCCAAAAATAAACGCTATCCAGCCATACATTTTCTTTCCCCAAACATTCCTTCCAAATTTACATTAGACCATTCAAAATTACTTTTAAAGTGTGGTCTTTTCTAAATCCTCCTTATTAATCCTCTATCTCTCAAGGTTTTTTATAATAAAAGTAAAAGCTTTCTAAAATGATTTGATTTGTTAAAATTTTTTTGATGTTACCACCCTATTATGTAAAGAAAAGAACACAAATAATTACCTTCTCCTTGAGGGGTACCTGATTGGGGTGTCTCAGTAGATGCACCATCTGTAGCAAAGACTTGAGCCTATGGACAGGTGGAAAAGGAAGAGCTAACACCATAACATATCACAGGGAATTCAGTTAACATTTTCTTTGATCTCTAGAAAAAACCTAGTTCTAACTGCATATTTAGAGAATCATCTCTTGCTTCATAGTAACTATGAGGAATTTACTATTCCAGAGAATGATTCCCATCCCATTTTATGTTTCCTTATGTAGATAAGGAAACAAGTTAAATGACATAGGGTCACAAAGCATAGGTTAAGAAACAGGAATTGAATTTAGATCCCCTGATTCTATAGAAGGAAATTATCATTTATACAGCACGTATGTGCCATCACTGCTAAATACTGACTATTTTATATAATACTTGATAACGATCGAACAATTGATGATATTTACTCACATTGATGGTAAAACCAGTCTGATTGTCAAAATCTGTGCATTGTCGTGTTAATGATCTATATTGCTGATAAACATCATCTCCCATGTCTTGCAGAATCTGGCTAACTTCTTGAGTTATCATTCCAGGTTTAGTTTCAGACTTATCTGAAAAGACACCCCCCCCCCCATGGTAAATCAATATATAATGGGATAACTTGAGAAATGGAGTATATAAGTTAAAAAGGGGAAAAAATTTTATAGTCATATTTATCTCATTAGGATTGAAGAATAAAACAGACTGGATAACAAAGAACAAACATACTCTAGTGGAGATATCAGGTTGTTATATTTTTCTGATTCATTTCTTCCACCCATGTCTCACAAAGTAGCTGTTAATTAGTATTACAGGTTGTACTTAATATTTAGCATTGTGTCCAACTATGGAATTAGGTCTTGATCAATGATACATGTAAAACCCTAACACATTGGAATTGTGCATCGGCCAAGGGGGGGCTAGCAGGGTTTGGGGGGAGAGGGAAAAAACACAAAATATGTAACTATGTGAAAATATTCAAAAACGGAAAAAAATAGCATTGTGCTATAATAGTTCTCTGATTATAGAATATCTTTTGATAACATGTTATATAAATATTTTTCTCTTGGAGAAAAAAACCAGAAAAGCAAACTAAATTATGGATAAGCATTTTTTATCCTTAGGTGTTCCTTATATTAAGTGAGGACACAAACCTTCCTCTGGAGCATGATAGGCAGCCAAGGCATTAAGCATGTCATATATCACTTCCTTTATGGTGTCAGGAATGACAGGTAGAGGAGAAGGCTTAACAGGGGTTGTTTTCACCAATTGCACAGCATTTGGCCCTTTAATTCTCAGATTCTCAAATTCATCATCTGATGCTGAACAAAAGTAGAAAAAAGTTTTCTGTTCAAAAATGAAGAGGATTACTACTCAAATTTCCTTAAAAAGCAACTAGCCTAGAATTTTATCCACTGAACCCTCCTGTTGTCTACTGAAATAAGATAACTGACAAAATGAAGACCCCCAAGCAGAACATAAGGAAAACTGATGCATTTGTAAAAGAATGAATAACATTATACTTTCAATGCTTCTGAAACTCACTGGTACCAGAACCTCTTGGAGCAGGAAGGGCAATACGGACACAGCTATTTGTAACTTCAGTAAAGATATCTGGATTACGGCATGCAGCAGGTCCAAGAACACGAAGGATGTAGTTGATCTCCCGAGATCCAAGGCTACCAGACACAACCCCTGAGGTAGTGCTCCCTGCTCCACTGGTAGCTGCAGACCTTACAACCTAAATAATTTGAGAGAAGAAAAGCATGTTTTTCCTGAAAGATCTATCTCGAAAAACCTTCATTTTCCCACTTATGTACCAAGAATTTCCACCATTATCATTCTCATAAGAAAGGCTAACATTATATTATAGGTGTAATAATACCTTTTAATTTAGATACTCTCCAACAGAGTCTGTGTCAGAGTTTAAGCTCTTTAGGCTCTTCAAATGAAGAGGAAAACAATTGTTTATTCTACAAGAAATGCTTATCTAGGAAGCGGATGGTAGCGAAGTAAGCAATAAAGGTAAGAGGAACAAGTAGTCATGGTTGGTGAGCATGCAGAATGGTTCAAAGCAGTTGTTTGTTAATTATGCTTATATTTTATAATAGAGTCTGGATTGAAATGGGCTTCCTCTTTACCTCTACTTACAGAATTTCTGTCTTCCTTTATAGTTCTATATAAATCCTTTCATGATCTGAATGCTAGTGCCCTTTCTTCCATGCAATCTTGAATTTATTCTCTCCAGTATGATTGTTATGTCTACTAACAGAATGTGAAATTCTGAGGGAAGTTAGGAATTTTAGTTTCATGGAGGAAAAGATTTTATAAAATGTAGTGCCTGGCATATATAAGGCACTCAATGAATACTTGTTTATTCCCCTTTTGTTAATCTAGGCTCACCCGATATTGGTTAAACAAGTCTTAAGCATCGAAAAGACTAAACTGAGAAGACAAGGAGAAAACTAAGTGAGGTCGAGAAGGGGAAAAGTATTACTATAGAATAAGATCTATTCCTGTAATATCCAGGTATTGACATAAATAGTTACAGAGTTAATGATCAGCATTCAAGATAGAAGTATGAAGCCAAAGATATCATAATTCTAGCATAAAGTTATGATTATTAGCATAGAACTTTGCTAGTGGGCCTGCCTTCCTCAAGTCTTTCCCCATTTCTGGTCAAACCTCCATTTAGCAACTAAAGTGATTTTCCTCAAGTGAAGGTCAACCATGTCCCTCACTCTTGTCAATAAATTCCAATGGCCGTCACCTTTAGAAGTAGCTTCCTCCTATCTTTAAAATTTTTTCACATCTTACTCCCCAATAAGTACTTGTTAATCCAGTAAGACTGGTTTCAAGAGTAATCTACCCATAAAACCCTTTATTCAACTACTGGTTCCATGAATTTTATTCTGGCTGTCCCTGACGCCTAGAACATCCTCCCTCTTTCCTTTGACTACCGACTCTCTTGTTTTCTTTAAAATCCCACCTTTTTCAGGAAGACTTCCCTTACCCATATTAATTTAGTGCCCTCTTTCTGTTGTTTTCTTTTCTTTTTTTAATTTTTTTTTTTAAACCCTTAACTTCTGTGTATTGACTTATAGGTGGAAGAGTGGTAAGGGTAGGCAATGGGGGTCAAGTGACTTGCCCAGGGTCACACAGCTGGGAAGTGTCTGAGGCCGGATTTGAACCTGGGACCTCCCATCTCTAGGCCTGGCTCTCAATCCATGGAGCTACCCAGCTGCCCCCTGTTGTTTTCTTATTTATCTTATATTATCTTGCTCTGCACAATATTAGCATGTTGTCTCCCTCATTAGACAGTAAATTGCTTGTGGACAGGGGACCATCTTCTGCTTCTTTTTATCACTATTGCTTTGTGTCAGTACCTGGTATTTTCATTTTGGTGTTGGACTACTTTAATTTGACTTGTCATACTACTTTCTAGCATTTTTTTTAGAATTAGTGCACTTTGCTTTCCAAGTCAGTATGGATATACATATAGATATATCCTGGGAAATATCTCTTAAATTTATTCAGAATGTCTAAATTAAATAAAAATGTAACTATATGGGGATTATTGAGAAATAGTTGATAGTATAGCAATATTATTCTTAGTTGTTACATACTTTTTCCATGGTATGATGAAGAGTACATGGGTCCTCAATGATGTGCCTCAAGAGAAGGGTAACCAGGGGTGTGAATCCATTGAAACCTGAACTCTGGGTCAAGTTTAGGATCATCCGGGTGCTTTTCAGTTCTGCAAACATCATAGCATACTTGTGATTGCGGGTGAGCCTTAGGCAGAGGCGCATTGTGGCATGCAGTGTGTCTGGGTCCACAGGGACACCGAGCATGCTTACACAAGCTCGGATCAAGATGGTCACCATATCTTCTGTAAGGCCCTGTATCAGGATTTCTCCTAACTTGGTATCCTCAGCAGTCAGTTCCTTCTCAGGATAAGTACCTTCTGGAGTCAAGGACACTTCTAGAATTGAAGAAAGGAGATATTTGGAACAATATTCTCTTGGTCTTAAGTTGATACTACAGATGTTTTAGAAACTCTTCCTGGAACAGGAAGGTGTGTTCTCTTAATGGGGACAAACAAATGGTAAATACTAGGACCACACAAACAGACTGAAAAAGGAATAACTGGGTTAGTACCTACAGAATTACCTAGTAGTCTGCTGAAGAACAAATTATTAATAGGTGGACTTTGTGGCCTTAAACTATCAGAGTATCCTTGCTATAAGGCTAAATGAAAGCATAGATTTAAGAGAGGGTATACCATTGATTTTCTCTTCTTTTGGCTTCATGTGTACTTCTTTGCCTTCTTCAAAAGTATTCTCTAGTTCTTGCCCATGGGTGTTTTTTTGGTTTCTATTTGGTCGTGGAATTCTTAAAAGTGTTAGCATCACAGGGCGCCGGTTTCCAGTTTCTTCATTGACCTGGAAATTCAGGTGTAGTGATATAATGCATGAACCATTCTTTCCCTCAAAAAGAAAATATTATCTTGAAGTAGATCCACTATTAGCTTGTATTATTAAAACAAAACTGCCAACCAGAGGGAGTCTGCAATAGGGAAAACTGGACTGGAAATTGAGACTTGGATGTTCTTCTTACCTTTGCTACTTTCACAGAGGTGCTTTCATTCAGTCTCATTTTCAAAATATTTTCCTATAACTCCCTCCCACAATTGAGAGGATTAAGCAATAAAATGGGTGGAAACTGTAAGACTATATAAAACATGTAAACAATTTGAAGGTATTATAAAGAAAAGATCAGGTAACACTGAAAAAAAACCCCACAAAAAACAACAACCCAACCCTTAAGATGAATGCTGGAAGAAGCATCTCCTTTTCCTAAGATTGTTCAGAAGTCAAACAGTATAACAAGCAACTGATAAAAGAGTATTATTAAAATAGTCTCACAAATTTGGTTTTGTTTAAAGTTAAGCCCACTGATTTGTGGGAAGATATGGCTAAAAACAAAAATGAAATCAAACATTAAAATATTTTGTCCATAGACATCTTAATAATGGAATCTCAATGGAGTTATCATACCTGTACCATTGTAGTAAACTGGACTGTGTATCTTCGTCTGCCAGCAGTGAATCGTACACTTGTCTCCCCAGCTTTCCAGGCTGTATCAATTGTGCTATTGTTGCTTGCACTATAGCTACACCAACGTCCAGATCGATCATCAAACCAACGCCAATTATTGCTATTAGCTTGTAGATACTACAGGTAAAAATACAGCAAATTAGTGACCTCAGAAGGCCCAAGCTAAAACTAAACCCAGACATAGCTTCTGAACATTGTTCTCTGTAGACTTTGGCAACTACCACAAAACTATCTTCTCTTAACACTTTCAATCCTGCAGCTTTCCCACCTCTCTTCACATTCTCCTTTACAAAATCTTCTTGGAGGTGAAAGAACTGTCCAAGATTTAGCATAATTATCTCTTTTTAGCCCTTTGGAAACAATGAAATTCTTTAATCGTATATCACCAGCACTATGTTTCTGTCTCTAGTAGTAATTTTACTTGTATTATTATCATTTGTCTTAGTTAAAAAAAAAAAAAGCCTTCCCTTATGATCTCTCACATTTCTCAACAATATATCCAGGAGGATATCCAATAGTACTTCACCAAAGTCCAAATCCTGAACCCCCTGCTCTGTACTGTTAACTGAAATTTCTATTCCAGTCACTCCTCGCCATTCTGAACTGCTTTTGAGGTCTATAAACCATGAAAAATAAACAATAATGTATATTATAAATATTATGATATATTACACATAGCAATAAAAACAACAAAAATTTTTGTTGAAGCAAAATTATGGCAGCTGTAGTATACTATTTTTGTAGCTTTCCTTATTAAGGAATTCCTCATTGGGCTCTCATCATGGCATCCTATTTTTCTTTTCCTTGAGATTTAGTATGCATTTTTCTGTACCAAGAATGTATTATCACATTCTCAAAATGGAATCCCCCTTTTTAATCATGTCAGTGCTCATTTCAGTCTCCTTTACTATGTAATGATTAAGAGTTCACATGTTCCTCTAGGATTTTGTTAAGCATCCTCTTCCCTTCCACGCTTTCTATGGGAAAGGGAGAAGGAATAAAATAAACTTTAATATTTGGACAACTTTTTCATTGTAATTGTGGTTTCTTTTCTAATCTTATGTATTTTATTTTTTTTTTGGCTTCACCAAATTGCCAAATATCAAAAAAGGTTAAGAATTATTGCTCTATACTATCACTTGTGACTATCTAAGTGTTCCATTCTTCCTATTTTCAGAATTTTTGTGTCACCATTATTATTTCAAATAACTCAGGTTTTGTTACCTAAGTATTATTTTCAGCTCCATCCTCCATCACCTTTCACATGTAGTTTAGAGACTGACCGATACCATTTCCATCCACACAAAATGTCTTAACTAACTACATCTTTTTTCTCCACCAACACAACTTTAGACTTTAAATGTCTTGCTTGATTTAAAGGTTTGTCACCATTACACATAATGTTGCCAATATATTTCCCCAAGGAGAGAGCTAAATATGTGATCCAATTGGTTGAGTGATACACATTCAACCAGATGCAGAATAAAACAAATCAACTGTTTAGATTTTTAAAACAAAAACAAATGTTTTCTATGCAAATTTGTGATTTTCTCCTTGTATCCTAGAAGGTGCCCAGCAACAGTAATAATATTTGACAGACTGAAGTTGTTTTTTGCTAGAGGCAGTCACTACTTGAACATGACAAAGGCTTACTTTGGGACTGTATTTACACAAGCTTCCTTTTACTAGAGAAACCGAGACCAACAGAATTATTTAGAAGTTCAAAAAAGCAACCACAAAAAAAAAAATTGAATAATTTTGACATATCTCCTAGAGGGGAAACAGATTTGTTTTCTTTCTTCTTTTCTCTTGTGTTGGATCTTCTCTTTTATCTTAGGAAATTAAATTTGATTCTTTAGCTTCTGTGTGAGAGTGAGCCCCCTTACCTTATTCATTTGTGCTTTCCTCTTGGAAGAAATAGCTGTTTTCTCATAGAAGTCTATCAGAAGAAGTACTGGAGTGATCCACCTAAAAAGAGATTAATCTTGAGGAGAGGCAAAAGACAACACTAATGGGAAAAATACAAAGGTCACTGTAATAACCTAATTTAGAAAAATAAACACTAGGTTCTTGACCTATGAGAATCATCTAAATATGCTGGGAATACTTAGGAGGGAGAGTGGGGTAAAATGTAAAGGAACTGAAGATTGCCTAGTCTAAATACTTTTTTTGTACAGCTAAGAAAACTTATATGCGAAACAAAGACCAATGGATTCCAAAGTCAATCAATGCCATGAAAACAGAATCCAATTCTGAGAGATCAAAGTCACTCACTTTGGAGTGTGGACCTCCTTCTGTTCCTTGGCAGCCTGCAGGCAAGGTTGTACCACTTCTAGCAGTTTGATCAAGATGTTGAGGATCCCACTGGATTCAACTACACGGGCACAGGAGAGCTTCAATTCCTGAATAAGAAAAAGCCCAAGTTTTTGAGGTAAGAGTCTAGGGTGGATGGTTTTGTTTTGAAAATCTGCCTGAAATCACATGGGCTAAACTGCTGCCAGATGTTGCTGGCTTCTAAGTCTTTTAATGCAACTCTGCTCAAAATGCAAAGTGCTTACGTTAATTCTGAATATTCTGAGAACATTCTCCAAACAGGAGTGAGTTGCTCCTTCTACTCTGGTAGAAAAAAGATTCAATTTAAAAGGCTTCTTTTTCTCCCGAGTCCTGAACTCTATGGCTACTATTTTTCCCAGTCTTGAACCTTACCTCAAAGAGCAATGTAAGCAGTAAAATCCTGGTAGCCAAATTTGAAGCCTGTGGAAGGGTGGCCATCTGGCTGATCCACTCAGATACAGTTTTTGTGTCGCTAGTTGTCAAAGGAAGAGCAGCTTTAATCAAAACATCAGCTGCTTCCCATACCTGTATCAAGGAGGAAGAAGATGAATTCCAGTTAGCAGGCTTTTACATAGTTCTAACCCTTTTATTATCTAAAACTGAATGAAGAGAAGTCATATTTCTATCAATCTGTCACTAGGATATAAACCAAGTGATATGCTTTTATTCATTGTATCATAGTTTCACAGATTTAAAAGGGGCTATATCTGAATGATAAAAGATGGAAGGGAGAGATCTATCCCTTCCAAAACACGACTTATCCTACTTTGCATTGTTCTGATTATTTTTCCTTTCAACACGCCTCAATCTGTCAATTTTTAACTTCCAACTTTCTTAGGAATAAACAGACAAAAATCTCATTCCTTCCTTACATTTATGAAATTAGTTCTCATGCCTACAGCCCAACCTCATTTTCTCTAGTTCAGGTTATATCTCCCCATAGGATTCATTATCCTGAGCAGAATCTGACATAAATTTAGGGTCTTTTCTTCATCTGGTTTATCAGTTTCCTTTCTAAACTGTGGCACTCTCACCTGAACACAATATTGCATGTATTATTACCTAGCCTTCTATTACTCATAATGCTTCATTACTTTTGATAGGGTGCACACACCCTGGATTTTCTTCCAAAACTTATGTAGCTGTGTCTTCTAATGCCTCTATGTCAGTCATACAATAAAAATATCAAACAAATAGCACAGAGTGAAACACAGATCCTTTACTAGGGACTTGAGCTCTAAGGAATTCTTTCCAAGTAGACACTGAATCATTCTGAAGTTACCTAACAGTACTACCGCATGTCCAAGTACTATTATGTCCTCAAGGAAGTTTCTGGAAACTTTGTTCCTATTGTCAAACTACATGGCTATTTGGGAACTAGATAAGAAGTTAAACACACATTCTTGGAACCTGCTACCTCCCCTTTCTGACCTCCAGTTAATCATAAATAGATTTCTTTTGCATAGCTCAGGACAGTAACTGAATTACAGAGTGATGAAATCAAGAGGAAGAAATTATTAGAGCTCAATTTAAGAAAAAACATTCATGTGGCATGGAATAGGCTATCAGGACCAGAAATAATCACAGTCACTAGGTGTTTAAGCAGTGCCTAGATGACTGTCTAGAATACCACAGGGTTTTCCACTGGGCTGGAAGAGGAAGAACTGGTCCTAGCATTTCTATAGCACTTACTATTTATGTGTTAGCTACCACACTAAGTGCATGTGTTTTTTAGACTGTGGAATTTCAATATCACTCAGAGATAGGTGCTATCATTATCCCCATTTTAAAGATGGAAACTAAAGCAGATATGTCAAGTTACTTGCCCAGGTCACACATAGTTAGGAAGTATTTTGTACCGCATCTGAACTGAAGTCTTCTTGATTCTAACCCCAGTACCCTACCCTCTAAAACATAGTGGAAGAATCTTAATAAGGCACAGGATTCCTCACCTGATTAACCACCTGCTTTAGAATCATATCTCGATAATCAGCTCCATTGCGTTTGATGGCAGTCATGATCAGGTCACATACTCGGTACACAGTGTCTGGAAGCTCATCTAGGAGGTGGAAGCAGCCTGGTAACATGCTGTCTGTGAAATTATGTAGTTCTTCTGGTTCCAAAGGCTCAGCATCCTGAAATTTCTCCAGGCATTTGGCCTCTTCTTCTTCCTGTTTCTCCCGGGCCTTCTGCTCTTCTTCCTCCTTCCTACAAGCAGCTTCCTAAAAACAGGTGAGAATAATCATGGTAATAGAAAACAATTTAGACCACATTTAGAATGATGTAGTTAAGAACATACTTTATAAGGCTGAGGGAGCATGCACAATTTATGCAACTTTTACTTTGGCAGTGCTACTAATGCTCAGCTATGACTAACAATGAAGTAGGTTACCAATGAGAAAACAACAATCAAAAGAAAGTCAATTCTTGCTCAAAAACCACACTTCTAAAAATACCCACTAATAATTCTCAGGGAGAAATAAAAGGTCTATATTGGCTTTTTTTGAGTTTCAAAATGTAGAGGTGGAGCTGACAGGAGAGGGAAATCCTTCAGTCTCTGAAAAATAGCTTTCAATTCCCAACAAGTCTCAAAGGAAATACTAAGGAAGAAATTTCTACTGTTTCATTACCTCAGGTGATTCTACTCTCTGATCCATTGGTATGTCTTGTCCCAGAGACATGGCAATGGCTCTCATCATTTGGTCCTCTTCTGACATGCTGAGATCCTGAACCAAAACATTACGTAAATATTAGAATCCACTGAGCCCTCCCCACCTCCTCATTGGCTGTTAAGAAAACAGCCAGATCTAATTATCTTTTTTACAGGAACAAACTCTGCCAAGACCTCCCTAATATCATATGTAGTCTTCTGGTGAGGCTCTTAACATTAATCAGGCACATTTTGTGAGGTTAATGGGAATAATAGTCAGGAAAGCTGAGTCACAGATAAGATGTTAGTTCGTATTAGTAGTTATTAAATGAATTTTATTACTAAATAATAAGAACTTTCTTCATGGGAATTGGCACTTAAACATAAATGTTAGAAAACTGCTTGAGAACCTGAGCTTTTTCATGTCAGAGGAGGTATTTTCGACTCTGGAAACTGGCTCTCTATGTATTATACATATCAAATGGGAATAGATATAAACACACACACACACACACACACACACACACACACACACACACACACACACACACACACACACACACACACACACACACACACACACACACACAC
>NC_058136.1:78818146-78822512 GCF_016433145.1 Gracilinanus agilis | reverse complement strand
CACACACACACACACACACACACACACACACACACACACACACACACACACACACACACACACACACACACACACACACACACACACGCCACCACATTATTTTATTTTTTAGAATATTTTACCATCGTTAAAAATTATTTATATTTTTTCTCTCCTCTCTTCCCCCGCCCTCCCTCCTGAAGCTGACAAGCAACTTCTTTCTTTCTTAAAAACAAACACACACACACACACCCACACCTCTACCCCAAAAACCTATAACATAACACAACACACACACACATCCCCTCCCTCTCCACCCCAAAAACCTTTACCTCCCATCTTAGAATCAATATTGTATATTGGTTCCAAGCCAGAAGAATGGCAAGGGCTAGGCAATGGGGGCCAAGTGACTTGCTCAGGTGTCTGACCCAGATTTGAACCTAGGACCTCACATCTCTAGGCCTAGCTCTCAATTCACTGAGCCACCTTGCTGCCCTTAAGCAATTTAAATGTTTTATACATATCTTATTACTCAAAACTTATTTTTGTATTCTTCATATTTGTAAGAGAATAATCTTTGAAAAACCACAACCCCAAATCATGGATATGTATTTTATTGATAAGATTCTGGATTTTTAGACCTCATAATGCTAGCAACTGAAAAACACACCCAATAAAAATAATATATAACAATCTATGATCTACTCACTCTTACACCACCAGCCATCAGTGGAGGAGGGTGGGTTAGCAGGTACTCTGTGGCTTGTTCCATAGTGCTAGTGTTCAATAAGGCTTCCATTGCATGCTCTCTTGTGAAGCCCATGTCCATTAACTAGAAAAAAAAAGTCAAAATATCCTTCGTATGTAACAGAATAGTTTGATAAAATAAGAAAATGTAAGCTCCTAGAATTAAAGAATGTTATTTTTATTCCAAAGCTCTTATTTTGTAAAGTAAGAAATGAAAATATAGGTAAGAAGTATCTGAATGGTATTTGGATTTCTGGGTATCATTTTAAAAAATGAAAGAAAGGCTCATTATAAAGGAAGGGATAAGTACAGTTCTAAGAAAATAACTTGGATTTTACTGCATCAGCAAATTCAATGAATCAACAATTTGAATAAAATTGTTTTTACATTAACAAAACAAACGGCTTAAATAAGGAGTAATTAGTTAATTATTAATTGCTAAATACTAAAAACTAATAAAGTAATAGTTAATTAGCAAAGTAATTTCATTTCATTTTATTATTTTTTTCAAACCCTTAACTTCTGTGTATTGGCTCCTTGGTGGAAAAGTGGTAAGGGTGGGCAATGGGGGTCAAGTGACTTGTACAGAGTCACACAGCTGGGAAGTGTCTGAGGCTGGATTTGAACCTAGGATTCCCGTCTCTAGGCCTGGCTCTCAATCTACTGAGCTACCCAGTTACCCACCTGCCCCGCAAAGTAATTTTAAAGGGAAGTTTTTTCTAATAAAGGTTTCTCCTACCCAAGAAATACTTGGAAAAGATGAAATTCATTTCTTAGTAAATATAAAGTTGGCAGTATTTTAAAAAAAGGAAAGACAATCAATAAAACATTTTAAAATGCTCAATATGAGAGAGGCCAGGAAGATACATGAAAAATTAAGAAAGATTTAAAATATCACTTAAAAAAATAAGGGAAATTGTACACAAGAGTTTTTTTCATATATTTTCTTTTGCAGATTATGCAACAGTGCAATACTTGGAGTCAAGATCTGAGTGACTTCAGTCTCAAAATTTTAACAGTTGTAAAACTGGAAAATAACTTAATCTTGTTAAACTTATTTTTGTATTTGTTAAGTAAGAACAAAAAATTGCTTAAAAGCTGAGATATTTTTCAGGAAGAGTAGCAGAGTTTAAAAATATTTGAATAAAGATAATGAAGCTGGAAAATGCTTTTCAAAATCATATCCTAAGAAAACTAGTTAAAAAATAGAATATTCTTTCTGGAGTGTATTAGAGTGCTTTAATTTAAAATCTCAGGTAAAAATTTGATCTTTTATAGGAACTTTTTTTTGGGGGGGGAAATTTTTCTTAACATTTATTAAAAACAACAATCCTCTCTTCTCATCTCTTCAACATGAGAATTAATACTAAGTATCCTTTTCAAGGCAGAAGAGCACTAAGGCCTAGGCATTTGGGGTTAAGTAATGTGCCCAAGGTCACATGAAGTATTTGAGGCCAGATTTGAACCAGGACCTTCGGATTTCAAACACCGAGCACTCAATCCTTCTTAATTCTTACGCCTCTGTTAAATTTCCTACTTATCCTATCAGGCAGCCAGGAATGAATTCTGGCCCTGGAAGATGAGGACCCGAGTTCAAAACTATTACTACCTATATGTGGACCTGAGCAAGTTATTTAACCTCTATTTTTCTGTTTCCTCAACTGTAAAATGGGGACCCTGTAGGAGGAAATAGAAAGCAGTTTCAGTATCTTTTGCAAGAAAATCTCATAAAAAATTGGACCACTAAAACTAAATGACTAATACAATTTATTCTGAATTCAGACAACTAAGTTCATTTTGTTATAAAAATGATTTTGAGATTGGATATTCATTTATATAAATATAAATAGAGAAATTTGAGCTAAAGTTGGATGGCCAGTTATACTATATAAGAATGAATTATGGGAAAACACAAAGGCCTAGATAATCTAGCATTAGGTTTCAACACTAAATCTCATTGCATGCAAATTTCAAACTACTCTATTATCCTAACTTTGCCCCTCAACCCAACATAATTTAGGTAATAAGTTGACTATGTGGGAGTTCCAAGGAGTAACAACATATATTTCCATGTTAGATGTTAGCAATGGGAAGGAAAGAATAAGCTTTTCCTCCCAAATAAGCTGTTTTTAGCATGGACAACAATGTTATATGGAAGAATTGCAATTACTTTCTCTCCAATTTAGAGGAGATAAAACCTCTTTCTTGTTCATGGGCTGCTAATACTTTGTCCCTCTAGTCATTCTCCTAAAAAGTTAAAAAGAGAGGTAGGTATATATCCTACCTGCTGTAGTTGCTGTTGGTTTACTTGAGGTTCTCGGCGAGAACCACCTTCCTCCTGTCCAGATTCTTCCTCTCCTTTTGTTCCTTCCTTTTCCTTGCTTAGTCTCTCTCGGATAACAGGTTCTCCACGAAGGATATGGCACAAGATTGCCAACATGGATTCAGCCATCCGCCCACCATAAACCTTCAGAGGCTTCCGGTTCCACAGGTTCTTTATGCAGGTGAAGGTTGCCTATGAGGAATGATGTATCTAAGGGGACTTTGTTCAGGAACATGTTTCAATGTAAAAAGTATGTACTGCTGAAGTAGGCACCACCAAAGTAAAAACTTCTATATTTGAAGAGAAGTCATATTTTGAAGGGTAGGTTTAAAACTACTTCTACCTTGTAAAAGTCTAAATTCCACTGTTAAGGATGAAGTTACCTTCTCCCTTCCTTTTTTCCGACCTGCGTGTTCCTTTTACAAACGAATACTTTAAAGATTTCTAACAATTTGGGCCAATATTCCCTAACTTTACCTGATATAGCTCATCATAGAAATAACTTATTAGGGAATTGGGCATGGAAAAGAAAGCCACAGGGATGACCAAAGTCATGACTAGTGTTTTTCTGGCTAGACCCTGCTACAATTCCATACATTCCACTCCCACCCACCTAGTATGGGGAAATAGAAAGGATAACTAAGCCCTTGGATCCCTTTCCTATGAATCCAAATTTTCACCTTAATTAAGATTGTGAAAATTAAAATCTTTCTTCCACCAATTGCTATCCTTATCATAACTAATTCCTACGATCTCTTACTCTTATTTATTATTCTAGGTACTTTCATGCAAAACTGTACCCAATTTTCTGCCCAACCACATCTGCTTCAGTTCTCTCACTCATACTGTGCTTTAACCTGAACCTCTAACTTTGCACACTCATTCTGTGGTGCCCTTTGGAAGTTATTTCATTATGAATAAAATTAATTTAGTTCTGGATCTTTTCCTCTGAATATGTTCTCCCTAAGAGACCTAGCTTCTCTTAGATGACAGTGGATACTTAAATCTTTTCCAGTATCAAGTATTTATTCTACTCCATTTTTTAAATCTATTCTTCATGAAGAGTTAATATTCCTTGCTCCTCCAGAGTATTTCTAGAATCTTTCTTTAATGACAAAAATCAGTATATTACCTTCCTCTGAAATTCTTTATTTCGATGTTTTCCAAATGATGTCCAGAAAGAGGTTTCTTCTTAAGCACTCTAAATCCCCATTTTTTCAATTTCTTTAAATACCTATACTTATATTTCATCTCATACCATACTAGACAACTATTTTTCTTCTCTCTCTCTCTCTCTCTCTCTCTCTCTCTCTCTCT
>NC_058136.1:78767979-78817646 GCF_016433145.1 Gracilinanus agilis | reverse complement strand
TTGGCTCCAAGGCAGAAGAGTGGTAAGGGTAGGCAATGGGGTCAAGTAACTTGCCCAGGGTCACACAGCTGGGAAGTGTCTGGGGCCAGATTTGAACCTAGGACCTCCCGTCTCTAGGCCTGGCTCTCAATCCACTGAGCTACCCAGCTGCCCCTTTCAACTACTTTTCTTGATAAAAACAAACAAGCAAAAAATTGAAAATGAAATCCCAAAACTAAACTCCCTAATAACTCCATCTCTACATGCTTTCTTAGGATAGTTTCATGTCACTCTCATTCTTTATAAATCCAATTCTAAATCCCCCACCTTCTCTTAAACTCTTAGTTTCTTTTGTCCTATTTCCTTGATAAGCCCTGGAAGACTATGTCTCCCAGGGCTCTCTCTGCTAAAACTTCCCCTGACACCTCCCACTTCCCTTGGGGCAGGGGTCAGAGAAAGGATAAAAGGGAAAGTCTGGCGCCTTTTTTCATTCTCTTGATCCTGAGCTCTGCTCTCTCTCTTTTCAGGAGGGTCAGCTCTCTCCTCCCTGGAATCAGTGCTCTCTACCCTGAATCCTGATCTTTCTCTTGGTGCCTTTCCCCCTTTCTTCCTACCTCCTAGTTTTCCCTAGACCTTCCCTTTTCTAATTAATATAAAACCTAGCTACTCAAACCCTGAAGTTGCTCTCTGATCATTTATTAGGAGCTCTGATCAATTCCCCCTGCTAGGGCTGAGACCCGCTTCCTTCCTTTCCCTTCCTCTCTCCTTTCTCCCATCCATCCTACCATCCATTCTATCCTAATACCTTCCTCCACTTTCACCAAACATTTTCCTCTAATATTAAGATCCCTAAAATCTATTTTCTGTAACCCACTAATTTGTACCACTAATCAACTTTGTTTCCATTTTCTTTTCTTTTTTTTAAATTTTAAACCCTTAACTTCTGTGTATTGACTTATAGGTGGAAGATTGGCAAGGGTAGGCAATGGGGGTCAAGTGACTTGCCCAGGGTCACACAGCTGGGAAGTGTCTGAGGCCGGATTTGAACCTAGGACCTTCTATCTCTAGGCCTGGCTCTCAATCCACTGAGCTACCCAGCTGCCCCCCTCTGTTTCCATTTTCTTAAGCAGATTACAATCATAAACCTTTACTTCTTTTAAATTTTTTATCTGTGGAATGTTCTTTTCTTGTTAACTTTAAATATACACATTTTCTTACAAAATCTTTTATAACTTATAAATCTTTTTTCTTCTCTATAAAATTCAACTGAAGTGAAAATTTAATTATATAGCTATCAAATGCCTAGAAAACTCTCCTTATTCACTATCTTCATTTTCTTTCAGTAATGCTCAACTTTCTCATTAGTCCTTTTTTCTCTTCATGCAATATTTCATTAGCTAACTGGATAGTCTTTTCTCATTTATCATTCTTGAACACTTCTTTGTATCTGTTCGCTGACCACTATCCTCTGTTTTAGTGACCCTATTATATTTTGGTTTTCATTTTGTCTCCTTACTCTTTTTTGCTCTCTTATCTACTCATATGGAGTGTCTTCTAATTCTTTATCATGGGCTCTCTTCTTTTCACTTGCTCAGCAGCTCTCATCATCTCTAAGTCTATTAGACTATAATTAAATATATCCACATCATCTTTTCCTAAAACCATGTTTTTCTAATTTTTCCTATTTTTGCCGAACTTATCACCATTTTTTCAGTTTCCTAAGATCAGTCTTATTTCCTTATTTTTTGTGTATTATTTTCTAACTAGTGTAGTTTTTACCTCTAAATCTCTCAGCTTATTCTTTCTATTTACATAGCCACCATCTTAATTTAAATACTCATTACCTTTTGCCTACATTATCTTAATATCCCCCCCCAATTAATTTTATCAGCCTCATCGTCCTCTTAGTAAAGTTACCTGGGAAGAATATGAGATGTTTATTCAACTACCCAATAAATTCCAATGGCTCCCTATATTTTAGGATAAGAAAAAGTCTAGATTTTTAAAGTCCTTTATAAACCTATTTTCCCACTTATGCATTTTTTCTACTCTGAAGTTTAGAACATAAACAATCTATTTCATTCTGCCTTTGTACTAATTTCACTCATACAACCCTCTTCCCCAATATAGGTTAAAACTACTGTATTTCACACAAAGTCTGTTCTAGCCTTCCCATTAATAGCTCTATCCCAACTTCTTTACTTTATACTTTATGTTGTATGTATCCTCCCCAGTGGAATATAAGCTCAAAAGATAGCAGGATTTTTTGGTTTCTGCCTTATGGTTATTATAAGTTTTAGTCTCCATAGAGGATCCCTTTTACCTTTTTCTTAGTAAGTGGCTTGAAAAATGTCTACTGATTACCAGAAAATCCTGCATTTTAGTGATAAGAAATATTTTCCAGGTATAGTACACCACAAAACTCACCTTCTGAGTCACTACAAGGAAGCGGAGGGCACTAAACTGTGGGTAGTTTTGGCCCCCAGGAAGCTTAGAAGGGAGAGAATGTGGAGATTCAAGTACAGTTGTTGGGTTCACCATTTTTTCTACCAGCATAAGCCAGGCATCCAAAAACTCTCCTGTGCCATCAGGTAGATCTGGATGCTCAAGTCCCTCTGATATGGGAATTTTGCCTCCCATGGAAAGAGCCCAATTGAAAGTCCTATATGGGAAATGAAAAAAAGTGCTGAGAGAAAAATGTCATTGGGAAATTTAAGTAAGCTTTCTTTTATTTTTCAATCTGTGCCCATTCAAAAGCCTGACTGAAACTATAGCACTCTGTAAAAGCGATTTAGAGATTTCTTCTTCAGATCAAGTAACATAGTCATTCTGAAATTTTAAATAATTTTCTAAAAGAAAATAGAGATTCTAGAGCAGAGATAGCAAACCTTTTAGAGACAGAGAACTAGTCAACTCCCCACTTCCCCCAAAAGGGAAGGAGGAAGCATTTCCATTGGACTGCTAGGCAGGGGAGTGGATGATGAGAGGCATGAACTGAAGAGGCTGTTCTCTGTGCTAAACCCATTTGTAGGATGTGAGTCTTCCTCATCCCTCCCAGCGCCTTACCCCAGAGAGGGAAGAAAGTATTCCCATTGGGCTGCAGGGCAGGGGGGGTGAGTGAAGTGAGGAATGTCCTCTGGCACATGGAGGGGAACAACTCTACCATAGGTCTTTCTGGCCTTCTAGTAATAAACTACAGTGGGCAACTGCAGGCTTGCTCACAGAGAGGACTATGTGCCCTTTTTGGTATGTGTGCCCAAGCCCTGCCATCACCATTCAGGGGTATGTTGGATCTGTGGCAAACTACAGGAAAGAAGAGTTAGGTTCTTACACTCACTTTTAAGTCAGGGGTTAAATTATTAAGATTAAAAAACAAAGTATATCTCCATTTCAGCAAAAGATATAATCAGTATAAGCCCTTTAAAAGATTCCCTTTCTTGGCATACATCAAAAATTATCTTAATAGGACTGGATATTTTTTCCTTCTTAGAGATCATGTTTTGTCATACAAGACTGGCCAAACAAATGAATGATCCAGTTTTTAGGAAGGAAATCATGTTTTTTATAGGAGTATTCTTACTCAAAAAGAGCATTGTGGCCACCAGAGCAGAGGAATTTCTGTAGCATGAGGTGATAAGGATGTTTTCTCTCATCAAACAGCATTGGGGAGGTGAAGCCAACTGAACAGATAAAAAAAGTCAACCTGTAGAAGAGAAAGCAAAATGGGTTGAACTAGTCACCAAAGTTACAAAATAACACCAAATAAATTACTTTAGTTTATTACATAATTAAAAATAAATACAGCATAGTTTGTAGGGAAGATTAGTTAAACTCTACTTTTAAGATAAAACCCTAATCCTAACCCTTTCTGACCCAAATTTGTTTCTTAGTGAGGGAAGATGTACTTATACTGAGTCAAGAATAAAATGTAAAACCAGAAACTAAACATCTTGCATGAGAATAGAAAGAAGTGGGGGAAGCTGGGTAGCTCAGTAGATTAAGAGTCAGGCCTAGAGATGGGAGGTCCTAGGTTCCAATCTGGTTTGAGACACTTCCCAGCTGTGTGGCCTTGGGTAAGTCACTTGACCCCCATTGCCTACCCTTACCACCCTTCAATACACAGTATTGACTCCAAGATGGAAGGTAAGGATTAAAAAAAGAAAGAAAGGAAGGAAGAAAGAAAGAAGTCTAAAAAATCATTTAATCTTTTAAGAGACACAAAAAGTAAACAAACAAAAAGAAATAAAATAAGAAAATGTCAGAGTTAGATGAGATCTTTGGACTCTTTCCTTAAGAGACAGAGTGGTAGCCAACAAGCACATAATCCTAAATTCAGGAGTTTAACACACTAAAAGGGCATATTGCTCTGAAGTAAAGGGAAAAAATCACCTATCCCATTACATCAAGAGATACCACTAGTTCAAATCCTATTCATCCATCAAGAAATAAAAACAAGAAATAAAACAAGAAATCTCAACTTCCCCACATATATTATATATGATCTCTATTATAAAATAGAGATAACAACACCCACATCAGATTTTTTAAAGGACCAAATGAGATAATGTAAAATGCTTAGTATAGGGGCAGGTACTTAATAAAAAATGATTGTTTACTTACTCTTTTTATCTGATCTAGCCTCTTCATTCTACAAAGGACTCTGGGTAAAGGATTTCCTATCCTACCTTATTACTATTAGGGTACTATCATACTACCAGTCCTATACTACCAATATATATATTGATTTAATATTAAATTCACTAACAGATTGATATGAATTGCTCTGTCATACAGTTTTGTGAAACTCAACCTCTTTCATCCCTCTCACCTCCAGCATTCCCTTCATATTCTTGACCTTTTTTCTTTCAGATGAATTAAAAAAATGTTTTTCTAGGTTTATGAAATAATTATATTAATTGTGGCAAAATGAAGTGAGAACAAGGAGAATACTTTATACAATAAGAGAAATACCGTACGATGATCAACTCTGAAGGACTAAACTATTATCAGCAATGCAAGAATCTAAGACAACCCAAGGGACTCAATAAAAAATACTCTCCAAAGCCAGAAAAGTAACTCTCAGAGTATGAATATAGATTGAACCAAACCATTTTTTAAACTTATGTGTGGCATCTTCTTTTGTGAAATGAAAATATGGAAATTTATGTAATGTGACAAGACTGATTAATATATTAGATTGTTTACAATTTGGGCACGGGGGAGAAAATTTAGATTGCAAAAAGCCAAAAAGCAATTGTTTAAAAACCGATTCTACATTTAATAATAAATAAAAAGAAGACAAACACACACATGCATGCACACCTAGACAGTGCTGGAGTGTCTCACCTGAATCTTGGAGTAGGTGTATATGGTGGGGGCTGCCAAGACAAACCCTTAGTAAGGAGTTTGGTGAGAGCTGAGGCTGTTGATCTTGCTGCAGGTGTTGGTGCTGTGGTGGTACTGGCTGAATGATGGCTTCTCCTTTGCCGTACAGGAGATCCCACACAGAGTTTAACAAGAAGCCCAAAAAGTTCAGCAAGAGCCCGGCCTAATCTGGAGGAAGCTGATACCCAAAACATCAGTTAGACTGAACTATAAATGAAAAAGTTAAAACAACTTTTCAATTTCTTTTTCAACTAATTATGTAAGATGTCTAAAAAGAAGTAGCTCTTTGTAAATATTATCTTTATCACAAGACGTTAGCAAAGGTTTGTGTTGAAAAGGATGAGATATGTATTCAGCTACGATTTAGATTATACATATGGCAAGTACCTCATTCTCCAAAAGGCAAAAAATGAGTTCTAAAAAGTAAAAAACTCAGAGTAGTGAATTTATTCACACATTGAAAATAAAAGAAAAATAGGACATAAGCATATTAATGAACAATTTTTAAAGAAGCTCACAACTGGGAAACCAATAAAAAATATAGGTAAATTAAAGAATAACTAGGAAATTTTCTGGTTCCACATCTAGGAGCTTATTATCTTGGTAACCAGAAACTTTTTGTCACAGATTTTCTTGTATAATGTATCATACATTTATAAATATTTTTACATAAAAATATATTAAATTTTATATAATACATTATATAATGGTATAATGAATGAGAAATTTCTAGAAGTCATATAGACAAATATTCAAATAAAAAATTTGGAAAAGGTTTCCCAGACAATAAAAAAAGTTACAAGGTAATAATCCAAAACATTGTGGACCATACCCTGAACATCATCATATTTTTCTTACTGAAATGTCATTCTCTGAAGATTTGTTCTTGTAATGATCAAGTCAAGCTAAATTATAAAGTGGTTTTAAATTAAGTTCAGTGTAACTAAAAAGAGATAGAATTCCTTTCTGTAAAATATGAACCTTCTCTAGATGAAAAGGTTAAGAATTCACCTCCACATGGGGATTGGTTGGGGCTGTTTCAAAATCACTTACCTGACAGCAAAGGCTTAATCTGTTTGATCCTAGCTGCCATAGCTGGGGTAATTTTGGACTTCCCCTTGGGGTCTGAAGTACTAGGTTCATCAGTTTCCATAGGTGTCAGGGTGTCTCCATCCAGTCCAATGCCTTCTAAAAGGCCATGGGTGGAAGCCTCCATACCTCCTGATGATCCTTCTGTTTCTCCTTCTAAGGATGCAAAATAGGATATGTTGGCAAGGATGAATGTTGCTGTCCATTAGTTTTAATATTATTACTCTTTTGCAAGAATTGTATATTAAAGTTAAGCCTCTGTTAATTGGCTGGGGACACACAGTTTGGCTCTAAATTTCTTGGTAATGAAAAGCCCAACTGCAAATATTTTTAGTTAAATTTTCTCCAACAGCAAACCTAAATGAAAGCTATTAAGTATTTTCTAGAATTACAATTTTATAATTGATGTAGGAAAACTCCATCAAAAGAACAGTTCTTATTAAGTACTCTTTACATGTGTAGTATCTAAAACAAATGTGACAGAAATTGGATTTTTGGGGGTTACCTATTCTCTTGGCTCCTTGTGCTGCTGAACTGGCTGTCTTTTCCTCTCTTGGAATCAGCTTCTGCATATCCAGCTGACCAAACTCACATTCTGAGGGGAGGCTGCAAATGCAACAACAATGAGAGAAGAGGTATGTGGTCTTCTTAGATGACACTTTTTTAGGGTTATCCATTGCAGGGAAAAGTCATCTTATGCCCCAAACTGCTAACTTGATTAAATAAATATTGAAATAGTTGGAGAAATGTTATTTTTCCTATTTTTATTACTTTTACCTGTTTGGGGTACACAGAGAAAGCAGTACTGTACTTTCCCAGACCAGGGAACAGTATAACTGGCTCAGCTTACTTAGGACACTGAGACCCAGCTGGGAGCCCCACTGGTTCACTGAGATGGCACGGATCTCACTCTGTGAAGAAAGAAGAGAAGTAATAATTCCCTATGAGCAGAAAAGAATTAGAAATAATTAATATTATCATGATGTCCTCAGAATAAGACTTTTTCTTTCCCAGACCTGAATTATACAAATAGATGCCAAGTAGTACTGATTTACAATGTTTCAAGAAAAGAATTCTTAGAGGAAGGGATAAGGAATCTCAGGGATATATACTTTTCTGGACTAACAGCAAATGATTATACTCTTAATATTCCCACTGTTCCAAATAAATACTCAAGAATTATTATGTTATTAATTTTATTAGGCTCTAAAATGGAAAATTTACTGAAAAAGTACTGATTCTTAAGAACAAAAACACACCAGGAACCTATATTTATTATGCTTTGTGAAGCAGTTTTGAATAATTTCTTGATTCCATGAGTACTTTAAGATCTAATAGTCTAATAAGATTTTAAGATCTAATAGTCTACTACGAAGGTGGTGATTGCATATTTGACCAAAGAAATCAGTACCTACATATAAATTCTATTTTCCCTTTAGTTATTTTGAGAGCAAGGAATATTCCCCTTTCTCCAAAAGAGAAAGCGTCCAGATGTGAGAATTTACTCAGATTAAATACTCATATTCTATGATTAACCTTACCTGTCCAACTCTGCAGGTATGAACAAACATCATGATATACGCATGAGCAGCTGTGAGAGCATGCAGAAGAGGGGTGGCCTGGGCAGAGAGTGTGGCATCTGCTACACTGCCAGCACAAGCAAGCTCTCGAAGTAGCACTGATCCCCCAGGGGCCTCAATTGGGTGATGAAGCAAATCCAAGGAGGATAGGATAGAATCCAGTTGCAAGAGTCCCTCCTGAAGGACTTTTGGTTCATGTGATAGTGTCTGAAACAAATCAAAAGTTTTCAGGCTCCATTTTCCTGGGAAAATTTTGTCTACCTAGAGAACATGAAGTTGCTTTGTTTCTCATAGTGAGGAGTATAAATTATAGTCAAACTGAAATAAATATAATAAACAAAGACTACTTGGTATTGGAATGATAGAATCTGTTTAACGTTAATTAAGAAACCTGGATAGTCTCTAAAATAAAAATATTAACTCTTGTTGTTTCAAGTGAAACCAGAGAGTAAAACTGTTTGCTCTTAATGAATGAGAATTTAAGTCAATATGACATTAGTTTCACTGCTGAAAAAGTGTTAAATGTTCACCAATTATTTTTGGTTATTACTCATCTATTCTGCATGTATCTTTTTCATTATAATTCAAGCCCTTTGAAGACAGAGACTGTTTCTGCCTTTCTTGGTATCTCTAGTGCTTACTATGTCTGACTCAGAGAACTTATATACAGTGCTTGTTATAGTGTGTAAAAAATGCTTGTTGGCTAATTGTTTTGAACACACCTTAACTTCAACATACTAGCTTCAGAAAAATGACAATTTCCCTTTGGACATTGTCTGAAGAGCAAAACTGGGCTGATGACAAAATAAAGAGAACAGCTAATATTAAAGATAGTTAAAGAGATCACATTACATCATTCAGAATTGTAAAAAAATAATTATATGTAAATATTCTTTAACCCTGAGATGCCAATGTTACCAATTAATAATAAAAAAAAGGTCAAAGGCAGAAAGGTCCCACAAATATAAAATCTTTTACTATGGCAATTTAAAAGATTGTAGTAAAAATCGGAAATACAGCAAATGATCATCAATTAGGTACATAAAGAAGCATATATGATTGGCAGCTTAGATAAATCTTGGACTATTATCTTCCCGATAAAACCCCAAAAGGGACTAAGAATAAGAACCCTGACACCAGAGTCTGAGGGGAGAGGTTGCTGGGCAAAGAAGGCCAAATTTTATCATGATACCTGCATTAATTACTGGGTGAGAGCTATGAATGGGTGAATAAAAGCACTGAAACCCTGGGAAATGGGAACATCCCTCTTCCTTAACCCACTCAAGATGACGAGTTTTATTTCTAATACATTCCTTACAGGTATGTAGGGAGGCAAATCAGTGTTCCCTACAAACTATTTCCCAAATGACAGGCAGGCCGGTTTCACTGAAGAAGTTAAAAAAGAGAGAAGCAGGAGGCAGTACTTGCCAAGCCAATGAAATCACCACTAATGTATCATTTAGCTGCTTAATATCAGTTACCTTCTACAAATTGCTTTTAATACCAATCTGGCCTTGATAAAAAAAAAAAAAAACATTAAAAATCAAGATTTTTTCATTAGAAATTGAAGGACAACTATCAGTTTCCCCATTTGGCAAATGTTAACTCTTAAAAATGACTTAACGGGGCAGCTGGGTAGCTCAGTGGATTGAGAGCCAGGCCTAGAGATAGAAGGTCCTAGGTTCAAATTCGGCCTCAGACACTTCCCAGCTGTGTGACCCTGGGCAAGTCAATTGACCTCCATTGCCTACCCTTACCACTCTTCCACCTATAAGTCAATACACAGAAGTTAAGAGTTTTAAAAAAAAATTTTTTTTTTAAAAAATGACTGAACAACAACAAACTGATATTGAACAAATTTCTCTTTTGTTTATACTTATTTGTAAAGTTCCTGGACTCAACATGCAAGAATCAATGAATTAATCCACAAATATAAACCTCACATTTGATGTTAGTGAATAAATTTCCAAATTATATTTTCTTTTGATTTCAGACTTGGGGACTTCTTTTTTTTGGTGTAAGTGGGGAAAAAAGATCAAAATGGAGACTTATAGAGTATTACTTTTCTTCTCACCAGTATGGATTTGCAGACCCCTGCCACAGCCTGACAGGCAGCTGAGGTTGGAAAGTCGATAGGCAGATTGGGAAGGCCCAGGATGGTGACTAGAGGTAGCAGCCCCTTTTGGTTCACAAACTCTTGACAATGGTCATCGGTTGTATTGTTGCTTAGAATGGACTCCACAAATTTCATCTAGGAAAAAAAATGTCTAAAATTTAGGTTTAGGCAGAAATTATCTGGTAAATCCAAGGGAACGAAAGGTCTGGAATAGGAAAAAGGTGGTGCTTTTTAAGGAGACCAAAAACAAAAAGTTCAGTATGGTTTTAAATTCTCTACATGTTTTTCAAAATATTGACTTTATAGAGCCTCTATTACCATTTAATTTAGTCACAGTTACTATTTTACAACTCATTTCCTTAATTGCACTTAAGCATACTATTTTCATGGACAATTTTCAAAAGATTCCAATAAATAACTGTATTAAAAATGCCCAATATCACTAATCAGAGAAATGCAAATTAAAGTAACTCTTAAGTACTTCTTCAGACCTATTAAATTGGCTTAAGCAAATAAACAATAACAACAAAAAAAGACAAATGTTCAAGGGGCTCTCATGGAAAAAAAAAGGCAGAACCATTCAATTTGGAATTGTGTCAAAAAACAATAAAAGCTACTATCAGATCTTTATTAAAGAAAAATAAGGGATCTAATTTTGTAAATATTTATTTCTAGCAGTTCTTTTATGAAAAGAATTTGTAATTGAAGGGATGCCCATAAATTAAGGGAATGGTCTCTCTGTTTTATTTGATTATAAATGTGTGAAATGAATTGTTTTTAAAATTGCCTTTGAAATAAAGGATTGGGAAAGTGGTAAAGTCATTTGGAAATCAAAATTAAAACTACTACATTGATGGTTTTGGTTAGAATTCTTTTAATTTAAAATTATGCACTAAAGGAATTAATGAAACTTATTTCATTGAGAAAAAAGGTACATTAGTAGGGCAAATTAGTAGTTATCTTTATTAAAGTTTAGTTATTAGAGAATTATTAAAATTTCTAATCTATGACTTCAAATTACATTTACTAAATGAATTTAGTAATATTTAAAAATTAAAGAGCAGAAAGAATATTCACTTTGCAGAGAACAAATTTATCTGAATTAGGGACTTAATTAGCTTATTGGTTTTGTATTTAATCACAGAATTCTAGCTTGCCTCTCATTTTACCTGAAAAGGTCTTGAGCTCTTGCTAGGAGACTATATCAAAAAAGAATTCAGCACCTCTCCAGAACTCTCATGAAGTCAGAACAAAGGAATTAGATTATTTCTCCTTTTGCTATCTAACACAAGGCATAAAGGAAAGATTCCAGCCCCCTATTTATTTAGTTAGTCAAACCATCTAAGGGGTAAAATTCATCATTATTAATATTACTTAAGATAACAAAAGCTTACCACATTCAGGATGTAATCCATTAGTGGGATAGGGTTCCTTTCTTCAGTTCCAAAGACTCTGTTGAGAAGAAAAGGGCAAAAAATATAATTAACTCTAGGATGAGAGAAGGCATGGAGTTAGAGAAGCAAGATATTTTTTATCTCTTATCCTTTTCATAAAGCAACTAGTCTTAGAAGAGTTAGAAAAAAAATAAAGAGTAAAATACTGCAATGCACACAACTTAAAATAATTTTTGCTCCAATTTACAGTTGTATGGTAAAGTAATATATGGCAATTCTCTCTCTAAAATTCAAATAGTAGTCTGAAAATGCAGTGGAACCAAATTTTCAAAGCTACTTCACTCTTGATCTCTGCTCTCCCGATAAATTGTTTGCATTTGTGAATCTGCCTTCAACAAGAGCAATGTATTTCAGCAGATATAGGGATTAAACAGATGTATTTAAACCTATTAAAAAATCCCACATCTTGAAGGCTACATTATGGCCATTAAGTAAATACATAACATAAATATTCATAAAAATTAACAAATGAAATGGGTAGACCCAACATCTGAAATTGGTCGCATCAGTAAGAACTACATACTTATTTGCATATCATGTTAAAATTCTTTCCCTAAAAATGATAGAAGGAAAGAAAGCCAAGTTTGGATTTAAGAGAAAAAGGAGATTTATTTCAAGGTAGAATAAATAGTAAACTTTTAAAAGGTCATAGGAAAAAAGGAGAAAATAGGAATGAGGAGAAAAACATTGAATTGGAAGCTAGGCATGGCATTTTAGACCTGCTCAATATGTACAGGGGTACTTTTCATTCTCTATTCTGTTTACTCCCTAAACCTGTTTCTGTTGATTGCTAGTTAATAAATCTGACCATCAGGGTCATCTGGTCTCATCTAACCCAGGAAAGTTCAAGTTGAACCAGTGCTGCTTAAGAGGAGGATGGAATGGGTCAATGCTATGGTTAAAATAAAGCTTGAAAAAATAAGTAGGAGTTTACATAGGTTAAAATGGCTTCTCTTTAAGCATAGCTTGGTCATTCTTGGGTTAATCACTGGTTTGGATTTTTAAATTGCTTAATAACATCTGAGGGCTAAACTACAGGGAATTTCTTTAGATATTTTAATGTGTTTCAATTGCCATGGAGAAAGTATATTGTGAAATAAATAATTTTTATGTCATTACTGTCTTCCCTTTAAGCTGAATTTAGTTGGGAATATTATAAGCAATCAGTAAGGGTTGTCAGATCAGATTTCTATAGATTCTTAAAAATACTATGGAAGGAAGTCTTGGGTAAATGGTTATTTAGATTTGACACAATATGATCAAAATAGTTTTGAGAGAATTTGGAGAGAATTCTTATTGGGGCAAGGAGAAAGTTTTTATTTGTTCATTTGGGAAATAAATGACTAAAAAGCTCAATGTATAAAGTAGAAAGATAGCAAAAGCATCTAATGAGAATTTAAGGAATATTATGATAAACTCATATAGAGGTTATTACAGACAAATGTCAATGTTATAGAAGCTGATAAAGGTAAAAATTGGAAAAATAATCTATAAAAAATGTTTTGAAATTTGAGAAGAGTATAATGATGATAATATCTAGAAGTCCTAAAAAAAGCCTCATATTTATAGTTCAAAATTAGCTCAGTGACTATGTGAACACTGGCAAGTTACTTAATTTCTACCTGCGTCCAAAGTTTCAGTCATAAAGTGGCAGTAATAGCTATCCTTGTTATGAGAATTAAATGAGATACGTGGTAAAAGATCTGCAACATAAGTTCTTAATAAATGCCTTGCTATTGTTAAGTTGTGTCTGAATGTGACCCCATGAATACTAGAGTAGTTTGCTATTTCCTTCTTTAAGTTCACTGTTCAGACGAAAAATTGAGATCAATTAGGATTAAGTAACTTATTAAGGGTAATAATAATAATAATAATAATTAATAATAAAGTAAATGATAATATAATAAATATCTGAGGTTGGGTTTGAACTTGGGTAAGAAAGAGAACAATTCAAAGATATTTATGTTGTTTCTGTGATAATTAGATTCCACCTTCTAGGTGAACAAAAGCCCTCCGAAAAGCACTAAGTTTCAGTTATGGATAGTCAGATCAATTGATTAACACTGAAATGGGTTTTTAATCTAGTTTAAATTTTCGAAGACATTCTTGAATGTACATCTTGAGTTTAAACTAATCATAATCTCAAAATCAAAATATAAGTAAATACAAATACGAATCTGAGTTAAGGACTAGGATTCAAATTTAATTTTTAAATACTTCCTAACTGTGTAATTCTGGGGAAGTCACATAAATCCATTTGCCTAGCTCTTGCACCCTTCTGAATAAATTGTTACTAGGACAGAACTGGTTTAAAAAAAGAAAAAAAAAAGGGTATGAAGTGACACGAAGGAACTTGCCTAAAACTGGTCAGACAGAATTTATCAAGGTTATTTAAAAGGGAAATGAGTCTATAGAAACTTACTGTTGATTTGGTTCTGTTTCATTCTGCTGAGTAGTAGTAAAGCTTTGCATAGCTTGTACTTCTTCTTCTTCCTCATCTTCACTGGAAGCCTCTTCTGCTGCATGATTAGATCTTGGGGGAGGAGCTGAAGTAGTGCCATCAGCTTTTTGAATAGATGGCTTCTGACAGATGTATTTTGGATCCCTTCCAAGATTACAAATTTCTTCTAATAGCTAGGAGAAATACAATTTCTTTTTACAAAACTAATAAACCATTAGGTGTAAACCATATCAGGAGAGGATTCAAGTAGATTATACAAAGGAAGGAATGGAAAATTTAGAAACATATATAACAACTAAAGGGCAAAAAAAAGTTAATAGTTATTTCCAAATACATCCACAATATTATAAGGTTTGTCATGTCAGGACCATAGGTACTTACAAAACTAAATAAATAGACTACTCCCTTACTAAAGATTAGTCAGTGTTCTCTACAGAGACAGATCAGGAATTCGTTTTGGTTCAAGGAAGGGACTACTACTTCTCCTGCTGCTATAAGCTGTTCATTCCATTTCTATGGAAGCAGTTTTAAATGGAAAGTGTGACCACCAACTAATTAATTGCCTGACCTGGTCCAAACAAACAGCCTTTTTACCTTAATAATAGCAGTTGTAGCATCTGTTTTGAGTGTAGGCTGGTGCCTCATAAGTTCATCAACTGCACTGCCGAGATTAGAAGCAGTATCCCCTAAAAAGCAAGAGAAATCTTTTAAAAAGCACAGCCAAAAGAATAGAACAAAAAAAAAAAAAAAAAAAAAAAAAAAAAAGAGGAACTGAAAAATTCTTGGATATCTATACCTACAGAAATTAACACTAAGCAATAAAAACATAAAATAAAACCACCCAACACTTTGGTTACCTTATCAAAAAGATATGGTGGGCAAAAAAAAAAAATAAATCTGGTGTACTGTATAATAGAAGGAGCCCAGGGATCAGGAAAATTCATTGGAGGAAAGGAAAATGTTATTTTTAACAAACTTTTTGTTCATGGGTACAGTGATGATCATATTATCTTTGGTGTTTATCAACTCTCATATAGACTATTACAACAATCTTTTCACTGTGCTGTTTCAAGACTTTCCCAATTCTAGATCACAGGCAGAGAATAAAATTGCTAGCTGATTTTCCTTTAGTATAGACTCTACTCAAAAATCCTCAGGTATTTCCTGTTGCCTTTAGATAAAAAAAAATTTTTTTTGGTCTCACTTAAAAAATAAAAACAAAAACATCCTTTTAAAAAAAATTTAAAATTTTTGTTTAATTAATTTAGAACATTTTCCCATGGTTACAGGATTCATGTTCTAACCATCCCCTCTTCCCACTCCCTCCCATAGCTGATGCACAATTCCACTGGGTTTTACATGTTTCATTGATCAAGACCTATTTCCACATTATTGATATTTGCATTAGGGTGCTACTTTTAGAGTCAATATCCCCAATCATATCCCCATCAACCCATGTGATCAGGCAGTTGTTTTTCTTCGATGTTTCTAGTCCCACAGTTCTTCCTCTGAATGTGAACAGCATTCTTTCTCATCAGTCCCTCAGAGTTGTCCTGGATCATTGCATTGTTGATAGTAGGAGAAGTCATTACATTAGATTGTACCACAGTGTATCTGTCTCTGTGTATAATGTTCTCCTGGTTCTGCTCCTTTCACTCTGAATCAATTCATGGAGGTCTTTCCAGTGGAAATTTCCATGGAATTCCTCCAGTTCTTTATTCCTTTTAGCACAATAGTATTCCATCACCAACAGATACCACAATTTGTTTAGCCATTCCTCAACTGAAAGGGATAACCTTATTTTCCAGTTTTTTTGCCACCACAAAGAGTGCAGTTATAAATATTTTTGTACAACCGTTACCTTCTGTCTTGGAATCAATATTGTATATTGTTTCCAAGGTAGAAGAGAGGTAAAGGCTAGGCAATGGAGGTTAATTGACTTATAAGGGTCATACCTAGGAAGTGTCTGAGGCAAGCTTTGAATCCAGGACCTCTCATCTATAGGCTTGGCTCTCAATCCACTGGATTTGACTGTCCCTGCCTCACTTTTTTTTTTTTTATTTTAAACCCTTAACTTCTGTGTATTGACTTATAGGTGGAAGAGTGGTATGGGTAGGCAATGGGGGTCAAGTGACTTGCCCAGGGTTACACAGTTGGGAAGTGTCTGAGGCTGGATTTTAACCTAGGACCTCCCGTCTCTAGGCCTGGCTCTCAATCCACTGAGCTACCCAGCTGCCCCTCCCTGCCTCAGTTTTAAAATCCTTTCTAACCAAGTATTAATCAATGCTGAAGGAAATGGCAAACTACTCTAGTTTTTTTTGCCAAGAAAATTCAATGGACAGCATGGTCTATCAGGTCATGAAGATTTGGATAAGTATGAACAACAAACAAAAACCTATCATTCAGTCTCTTCTGTATTATTATTTACATACTTCAATTCTGCAAAATAGATCTTTTCTTCATTCCCAACAATCTCCTGTTTCTATAAGTCACCAACATTTCATTTCAAGAGTTGTTCCTTATATTTCTTCCTTTGACATTTAGGTAAAGTTTCTATATGAAGTATTTTTGGCTTCTAATTTTGAATGCCTTCCAAACTATCCTATACTTATTCTCTTTTTATTTGTTATATATGTACTTATGTTTGTCTTCCTCTCTTAGGTCAATTCACCAAGGGCAGAGAAGGTTTTACTCTTTGTATTAGTACCGCCTTTCTAAGCAAACTATCCTACAAAGAGATATCACTTGCTAAATTTTTGATTATTCCAGCTAAGAAAACTATGTTAGTATATAGCAAATGAAATGAGATTCTATGACTTTTCTGGAAACGATGCAAGGTAGATGTTAATTTCATTGATGCTGACTCTTCAGTGAACAAACCCATATAGGGCCTAAAAAGGATAATGCCAAATCAGTTAAATTTTACTGGATGTTCAACACTACTTAAAAAAACAGCCTGGAAATCTTTAAATCAAAGGATAAAGATGAAGAGATTTTACCATCCTATTCTTTTTTTTCACAAACTGCTAATATGGAATTGGTTTAACAGAATTATCTTAGAATATATTTTGATATCTTTGCTTTCTATCATGTCAGTACTCAAAGCAAGAAGAAATTACCAAGGGGATCAGAGCTTCTTCTCCTTCGCATTGCAGGAAGATAATCAGGAGAAAGAAGCACTTTGAAAAGACGTTCAAAAGGCTGACACTGAACAAAAGACTGAAGACCTCGTGCATTCAAACAGAGGGCACTGAACACATTTGGCAAGGATCCAAGTACCTCTCGGGTGGAAGGGACCTGAGAAAGAGAGAAATCTATGCATTATTCTAGAAAATACATGCAATGTTCTAAATGGCATAATTAAAGAGAAGAATTAGAGTCACTTAAACTGGATATTTATCCCAATTTTGTCTCTCTAGGTTTCAGGAATTCCCTTATCTGTGAAATAAGGTGGGAGAGAAGGACCTAGCACTTCCAAGTCTGCTTCTATGAACTGAAAGAAAAATGGGACAGGAGGCTAGAAGTTTTGAATCTTCGTGCATACTTATTAAGTAACAAAGTAATCTTACATCTTTTATAAGAAGTGCATGCAGCATGACATCAGTCAGTCCATTATCTTGCAAGGAGGACAAGAATGATGGCTCTTGAAACACAAATACTGTCACCACTTCAGTAGCTAAGAAAAATGAGAAAATGGGTTAGAACAAGTCTTATTAAAGATGACAAATGTTTCAGTGATTAGCTTCCTTTTTCCTCATTCTTAATCATTTTTCAAAGCTCTACTTTCTGCTATTTTCCTCTGATACAACTAGTAAGTTCCTCTAGCTTCTATCCTATTTAATTGCCAGACATTTTAGGCAAAAGTATTTGATTTAAGCCGAATCCTAGTAGCACACGTAACAAAAGTGCAGGTAGTATGGTTGTGTGAGCATAGGAAAAATGCCATTTGTTACAGCTATTTTTTTCACTACTTCAAATGAACATTTCAATGCCAAGACTAAAACTAAGATGAAATATTAACCTAAAGCCTTCCTTGATCTAATCTTTCTGCAATGAAAAACATTTCCATTCTCAGTTTCAAGAAGAATCATTTCTCTACTTACCCAACAGGAAAAGTGATGGCCCATAGTACTCAGCATTGCTGATGATATGTTTCAAAGACGTAGGCAAGGAGCCATCCATCACTAAGATAAAGACATGGATCCATCAATAGAAAATCACTGCTCATGTGCTGTTGTGAGTGACAAAAGAGACTGGAACTCATTTACCACCCTATATAATCTCTTATTTTCTTGTCCTCATATCCCAGATTCGTGTGCTCTTTATTTCTAGAATCTGCCTTCAATTCTTTACATGTTATATTGTGGGCTAAAATAACATGTGAATTTTTGAGTCATCTTTGCTGATAGATTCAGGACCACTGACTTACTTAGGGAAAAACAAGTTAGAATGCTCTTAGAGCACAAAATAGTGAGGCATAGAGAGGAAACAAAACCATTTTCATGGGTATCAAATGTGTTTCCAAGAATTAGTATGAGAAAGTATACACATCAAAAATTCAAAGAAATGTGGAAAGATATATATGAAATGATGCAGCCTGAAGAAAGCTAAATAAAAGAATATATATAATGCAAATAAAATCATTAAACAGCTTAAAAATTTTAATTAACATATATATCATCCTTTTAAGAGTAATAAAATTTTAGGTTATATATACTTCCTCATTCTCTTTTTGAAAGTTTTATTTGGTTTTAAGTATAGTCTTTTAGCTCTACCAGACAACATAGCTGACCAAGGAATATTACCATGACGGATGGCATCTGAGAAAGCAGGGTCTTGGATGGCTTTTTTAAGAAAATTCAACATGGACTTCAGAAGTGCTGCACGTTGGGGAATGCACTGAGCTCCTAGGAAGATGAGGGGGGGGACAGGACAGGATGGGACGGGACGGGACGGGACAACACAGAGACAGACAGACAGATACTAATTAGCCCAAATGAATTACTTAATTAAATGCGATACACATATAAGGGATCTATCATTTTTAGTTCTATTCCTTTGTGATACCCAATCCTGTTACCAGGCAGCTGACAAAAGCTTTTGAGAACCCAGGGCAAATACAATTAGGAATCAGAATAAATAAAGGCCATGAGAAAATGAAAGACAGAAAAAGTCCATAATTTACAACACACTCAAGACAAAGCATATCCTGTCTGTGCATCTAGTCCAGGGAAAGTAGAAAGGTGGATACCAAATGATGAAATTTTCTAATCAAAATACATGTGCACTAATCTTAGGAATATCCAACTACAATAAGCTTCTTGATCTATTAAATAGAATAAAAAAAGAACTATCATGCAAAACCTTTAAGACCTCTTCCAAGGATCTAACACTTATAAGATAAACAATACATTTTCAATGTAGAGAATTTTTATAGAGCAAATGCAATGTGCACATAATAAATTTCAACATACCAGTAGGGGAAATCATGGTGGTGGTATTGCTGCCGAGAGCCTGAACCCTTGTTTCAAGATCTGATGGCTGTTCAGTAGAAGTAGATGGGCCAGGACTACTTTCCATGGCTATATCTACAACTGAAGGAATTGGGGGAAAAAAGTTCAGAAAAGACTGACATGCAAAATATGAAAGAAGAAAAGTTTTCTCATATTAAAATAGAGGTATAGTCTAATCAAATGACTTGAATTTCAGTGAACTTATTTTCCCTGTAGTCATGTTACTTTCTACAGTTTTAAGTGGAGATAATTAATAGCCCCTACCTCACAAGGTTATTGTGAGGATTAAATGAAATAATAATTGTAAAGTACTTATAATAATGGTTGATACATATTCTGTACAACAAACATGTTAGTATTATTTTTATACGTGATCAAACATTTAAACTGCTTTTCTGGTTTCCTATTGCTCTGTTCTATGTAGATTTCCCATAAAAAAAATCTATATATAACTCTTCCTCTTTTTCCATTTCCCTTGACTTTCTTGTATATTTTCTTTCTTTTTTTAAACCCTTACCTTTTGTCTTGGAATTAATACTGTGTATTGGTTCCAAGGCAGAAGAATGGTAAAGACAAGGCAATGGGGGTTAAGTGATTTGCCCAGGGACACACATCTAGGAAGTGTCTGAGGCCAGATTTTAACCCAGGACTTCCCATCTCTGGGTCTGACTCTCAATCCATTGAACCACCTAGCCACCCCCCATTTTGTATATTTTCAATTCCATCTTTATTTTCCTTTTTGATAAGAGTTCCTTCTCAGTTTTTATTCCTGGGTTATTATCTTTAATTTTATTAAGATTGGATGTCTCCATATCCTCTGTGTTGGCTCCTTTTTTCTTTTTTCTCTCCCCACCCTCCCCTCCTCATTTTGTTGAGTTCATCATCTTCTATGATTCTATCACTATTTCTTTTTTTTTTTTTTAAAAACCCTTGTACTTCGGTGTATTGTCTCATAGGTGGAAGATTGGTAAGGGTGGGCAATGGGGGTCAAGTGACTTGCCCAGGGTCACACAGCTGGGAAGTGGCTGAGGCCAGGTTTGAACCTAGGACCTCCTGTCTCTAGGCCTGACTCTCATTCCACTGAGCTACCCAGCTGCCCCGCAATCACTATTTCTTGACAAATGAGCCCAAAATTAGTTTTTTCCCTAAACTTTCTCCTTAATTGCAACTCTTTTTCCAATTTTGGCCCCTACATAATTCAAAACACCTCCTATTAAAGCTTTACTTGACTGGCCATGATATCCCATTCCTTCTGCTAAGCAAATTTAGTTACTTCTGACTACTCATTCTCATTTAACTCACTTATCCAACCTTGCAATCTTATTCATTCTACTGCTTCTCCCACTCAAAGCCATCAACTTAATTCAAATGCTGAGCACCTCTCACCTGGACAGTAACTTTCCTACCTCAAGATTAACATTTCCAATTTAACAAGTATGTAGTCATCATATTATGTGATAATTTCTAACCCTAGCCCTAAAGCACTGGTCTTTCCTTTTTCTCCCCAAATTCACAAAACACTTATGGTTGTTTCAAGGATCAAATACAGATGAATTTAATTATTGGTATTCAAAGTCTTTCACAAACTGACTTAAATTTCTCTTTTCTGTCTTATCTTTCTTTGATTTTGATAACATACTCTGCCACTTCACGGAATGACCCCCATTCTTAGAGGGAAAAACTTTTTTCAAAGCTAAAATCTTTTTTAAAAATGTCTTCATTTTATTTCCATCACCAAAAAAAAGTTTTTTTAGAAAATTTTTTCTTTCCATTTACTTTTGTCACATTGGCTTTTCAATTATAACAGTAGAAATTCTTTAAAAAGTTGATATTATTTCTCAAATCATGAATTCCCATAAATGTTATTTTTTTCTTTTTAGATATAAAATTAACCTATAATTCATGGGGGAAAGTTTTCCCCTCCGTTTTTTGCTATTTTTGTTTTTAATCTTGTGAGAGGTAACTTTCAATACTATAATAATGTAATGAAAAAATTGCCTTAGAATTGCATTCTCCAGCAAATTCTTTAATTTACGTTAATTTTTACCGATTATGTTTTATTTCTATATTAGAAAATCTACTCACATTTTATTAAGGTTTATGACTTCCAATGTTAACTTTCTTTAAGAATCAAATGCCTTTTCAACAAGAAATATTTTTAGCACATGACACCCTACTTATTATTCACAACGTTTAAAGTGGTGGCTATTATGTTGAGGAGATACTTATAAATATAGAAGCTTAGAAAAAGTGACTGGTCAAGTGTCACACTGCTAGTAAATGTCAAATTGGATAAGTTTTACCTATGGGGACAATTACTTTCTAAATATTCAGTGTTTCTGATAATAGAATACTAGCATCTTGAAGATTTTTTTTTGTCTTTGTATATAAGCTTGGCATGCAGAATATAAACATCATTAATAGGAATGAACTAAACTGCAACTAATTTTAATCTAAAATGCATCTCAACATTTCTACCCCTACATTCATTACTCTTATAAATTTCCCTTTATGTGCTGGATAAAGCAAACTTCTCACTCTCATAAAATTTTGAACTTCTTATTTGTCTATATTTATTATTATTCTATTAATATTTATAGTTACCACCGCTATGAGAGTAGAAAGGGTTTTGTTCTTTTTATATACTTAACACACATGCACTTTATCATTCTTAACTCTTTCCTCAATTTATCATCCCTTTTTATGTTTAATATCATATCCTCTATATTCAAACAGTCCTCATTTTAGTCCTGGACCACATCATCTCACCTCTAGCAATAGAGGCTACCCCCCCAAAACCACACACACATCAAACAAAAAACTCTCTAACGTAGAAATTTGATGTGTCATTTTGCTCAATGAAAACCATCATGACTTTCTAGAGTACACAATACAATCTCTATTCATCTTGGTCTCTTCCAAATTTCTTCTTGTACAAAATGTGTAATTTTTTTTGGTGACAGGTTAAATTAAAGAATTACTAATATGAAATTCTCATTGTGAACTCATAATTGTTATATATTAGGAAAAAAACCCCTAACATTTGAAAACAAAAAACCTTTACCATCTGTCTTGGAGTCAATATAATGTATTAACTCCAAGGCAGAAGAGTGGTAAGGGCTAGGCAAAGGGGACCAAGTGATTGCCCAGGGCCACACAGTTCGGAAGTGTCTAAGGCCAAATTTGAACCTAGGACCTCCCATCTCTAGGCCTGGTTCTCAATCCACTGAGCCACCCAGATGCCTCCTCAGATAATTTTTGATTAAAGAAAATCTGAAAGCAAGATGCATTCTGGGCCTATCAACATAAAAGTAATTAGGAAAATATAATGTAAAATCTTTAAATGAGAAGTTGTTTTATATCCTATTTTTAATTCATTCAAAAGCTTCACCACACTATGTATAAAATGAAAGGAAATTAGAAAATACTGACACAGTTGGGGTTTACATGAATGAAAAAATTACCATCCATATCTGTTTCCATTTCTTCTCCTTCTTGCGTGGTGTTGGGTCTCTGGATCTTTGGTTTAATCACAAAAGGACACTCTTTTCGGCATAAATCTACTTCATGCTACATGAAATGGAAGAAAGAGACTTGTCATTTCCCATAGAAAACATGAATTATAAAGGATTAGTAAAGAAAATAGGCTACCTGTTTCAAAAAAGTCTCATTATTAATAAAGTAAAAAACTTTATTATAAGTTTCTCTTATGTGAAACGGTCAGTTTATTTTATACTGTATCACATATTTCATGTAATATGGTAGAACAAGAAATTTTTAAGTAAATACCTCTAATCGGTAAATGAAGATGGAGAGTCCACTATGAGATTGAAAAGCTGCCATGTCTAGGTTAGTAATGAGGTCAACGACTCTGACTGCTCGAGTAACAAAAGTTATTTGGTCTTGTTCATCTCCAAGAAACTTTATTACCTATGTAGAAAAACAGTGGAAGATAGAGGTTCCAATTTAAATAACAGACTGCTTGTAGCAAAAGAACTAATATGGAATAAATGGTTTATTTTAATAATTAGTATATACTTAGCTAGTGGGAATTAAGTAGCCTGATAAGTATCAATGGATTTTTAATTATTCTTTGGGTGGAAAAATTACTGTAATTAATAGATCATTGGTTAGAGCATATAAACAATTTTAAAAAGAATTACAAAAATAGAATGCCAGACTTGAAATGGTGAGGACATAGGTTTCATAAATAGGACATGGTCTCATACACTTCCTGTCTGGATCCTGGGAAG
The DNA here is from genome assembly GCF_016433145.1 of Gracilinanus agilis. Lineage (NCBI taxonomy): Eukaryota > Metazoa > Chordata > Mammalia > Didelphimorphia > Didelphidae > Gracilinanus > Gracilinanus agilis. The sequence goes on along the minus strand of NC_058136.1, from coordinate 78,793,816 downwards.
TCATTTAATCTCAATGCCTTACTAAAAAGCAAAAAAAATTTAAAGATGAAAACAAAAATAAAACCTCTACACATCTGAGAAAGTCCAATTAAAATCAAGAATTCTAAAAGAAATGAAATTAAATTGTGAGATTTCAACTCAAGTCCAGGAAGCTGGGAAAAGATATTAAAAGTAAATATGAGAGATTGAAGGAAAAGAAAAATATTTAAATTTGTAGGTGAATTTGGAAATTGAGTCATTATGGAAAAAAACTTAGTATTAGAAAAAACTGATTCTAATTTATATTGGTTTGATTTTGTATTAATGCTAGCAATTTTATAATTGCTTAAGACATGTGTTATTGTCTCCAAGTTGGTTGTTCTATGAAATCATTGGTCTATAAATAGTAAGGCAATCTGTCATCTCTATATCACTAGTTGTCCTGAAAGGAAGTTTTATGTAACACCTACATGTAAAACACAACTTATGAGGTTGTAACAAGATAAAAGATCAGGTAGCTGTATCTTTGATTACCAGCCTATTATATTTCCCCCCTCATCTATGATACTACTTTTTATAGTCGATGTTTCTCCCTTGTCTATAAAAATAATTTGGTAATCACTAGTAAGCACTAGCTTGGGATCTTAGCTATTGATATGGCCGAGAGCCTTATTATTGGAAACCCACCCTTTTGTTAATAAATTGACTTTGTTTGAACTTTGTGACTCAATTTACCTTAACTTCCAATCATGATAGTATTAAGATAATAAAATCAGTGAAACTGTTCATACTCTTTGACTTAGAAATTTCCGTCAATGAAATTAAAGATGTTTGAAGGCATCATATCAAAATACTCATAAAAAATGTAAAAATAATTAGAGCACAAGAAATAAAAAAAGTGAGATTCTCAGAGATATGTGAAACTTTGCTTAAAATAATGTACTATGGAAACAAGAAAATACCATATATACATAGTGACTATGACATACTATATATACATAATGTATTTATGATGGCCAACCTTGGACTTAGACAAAAACTATCAGGTCACATGCCTATCGGCTTTTAGTACAAAGAAGTAGATTTAGAGAATATGGCAAGCACATTTAGACAGTAATTCCCCAAAGGGGGAAGGAATAATATATAAGGGGAAAACCCTAGGCTATAAAAACAAACAATGTCATTAATTATCTAAAAATAAAAAATGATTAAAAAGAAAAAAATATTAGCCACAGGGATATTATGTACTGGTAGAAGCCTTGATTAACCTTTCTGTCTTTTTACAAAAACAATTAGGAAGTGTACCTTAAGTAAGGCTTCCATCATGCCACAGGACACCAAAGCTTCACCACCAGCATCATAGCTGGCTAGGTGGTATAAGAAAGAGAAAAGAGCAGTGGCAAACTGGTGAGGGTATGGTTCCATTGAAGAATCTGTAAAAGAAAGAAATGAAAAGCCTATACTCTATAAATAAAAGCTGCATGGTTTAGCTTATACTGCCTCTGAATTAATTTATAATCATACCAATCATGGTTTGAATGCAGTTTCGAACGAGTACAGGTAAAAATCCGTGATAGGAGGCAGTTCCAGTGCAGTCAATAATATTACTAAGTTTGGGTGTCCTTTCCAAGTGTACAATTGATGTTAATGTCCTTAAGGATGCTGCCTTGATATCCTATGAGAATAATTACATAAGCAATGTCATACTAAAAAATTTCCATCACATTGGAACTCTCATACTTAGAATGACTTTCTTGATGTGCATTTTAATCTATTTCAAGGGTAACAGTGAGGAGATAATTCGTGTGGATACCAAGAAATCTACTAATCAAATTATTTTTTTTTTTAGGTGACTGTGATGCCAAGTGATTTAGTTTTCTTCTTCCATCTTATGAATACTGAAACCATTATGAAGGAAATCTAAAAGCAAGACTCACAAATTAAATAAATAATAAAAACCTACCATAAGATGCTTATCTGTTATTTGAAGGACATCTACCAACTCTTCTATTAATCCATTATATAGGATGCTGTTTGCTGATTCTTGTAAGGCATTTGAATATACTGTGAAAATAAAGAATCAAAAGATTTGGGCAGAGCAAGGAAGATGGCTATTTACCTAATGTCTAACTGCAGAGAATGAACTTAAATAACTTGTAATAATTTCAAATTATTTGGGGAAGTTGTATATAAATTTAATATATATAATTTAAGATATAGGCTGAAAATAAGGTACATACCTCAAACCCAGCCTAAACCAATTCTATTGCCTTTTTGGATTAAATTATCAATTAAATTTAAAAAAAATTTCACACTGATTCATAAAAGTTTAAGTGGAAAAAGCTAGCCTTTGAGATTTACAAAAAAATGCTCAAACATTATTTAATTTAAGCCTAAAAATTACCCTGGGTTGTAGTTGATTATATCCTACATTTTACAGGTAAGTAAACTTTGGCAGAAAGGGTTTAAGTGATTATTAGTCCAGGGTCAAAAAGTTCTGTTTCTGAAGCAGTATTTAAAATTAGGTCTTCCTGATTCAACACAGTGAGCCTGATTCAATACCATAGTGCCTCAGATAGCATAAATCTGATAATATATAAATATCTTATCATCAATCAGTTTCCATTTCAAAGTCATTCTCTCGATAAATGGCATGGCAGAATGACAGCTGTGTTACACAAACATACATGTATATACATGCAAACTAATCCTTATTATATCATATTATAAGTTAACAGGATACCAATCCAACTTCTTTGACATTCGTGGAGTGCTAACATTGTTTATTTTAACAATACCAAAATAATATATAAGATATATTCCCAGCTTCATTTGAGAGAAAACCAGCAAGGTGGAACTCAATGAAATATGGGTTTAAAATCAGTTGTTGTCTGTAATAATTATTTCCTTTTCTTACCTAATATAGAAATTGCATGCAGTCTTGCCTGAACAGCTTGTAGTCTTTTCTTATGATTAGAAAAACTATGGGCCAGTCGTATATGTGTAAACAACAGCATCTGTGATGAGGATGAAATATAATCTGATTTTTTCCTTTATTATAAAACAACAGATACTTTCCTATTTATTTTCTTCTACATGTTAAAGGCTCCAATTCCTTTCGTGCTCACTGGACTGGACAGAACAGGTGTACTATAATATATGAAACTATGGCTTATCATTAGATGAAATCTGGTGTGGTAGCACAGCTCCTTTATTGCTAAATTTCTACTTTACATTGTTGCTCAATCTTTTTCATTCACATCCGACTCTTTGTGGTCCCATTTTTTTTCTGGCAAAGACATTGTAGTGCCTTAGCATTTCCTATTCTAGCTTATTTTTTATAGATCATGAAACTGAGGCAAACAGAGTTAAGTAACTTGTTGATGGTGATATAGCTAGTAAGTCTCTGAGGTTAAATACACCTTTGGGAAGAGGAATATTCCTGACTTCAGAACCATTGTAACACCTCTACCTAACACATTAAGAAAGCTAATAAGCTTATTAACCAGTAGGAAAAGAAATAAAAGAGATTATAATGGAGGAAAGCTGATATTTCTGATTAATTCTCTCCATCACTACCACATAAATATTTCCCTAAAAGTAATTCATTTGAAACTTCCTTCTTATGCCAAATTCTATAGGTAATCAATACCTGCTTATCCTTTGGAATGCTGTACATTTTGGTAAGAGATTCCATTATTTCAGAAGGACTCTCTGAAATCTACATCAGAAAGATAATAATTAAAAAGAGAAAAAGTATTTGACAACTGATTTTTTTATTTATTTCAAATTCTACTTACTTTGTCAAGCTGCTCTATGTGAATGTAATGTAGTGTGTTACTGGTAGTCTAAAAAAAAGAGAGAAGAAGAGATTTAGTTATTAGGAATAATTTTATTTGATAAAGAGAGCCATAAGTCTGGATAATAAGGGGTCCTCATTTCCTAGCTTAGTGAGTATTCAATTTCTCTATGAGCTATGCAACCAAGTTAAGTCCAAACAACTGTAAGCTGGATTCAGGGCCATAAAAACTCAAAATCCAACAGAAAAGATTTTGTTTTATAGAAGCAACTATATACCTGAACCTTACATAAAGACACTAGATTTTAGAAATTTACTTGAATTTTGACTAATTAGAATCTTAGATATATGACACTACAGGTCCACAGAGAGGCAAAAAACCTCTTGGGTTTTGGCCTACTGCTATCTAGATAGCACTTGAAAATATCAGATGAGAACTAACCACACAAATAAAGGGATTTCTCATATCTTGCCTTGTCAAGTGATAGTAGAGACTCCTAAAACAAGTCTGAATGAGACTCACCCTTTTTTCAACTCTAACTTCGGCTCCTGGGTCTGCATAGAATTCAAAGTGTAGTGTAGTTGCACTAGGAGGGTATTTCTGTGTATAAAGAACAACAAAGAATTAAATAGTATACTCGGTTTGTACTAAAAATTTGAAAGATACATCTCTCTCTAACAGAAATTCAACTTCTTTATCAAACAGGCAAACACAAAATTTGTATTCTTTCCTGAAAGGGGAGGCTTTTCCACAAAGGAAAAGGGTATATATATATATATATATATAACAAGTTAGGTGAGGATATTGGGAATTCCTAAAAACATACACTAATCTGAAAAGAATATGAATGAAGCAATAAATAAGGTAGTAAGAAGGATAGGAATTAAATGATTACTAGAGTCAGGTCTATTTTCAAAGCATACAAAAAGCAAAAGTATTAGTTTTTACTGTGTCATAGAATTTGTGATAAGTGTATGAAACGACCTAAAATCATGAGCATAAAATATGCCTAACGGCTGAAAGGCTTCCTAAAATCATACAAATCTTCATATCCAAGTTAAATCTACTCTACTTACTTAATCTTATCCTGGCTTCAGTGAATGTAGATGAGGGTAACTAATGAGTAAATGATATTAGGTTGACAAGATCAGTTAAAAAAAAGATAAAAATGTGACCCTTAATTACAAGAATTATTAGTAGTATTCATCCAATCTTGACTTTTTCCTCTTGTTGACATTTTTGGACTAAAAAATTTCCCTTGAGATATATAAGTCAAATGCAAAAACCACAGAAAATTTAAGAAAACTCAAATATTTAAGTGCTTACCAACATATGCAAATCTCTACAACATTCTGCAAGTCCAAAGCCATTTTCTTTTCCACCCCAGCTCTGCAAAAAGAAAAAGTGAATTACCATTAAGATTTAAGACAAGGGGGCAGCTGGGTAGCTCAGTGGATTGAGAGCCAGGCCTAGAGACAGGAGGTCCTAGGTTCAAATCCGGCCTCAGACACTTCCCAGCTGTGTGACCCTGGGCAAGTCACTTGACCCCCATTGCCTACCCTTACCACTCTTCTACCTATAAGTCAATACACAGAAGTTAAGGGTTTAAAATTAAAAAATTAAAAAAAAAAAAAAAAAAAGATTTAAGACAAGTCAATTCTGGTTGAAAAAAGCCATTAGCACAAAATATTCAAATGATAAATTAATTCACAGTGCTTTTAGTCCAAGTAAGCAAAGCAAGCTTTAAGATTATTACAATGTGGTACTTTATGTAAATGGTATTGTATAGTCAATTCCTGAAATCAACTACGGCTATAACATGACAAGAGGCTATCTGGAAAATTGATAATGAAAAAGACTTTCTTCCCTAAGCATGTATCCAATATCAAACAACAATATACAAGAGATATCACATAAGAAATATAGTACCACCTGCATTTAGAGGAAATATCAGTCACAATGTCTCAATTCAAAGTCCATAAGATTATTATAGTATAATCATGAAGAAATATTTTTGTGTAAGATGAATTAACTTGAAAAACATAGCTGGAAGAGCTTAGATTAGTAAAAGGAAAATTTTATCTTTAAATGAAATGCTGACTTGAACTTTGAAGCAAATACATGGGTATGCATTTAATGAAAGAAAAGGTAGAAATTATGTTTATATTATTTACCCATATATGATCATAAACATTTCCTCAAAAAGGAAAAATAAAAGAATGGATAAGGAAATGACATCCAAAAATTTGTTACACACAAGAAATATATATAATTATACTGTCTTGGTTCCAAATCCTCAGAAACCATTCTCTATCTTTTATAAAGAAGTCAATCTGATTAATGGGAAAACAAGATATTATTTCATTAGAATTACAAGAGAAAAAAGAGGGATGTTAAGAAGTTTTAAAATATAAAGAAGAAAATAATAAGGAACTCATATTTTAGTTTTCTTAAAGTATAAATTAAGGTAATATGCTGATAGGTTCTAGAACTTTTTGGGAATTCTATTTGAATAAAGAAGTGCTTTGCTAAATTTAGGGTTCTGGAACACACGAAATAAATCTGTATTGAATTCAATCAGCATGTTTTATTAGTTCTCCTAGCAATGTTTAGCAGCATGAAGTAGGAACAGAATCAGTCAATAAATAATCACTTACTGCATTGGACTACAAAGGAAGGTAAAAGACAGTTCTTGCTCTCAAACAGATCAGGTTTTTGGTCAATATAAAAAGCAAATACACACAACAATCTATAGATAAGATAAATAAAATTTTATTCATAATGATGATAAATTATATAAACAGATTTAAAAAAACCTTATCTTCTAAGTATTGACCCCAAGTCTCTGACGCCAGATATGATTTGGGACAACTTCTCTCTAGGCTTAATTCTCAACTATCTAGCTATTCCTTATAATTAATTTTTAATTACAACTAAAAGAATGAGGGAAGAACATAAAATTAAGAATGGGAATGGCTTTTGGAAAGTAGAATTTTAGATGAGATTTAAAGAATGGTAAGGTCAATAGGTGAAAGGAAGAGTCTCCCATTTTTGAGGTAACCAGCTAGAGTAAATGTCCAGAGGAAAAATGAGACACTATTTGGTCAGAAGGCTAGTCTTGTTAGATTGAAGAACATGTGTGAGAGAGTAAATGAGAATACCAAGGCAGAAGGAGGCTGTTATAAAGGGCTTTAAATTGCAGAGGATTTTATATTCAGTTTTGGAGGCTATATGGAACCATTATTAATGAAAGCTGGCAAAATGTGACAAGTGATCAGATAAACAGATCAAGACATTCAAAAGCACTAGATAGTGAAACTTGATAACTAATGGATTAAAAATGTGAAGAGAAGAAAATAAAGTGTGGCCAGGGATGAGAAGTTCCTATGGGATGGTGGGATTGGACATCAAGAAAACACAAAAAATGGGAGTGGCAGGTAAAGGAAAAGAGGAAAAATCCATTTGAGAAACTTAAAGAATGGGGAGATAGGAATAACAATCAAGTCTAAGCTTAAAGGAAATTGACAATAGTGTTAAAAGATGGACTACAGTGTGGCCAACAAGGTTGCTTAGTCTGGGACATAGAGTAATGATTTTGAAGGTTGAGAAGAGTGACATTGAAATGTAACAAGTAAGGGAAAACCCCAAGATGGAGAATTTAGGAGACTAGAATAATGAATTCTGAAACTTGAAAAAATGAAGCTGGAAGTAAAAATTTGTAAGTCCTCTTCACAAATATGATAAACACATGGGAACCAATGAAATAATGGAAATCATAGAGGAAAAAAGAGAAGACATTGGTTTTCCCTTCCTGGAGATCAAATATGGTTAGGTTGTGTGATATGGATGATAAAGAGGAACAGATAGGAGTAGATGTTATTTAAAGCAAACATATGTTAAAAACAATTGAACTTAACAATTGAAATTAAAACAGATAAAATGTTGTCTACACAAAACTTTTGCACAAATACATAGTTCAAAAAAACAAAACACCTATCACTACAACAAACTTTCCCTCCTCATCTTACAAGCAATACTATGCTTCTAACGTGACTTGCCCAAGGTCACTAATTTGAACCCAGTATTTCCCATCTCTAGGTTTAACTCTCTATCCACTGAGCCAACCTAGATGCAACCTCAATAATATACTTATTTACAGAAAGAATTTATCTTTTAAATTATTATCTTAAATTTCCACCTGGGAATGGGATATGTGAAAACGAAGGAGTCTCAATTTATTCTAAGATTATTAATTTTTTTTAAACTTTAGTTTTTAAGAAAAGCATTTTATAATTTCTAAACCCAATGTATCTTAGGGATTTCTATAAAAGGCAAACTAACTAACCTCTGCCAAGTGTTGCAACCGGGACAGCAATGGAGTCCTCTTGTCAGAGCCCAGCCTAGTGATATAGTTTGATCTTTTGCTAAAGACATACAAAAGATTCAGCACTGCAAGCACCGCTTGCATATCAGAAGAAGCCAATAATGTAGTCAGGTGCTATAGGGTCAGAAAGGTATCAGTCAATAAACAAGGATTGTTAAGCATCATTAAAATTAATGTACCTAGAATGAGGAGGAAAGCAGTTGAAAGGGGGAAAATGTTATGTAAGATTTCTTTGATAAAGGTTCAATTTTATAAGGTATACAAATATCCATAATTACATGAAACATTTAAAAAACTATTAACCCTCCACCAAGTTATTTTCCAAAAGACAAGCAGTCCAGAGATCAGAAAAATTCTTTCTTAAAAGAACTACAAACTATTTACTACAATAAGAGAATATGTTCCAAATCACTAAAAAAAAAATGCATAAAAGAACGCTGAAAATTTCAAGTTTGCATCTTGTACATAGGCAAAAAAATTTTTGACTAATGCTCTGTTGGCAGAACTGAATCAGTATGACTAATTTGAAAAAAAAATTGAAATTAAGTAAAATACAATCCTTTCTTTCTTTTTAAAAAACCCTTACCTTCTGTCTTAGAATCTATAGTGTGTTTTGGTTTTAGGGCAGAAGAGTGGAAAGGGCTAGGTGATTGGGGTTAAGTGACTTGCCCAGGGTCACCCAGCTAGGACCAGATTTGAACCTAAGATCTCTCATCTCTAGGCCTGGTTCTCAATTCACTGAATCACCCAGCTGTCACCTTAAGTGTTTTTCTTAAAGTAAAAGCCTGGTCATATCAACTGCTATTTAAAAATAAAATCCAGGGGGCAGCTGGGTAGCTCAGTGGAGTGAGAGTCAGGCCTAGAGACAGGAGGTCCTAGGTTCAAACCCGGTCTCAGCCACTTCCCAGCTGTGTGACCCTGGGCAAGTCACTTGACCCCCATTGCCCACCCTTACCAATCTTCCACCTATGAGACAATACACCAAAGTACAAGGGCTAAAAATAAATAAATAAATAAAATCCAACCCATTACCTTCTGTTTTGTATCAGAAGGATTAGACAAACAGAATCAAATGATTTACCCAAGGTGAAACAGCTTATGAGTCTGAAGTCAAATCTGAACTCAGTTCCTCTCAAATCCAGGTTTGGCTTTCTATCTACTGTGCAATCTAGCTGCCCCTCAAATTTTCATTAATAAACTCAAATGGTTTATTTCCTTTGTTTCCTTTAAGAAAAAACACAAAAATCCCTGTTTGGCTTTCAATATGACTCCTTCCTACCTTTCCGGTCCCATTAATACTTCCCACATATTGTGATTCAGCTACATTAATCTTTCTGTCATTCCTCTATGTAAAATTTTTTATTAATAGAATTTATTGACAAGTACCCTAGCTGCTCCCAACTCTCTTCACATCATCTGGTGGACTTTGGGAGACAGACATATATGTTATATTTTTCATGTTTCTATCCTTTAGTTAACTTTCCAGAGATATAATTCCTAGTTTATTTTTCTAGAATGAACACTAGAGTTGTGTATGATGTTTTCTTGGTTCTACTCTTTTGTTCAGTATCCTGTGTAGTTCGCTCTCAGTTATATTAAAATTGGTCTATTCTCTGTCATGGCACAGTAGTGTTCTATCAAAATTATATATCATAATTTGTTTAGTCATTTCAAAACTGATGGACATCTCAGTTTCCAATTTTTTTACCACCACAAAGAGAGTTGCTGTAAATATTTCAGAAAATAGATGTTCTTTTGGAAATGGAGTCAGCAAGTATTGCTAAGTCTAGCTTAATTTTTCTGAATTGTGGATGCCACTATTTTCTATCCATTCTATATAAATTTGTTTCACTTCTCTTTACTAATGCTATCTTCCCTTTGTGAATAAAAACAAATCTTACATTGTTTGCTGGAAAACATAACATACAAACACATGCTTAATTTCATAGGTATAATTGCAAGGGAAAGCTCAAAACTCTATCAAAATCTAATCTCTAGGCAGTCAGAAATAAAAAACAACAACTTCAGGAAACATTATGCCTACCTCTATTGAACTGTAAAGATGTCTGGAAAAGCTGTATTCTATGAGCAAGGCTGTGAAGTTCAACACACCCAATAATAGCAATTTTAGTTGTTGTTCTTCAGGCCTATCACACACCAGCATCCAAGACATGTTGTCCACTGTTTGTCCAGCATTTGCTAGAATTCCATCAAAACGGTCCAGTAAGTCCACCCAATGATACAACTCACACTAAAGAAAAAAGAATAAGGAAAAGATTTAGTCCAAACACAGTTTAGGTCCTCTTCTGCAATGGCCTGCTCACTGTGATACCAGAAAGAGTCTGATTTCATTTGCTTTTGAGATGTCCAATTGATATATTTTCACACCTATACAGTATGAAACAAAGCTTAAAGCTTTACTGTTAAGAATTCTATTTGGATGGCTCCCAGATCTGCACATTGTAGGGCCTCTAAGTTTTAAATTATGAAATGTCGAATGAATATTTTGAACCAGAATCAAAAATATCCTTTCTAGAACTCATCACCACCACATGCTTCTAAAAAAGGGGACCAGGAGAAAGAAGAAGAAAATGCATTTATATAGCATTCAATGAGGCAGACAAAGGGATTCCTAGCTAGTCAATGTCTGAAGCTGGATCTGAAGTTACATATTCATGGTTTCAAGTCAAGTGTTCAATATACTTGCTGTCATCCCTTCAACCTCAACATCAAACAACAACAAAATGAAAAGAAAAACAAACAAACAAAAAAGTTAAAGTAAGGCTACTCCTCTTTTCCAGAAAAGGGAATAAATTTGTTACTTCAAACTCCAAACAAAAATAAAACTTCCTTATTAAAGAAAGATTAAAATCTAATTATAACCTATTCTTAAAAGCTGTTTGAAGAGTCAATTCCAATGGATGTAGGGGGTAACTGTGCAAATAAAAACAAAGATCTCTAATCTTTGGTAAGACCAGATGCTGACACTGTTTTGCCTAAGAAGCTAATCAATGCAATACTAAGAAGTGTCTGGAGAAGTACAAATATCAAAGGGAATTTCCCCTTAAGGACAACTCCCACAAATGTATTACTTACTTTTCCAATATTCCATGTTTTAATTTGTTGAAGTTCCAAAAGGAGTTGGTCATCATTACAAACCTTAAGTTTGTCTATCAAAGCTCGGCAATCTGCAGGCTAGAAGAAAACATAAGGACCCTCCACATGAGACAGAAATGTAAAAATGAAGAGAGAAGATTTATTGTTTTATTAAAAACTATAGGAAGTTGAGAATTACAAATAAGGAATATTTGTGTTGTCTTTGTCTTGTAATTTTTTTTGAAGATCAGAAAATAAAAGTTTTGGAAGAAGGACTCATTTTATGTAATGAAATACTCCTATTTCCCAGCAATTTTCCTATGCATTTTTTCAGATCAGATGAAAAGATTATCTAAATCAAATAACATGGGAGGAAACCTGAGAACTAATAAGTGACATTTTAATGGATCTGTGATATCTTATCTTATTGTATTTCTTGTCTGTAGTCTCTCATAAAGCCTCCTTAGGAAACTCACTGAATGTCGTGAGAAGACTTGTGCTAGATTTTAGGGTTTTGTAGATATGAAAAGAGACTGCAACCTATCAGCCAGTCAGTCAACAACAACAACAAAATATATATATATATATATGTGGTAGGCATTTTGTTAATCATTTTAATTTGTGCTAAATTCAAAAAATGTAAAAAAAAAAAAAAAAGGGCATTTCCCAAGGAGGAGCTCAAATTCAAATTCATGTGACAATAAATACGTATTGTTAAGATAAAAGAACAGAAGGAAGTTAATCTCTATGAGTTTAAGAAACTATCAGTGAAGGGGCAGCCAAATGACTAAGTGGGTAAGAGCCAGGCCTATAGACTGGAGAGCAATTTGGTTAGTGAATGAAGGAGAGGATGGAGTAGGGAGAAATTTATTCAGATAGACCAAAAATAAAATTGGTGTGTTGGTCCAGGAAAGAGGTGATGAAAGCTTTTATTATAGTGGAGGTTTTGTGAGGAGAGAAGGGTACATATTAGAAGAAATTCAGACAAGACTTAATATAGTATGAAGAGAGAAGGGTACCAGTGAAGTGAAGAAGCTTGGTTGTCTAAAAAGAAGAAAGTCTGGAAGAAGAAAAAGAAAGAAGTTCTACTTTTGACAAGTTGAGTTTACATTTTGATATATTTTGAAAAGCCCAAAATGTATTGATGTGGTATTGAAACTGAATTGATTAGTACTGGATTAGTGTTTATATAGTTGTGAATTATCAGCAGATACTGTCTGAATCCATTAAGAGCTACTGAAATTACCAAGTAATACAAAATAGAGATTTTTGGCCTTTTTAGAGTTGTTGGAACTAACCACCCCCTACTGTCTAATTAAAATGATAACCCTGTTTTTAAGGAATAATGGTTTTACAATGAATACAATATACAATAAGGGAAGTTAATTATATTGAAAAAGTTATTTTTAAGAGGTCAAGGACCATATTAAGTTAGAAATCAAGACAGTTCAAGACAAATAAGGTAGAAAAACCAGGTAAGAGGGGAGAAGAATGACAAGAGTCAGAAGAAGAGATCATACAGAACTGTGGATAGGGTAGTTTCACCTATATGTGGAGTCGTTGATAGGCAGTGGAAACAGGTGAAAGAAGGATTTTAAAGGATGGGAATGTGAAAACAGCCAAAGAAAGTTAAAAGATAGGGGAGATTGAAGAGCTCACCCAAAACATGCTTTTCCTCTAAGGGCTTACTGGTTAATACAGACTTGGAACTGAGATTCAAAAACTAAGATGAGTAACACTCCAAACAAAACTGAATCCAAATATTACTTTTTTAAAACTGAAAAAGTAAAGACTTCATAAAAAAAAGTTGACTCACTAAAAAAGAAAATTAAAGGATAATAAAAAAAATTGACAAAACAACTGATTTTCAGTATAATAAATTCAGAACACTGGTATAAATTCTAAAAAGGAGGAGCAAGTATTACATTTGTGTCTTTACATTTTCTAAAAATTTCTTGAAGGTGGTTCAGTATTTTAAGAGATTTTTCAATAAGTTACATAAAATAATATTCCTCTAAGTTCTCCTCTGGCACCTCTGACGGAATGGAAGTGACATATCAAGTTAGGGGAAGGGAAGAAAGTATGAGAGAAATAAGGCTGCTGGAATGAGCCTTTGGGAAACCAAGGCCCCAATTAATAATTTGACAATTCCTTTGACTTTTAAATACTTACAGCTTCAGTAGGTGTCTTCTTCAGTTTAGTCCTGTCTACTTTCATTTTTGAAATTTTGTTTTGTGGTCCTAAAAGAAAAATAAAGTCATAAAATAATATTGCTAATTATAATTTTAAGTTGTGAATTTTTGAGACAGATAAATAGGTACAGATCAAAAAAGTTATGGAAGGAAAAGACAGACTAAATTAGTAACATCTGTTTTGGTCCTACAAAGGGCATCAGGAAAATAATGAGTAAACTTTCTAGGCAGATAATTTCAACTAAGGCTAAACTTAAAATGACAATTTTGAGTGTCTGAAACTCAATGTCTCCAAATATTTGAATAAGAGATTAAATATGCTGCTTTATATAAAATAAAACTAGCACATTCCTGAGGTAGAACTGCTAAAGAAGCTGCTTGTCCTCTCAGATCAAACAGTAAAGAATTGAGACAAGATATAAAAAAGGATGCATAAAAGACTCAAGGAAAATAAAGAACTTCCTAAGACTTCTCAAAAATGACAACCCATTTCTGGTGATTAACAAAGAGCACAAATGACAGTTCAAGAAGAAACTGGAGAAACAATGACAAAGATCCTTGGGCAAGAAACAGAAGATCATGGGAGCACAGTTTGTCTCTTCTTGCTTAGGGTAAAGGCAAAAACAAATTTGGGAATTGAACAACTGACTAAGGCAGTGTTATCTGAGAAGGAAATTAAGATTTCTGGATCAGAGCTTCAAATTGGGTTCACAGATTAGTCTACAGAGATGAAATTCAGCTAATAAAGGGCAACAATTTTTGTAAATCTAATCCAAAGGCTACAAAGAGTGGAGTAGACTACAAATACTAATAAGTAAATTACTAATTTAACAGAACCCCCAAAAGAATGCTGGACAAACTCCCTTTTCAGAAAAACCCAGGAGTATTTATACGAACTGATACATAATGAAATGAACTGAAGTAATTTTTATAATAAAAAGGAAAGAAACTACAATCAAAGCAATGACCAACTACTATACAAAGGACGTATGTTAATTATTTTTAAAGGAAAGATGGTCTTAAATTAAAACAAAGCATTATATTTGGAACATGGCAAGTTAAAAAAAATTGGAGTTGTGGAGGATGTAGTAGATGTATTCCTGATTTAAATCTGGTCTCAGAGTAGACCAAGTAGCTCCAATATCTTTGTCCACAAAGATTCAGAGAGACTGAATATGTGTGTATATTAATGCCCAAAATGGAACGTCCAATTTCTTAAAATTTACTTGCCAAAAAAAAAAAAAAAAAAAAAAAAAAGGACTAAATTCATTACCAGAGGTTTTTGGAAATTTCATTGCACTGAGAAAATAAGACCTTGATTTCTGAATAAGAACATCTTAATAAAGGAACTTTAACTTTTTAAGTCATATTCCAAATTATTCTTTTCCATGCTCTATAAGGTCAGTCTAGCACTGCAATACATTACTTCCTTCATGTACTGTAAATTCTAACCCTGTTTGTGCTTTCTTTATTTATATGTGTCACTTGCAATAAACCTCATATTTTTCTTTAAAAAAGGACATCATGGGGCAGCTGGGTAGCTCAGTGGAGTGAGAGTCAGGCCCAGAGACAGGAGGTCCTAGGTTCAAACCCGGCCTCAGCCACTTCCCAGCTGTGTGACCCTGGGCAAGTCACTTGACCCCCATTGCCCACCACTCTTCCACCTATGAGACAATACACCGAAATTAAGGGTAAAAAAAAAAAAAAAAAAAAAAAAAAAAAGGACATCATACTAACATATTAAGCACTAAATTGTTATCTTTTGAGAAAAATTAACTTCTAATGCATAAGATTTCTTTTATTGTAAATACTTTGATTTCAATTGTTAAGACTTTATACCTTTTTAGTTGGTCAATATTTATCAATAACATCAATTCCCTAATAAAATAGTATCTAAGGATCTATTTTAAAAAACCAATAATTTTCCTTATGGTTAGGATTCAATCTAGAAAGGTAAATAAAATCCACAATGCATATGTGATGTATTCCAAAGCTAAATATAGAACCCATGGTAAAATAGAAGACAACTTTTTAAAAAAGCTGGTAGAAACAGACTTAATTTCTGATACCTGATCAAGGAACCTTGAATAGTAATACTTTATAAAAAGTATTATGGATAGAAAACCCTTCTAGGTCATGAATTATTTAAAATATTATCAAATTGAAAGTGTAAAGGTTTGAGTGCCACCTAACTATAAATAATTATTAGTAGTAATATTATAATGGCAGAATTTAAGATTAAATCCCTAAATTTGTGTACTTTGGTATATTTAAATAAACCAGAGATGTATTTGGATAGGATAGAAGCAGCAACTCTCAAAGCTTTGTTTCAAAGAAGTATATACTAAGCCAGGTTGATTAATAATATGAATGTT
The DNA here is from genome assembly GCF_016433145.1 of Gracilinanus agilis. NCBI lineage: Eukaryota > Metazoa > Chordata > Mammalia > Didelphimorphia > Didelphidae > Gracilinanus > Gracilinanus agilis. The sequence continues at coordinate 78,777,990 of NC_058136.1, read as the reverse complement.
AAGCCAGATGATATCTAAGAGAAGGGAGCAGAAGCAGATCAACAGTTTCAAAGGAGATTATTACCAATTTCTTTTGTTTAAGCCCTCTAAAATTGACCCTTGACAATAGCACCAATTTAATTCAACACATTTTTGAAGCAGTTCTTATATATAAAATCCATGGAGGTTTTAATGCTCCAGAACTTCTTCCCCACAAAACAAATTATAAGAACTAAAGGAAATTCTTCATCATAATTGGGAACTGAAAGGTGCAGAAGTCTAGATTCAATCTTAAAAATTGACAAAAAGACAAAAACTTAGTATATTCCTAACCCTAATTTCAACTGAACCTCAAACAGTAGATTTTTTCAATGAATTTTCCAGTATCTACAAAAGTTCCTATCCCATAGGCACTAATACTACAGAAAATTCCAACCTACACTGAAATTGGGAATATCAGCAGAAATCAAGGATCTAGTTTATTAAATGACAGTAAAAAGAGTGATTTAGCACTTTAAAGATTATAAATAATATATGTCACTTCATTTGGTCATATGTCACGTTCTAAGAGGGAACTACAATGACTGCCAAATTTAAGAAGTGAATTTTTAAGGTGTGTAGTTCATAAATTGATATCATTACTCCAGTAACTTAAAAAAGGCCAACATTATTTTTTTGGGTGAGGCCTACTTGGTCTAATGCTTCTTCAAAAGCATCCTACACAGGCTTTTAAGTTTGACTTGAGAGATGGAAGGTCAAAATCTGACCCATTAACCGCTTAATTCTTACTACTCTTCTGCCTTGGAAGTATCTATTTTTAAAAAAGGTTAGGTCAAAAAAATAAATTTAAATATTAATTAAAAAATTTAAAACTAAATTAATTATAATTAGAAAATTTAAAAAGATATCCTACATTATCACACACCTCTTTAGAGTGAAATTCAATCTTCTAATCCCTATACTGCTTTCATAACTATCTGAATGCCTATTTCATTTTAAAAAATTCTATCTATAATCTTTTCATTTTAGTCCTCTGCTATTGGTAAATGGTTTTTCAATCTTTTTCAATCTGTTACTTAAGCCACTGACACCAACATTACCACAGAATTATCTTTTCCTTTAGGTTCACTCCAGTCTTATTTAAGATATCATTAAAATTCCTCTAACGTTTACCTATCATTTCCATATTATTCTAGGTTCCCCCTTCCCCCCCCAAAAAGGATTCCTAAGTGTCTTAAGTATTCCACTAACCCTAGATCCTACACAAAAATAACAAACTAAAAGTTCAAATATGATCCTGGGGCTTCCCCAACAGGATAAGATCTAATTCTAACCCTAACCCTCCAAAAATTATTTTGCCTGTTTCACTGATATAATTTCCCTTTACTGCATTCTGAAATCTGGCAATTTTCTGTTCTTTACTCAAAGTAGTCAATCTCTTATCTCTGAATCTATACTTCCAGACTCTTCTCTACCCTTTAAGTAAAACTATAATTTTTCTTTCACAGCTCAATTACTTTATATCATAAACCCTTAAAAAAGTGAAAGAAACAACACTAAAAATATCATGCTTAATAATTTAAAATTTTGAGGATTTTAATATGATTAGATCAAATAAACATAATTAATTATGAACTTTTTACACATCCATTTCTTCAACATTCTCAATGAAATTACACTAGATACTAAATTCAGTTTTTTTGGCTTCTGTCTAGTACCAGAGAAATTGCTATTCAGTAATGACCAGTTTGGAATCCTCACAACTGAACTCTTTTACACCAATAAAGAAAGTGGATCTTTGTGCAGTAGTAATAAGAATAACAAGAATAAATGAGATTAAACCATTGCCCTTTATCTCCTTTTACTTTTAACAGTAATTTATTTTGATCTAACAATGACCATTCTTTAGTTACTGAAATTACCAAATTCTAGATAATGGATAAGCTTGGTAAAGGAAAACAGAAGACAGGGTTAAAAAGCCAAGGACCTGATATAATGCTATAAATGCAAACTAGAGAAAGATAAATGCCCACAGAAGCAAATAAGATAAATCAACAACTGGAAGGAAATGAGAGAATCTACAGTATAGAAAAGAAGATAACATACAATAAATAGTAAGCAATTAAAAAATACTAAAGTAGTAAGGAAATAAAAATCGATGAGACCTGATAAAGGAGAGCTTGATGCAGAGTGGTTATTTCTATATGGGTTATATCAGAAGATCTCATTTTCCTTAAGAGAATGTTCTCAGGAACAAACCCTGGGGCAAATATCCAGTTCCAGAATATTACATGGTGTCAGGATAAAGAACAATTTCAATCACAAACTGTTTAGCTCATGGAAAACTAGGAAATAGGAGATGTACAGAAATACCTTTAGTGGTCAAATTTTTGAATCTTTCAGTGGCTATAAGGATATAATAGGAATTACTGTTTAATTGTGTCTCATTTTTTGTGATCCCATTTGGCATTTTTTTAAAAGTAAAGATATTGAAGTGATTTGCCATTTATATTCCCAGTTCAATTTATAGGAATTGGAGGAAAATGGGGTTAGTGATTAGACCAGGATCATATGGCTAGTAAGTATCTAAGGTTAGATTTTTAATCAGGATGTGTCTTCTTGACTACAGGCCCAGTTCTTTATCTACTGCACTACTTTACTAATTTTGAATTGAAGATTTCAAAATAGCAGGATTTTTAAACAAGTTATCTATTGAAATACTTTTGAAATAATGAATAAGGAAATCTGTATGATTAGTCATTAAGAATTTTGATTTGGCTCTGGAAGACACACAAATATGTATGTGTAATAAAATATTTCTATAAAAATACATAAATATTTCCATTATAAATCTGAACCCTTCATAATATACCAATTTGTATACAGTGGAAATTTACAGAGACATAAGATACACATCCACCCACCCATACAAAAGCAGTTCTAGGCAGGTAGAAATAGGATAATGTGTATAATAGTTATTATTACAATATATACAAAACACTAATGATAGTCTCCAAAAGACAGCTAAAAGGAACTTATGGCGGCATAGACAAAAGGTATTACTAGAATTCACAACATTTAAAATACTAAATATTTTTCCTTTTAATAAAAATAAGACATTCTGTAAAGATTCTCAATACCTTAGACAAGCCCAATTACAATCTGAAGGCCAGAAATAAACCATTCATTGTAAAATCACCAGTTTGTTATTTTACCTTTAAAAAAAGCTAACAAAACAAACCCCTCCAAAACTTAAATGCATTTCTCATTTAGCAAAAAATGGGCTTCAAATCCAGCAATTATTAGGAATGGAAAGGCATATATTCCAATGGGACTTTTGTATGAAGACTGGGATTTATTTTAACTAATTTTTATGGTTACAAATAGGTATTATAAATAGGTAAACTCGGTGATTAACGATAAGAGAAACTGCTATAACTAAAACTAACAATCTATAATATCCCCTTAAGTCACATTGGGTGAAAAATTATTTTCAGAATAAATCTGTTCAGGTTTTCTTAAAGAATACTTTAAATTTTCTTCCCCCTACGCATTTAGTGGTTCCCAAATTTCATTTTGACTATTTCCTGTAATTTATCTTAATCTCAGAACCTCAAATAAAACATTTAAACGCAACTTCGTAACTGAAACAATTTCTAATTCTTAAATATAAGAGAAACAGAAAAAAAAAGAGTAGGCTTAGGGAAGAGAAAACAGACAATTAGTCCCGTAGAAAACAGAAAAAATGGAGAAAGTAAGGGAATATTTTAGCAGAATATTGGAATCACAGCCAGAAAGAGAAGAGACAGAAAAAATAAGGAAAAATAAAACGACGAGAAAGTGAAAAGCGAGTTTGGGAAAAGGCCCGTGTTCGCCTTAGTCTTTCGTTCGGTAGTTACCTGGACCGCCCACTTGGTAGTTAGGGTAACCCTAACCTAAAGAACCTAAGGAGACAACGAAAGTGGCCACCTGACTTCACTCCTGGGCTCCGAAGATATTTGGATCTGCCGCTACCGCCATCTTAAAACTCGCCAGTCCGACTCTCCTTACTGGTCTACAACCAACCGCCACGGCACCTTAACCTTAGCCACCTCAGACGCTTAATCCCGCGATATTCCAAGAATGGAGGTTTCGCGAGAACTTACCGGATATTCCGTCACTATGGGAAGAACAGTCACTGAGTTAAGCGCAACGTAGCTACCAAACAGTAAATTCGTTCTCGCGAGAACTTGGCGCCCGCCAAATGAAGACTTTCTTTTCCCTCAAACTTGAGAGGACAATTTGTAGATGTTTTACGGCGCTCTCTTAAACCAAATGACCACAATGATACAATTAAATATATAACAATAAGTTTTGATTTCCTTTTTAAACAATAATAAAACATAATAATAAACTTACACATTAGTGAAAATGGTAACTTAAAACATTTTTCAAGTCCTCTCCAATAATATTATAATAATTTGTTAAGTTAGAATCTCTCTATCGGATAAAGGTGAAAAACATTTAAAATAACATTAAATACATTTAAAACTACTTAAAAAAGACAAGTACTGCTAGATACCTCCTTATCCTATGCCTTCGATAATGCTTTTACCCACCTCAGACAATTTCTCGCGAGAATCCCCAAGGTAACGGGAGTCAGGGAGGGGCCAAGGGTGGGGGTGGGGGGAGACAATGGAGTTGAAAACCGTAGATGAATAGGGAGAAAGGAATTTAAATGTATATAACAGATAACGAATCAATCCAGGAGACAAATGTGAAATAATGAACTTTGAAATAGTACTTTATACTAATGTAACAAAATTATATTTCAAATATACTAATATATGTACATAAGATTTTACATATTACATATTTCTTTTTTTGAAATTTTCCTTTATAAAAAAATTCTAAATCATTTAATTTTGAAATTCATCTGTAATTTTCCAACTTAGGCTTCAAATCCTCCTTGCCTCACACTGAAATTAATCAGGATTCTTGTAAGAAATATATTAATAAGGAAAAACAAACCACAACATAACTATATCAATTGTATAAATTCATCATAGAAAATAAAACCAAATATTAATATAATGATGAACTTAAAAATCAAAGAACCACATTTATATAAAAATTAGACCCTGGAGGACCAGTAAATAAAATACAACAAAAAAATGCCATTACATCCTATATTGCCTTCTGTTTTCTCATTTTTCAAAATTACTCATATTACCAAGGAATTGCCAGGGTTTGCCTAACAACATTCTCTTTGTAATACTATCCATTTTATATTAGTGAATGAACTTATAAGTATTATTCAAATACCTAAGGTCTTATCCCTCCACATTATTAACATTTTTTTCTCTTCAAATCTATTGTTCCTTATAGGAAATGTTCATGTTAATATAAGTTATATATGTGTAGATTTGTTACTGGAATAAAATAAAAAAATTTTAAACCTTAAAAATATAGAAATCATAAGTATAGACCACTTTATAATTTAATCAAAAGATGTATTTAAATCTGTATATTCACATACACTCTCAGGACCATTACATATATGATTATTAATGTTATGCTACTTTGGGAGCCTGGAGATGTGAGATACAATTTATCTAATAACAATAACAAAATTGTCAAACTGTGGAAAACATGAATAATAGAGAAAAATGTCTAGAAGAGAATTATCCTGTAGGCAGATATTTTAGTATTTTAAATGCAAATATATAGTTAAAAACACCAAGGAGTATAATAATGATTCTGTGGTAGTTTTAGTTACATGAATCTTGATTTGCTCAAATATGATCTAGTTGAATTTTTGTATGATAAGGTTTCTATTGGGATATTTTAGCATGAGCTTGAAATGATTCAATGATTATTTCCCAGGTTCTGAACTTTCCTCTACTAAGCAAGTAGTATCACTCATTACTTTATAATAACTTTTTCAACACCATAGTCTGAGTGAATGAAGTTTAGAATAAAAGATTTTGTTCTAGAAGGTATCTGCAATTTTATCTAGTCTAAGAATTAGTGAACTATAGAAAGGATAAATTCAGGGTCAACATTTTAAGTGCAGTTTCAATTTGGTTATGATATTTCTGGGAGTTGTTATTTGGGGATTCAATTTGGGAAGTGATTGTAAGATTTTTTCAGTTTATATTTTATCCTTTTATTTTTATTCAAGACTACCAGGGCAGTTTTTTCTGAAATTTCCTTTAACATCATGTCTAGGGATTATTATTATTATTATTATAATTATCATCATCATCATCATCATCATCATGATGGCTTTCAGGTGATCCAATAATTCTTAGATAGTTTATCCAGGATTTGTCGTATTTTCTTATATTTTTCACTATTTTGATTTAAAAAATTATTTCTTGATGCCCCATGAAGTCATTAGGTTCTATTTGCAATACTTTAATTTAAAAGAAAGTATTTTATTCTTATAGCTTTTGAATATCATTTTCCATCTGATCAAGTTCTATTTTGTAATAAACTCTTCATTGTATATTTGTGCTTCTTTTTCCATTTGGTAATTCTGCTTTTTAAGTTATTTTCTTCTTGCATTGTTTTAATTTCTCTTCCTTGTTTTTCTTCTGTATCTTCTGTTTGTCCTTTTTTGAGAACTTCCATAACCTGAAACTAATTACTATTTTCCTTTCAAGTTTTATGCGTAGTTATATTATTCTTACTGTCTCTTTCTGGGTCTGTATTTTTCTTTTCTTTGATACCATAATAATTTTCTAGGGTAAGTTTATTTTTCCTCCCCTTTCTTCCCCTCCCCTCCCCTCCCCTCTCCTCTCTTCCCAGTTTTTAAAAAATTTTTTTATTTATGTCTTAAGGATGGGCTCTGTTCTCAGGGCAGAGGTAGCCCTCTCAAACTTGAGTATTTTTTGCTGCTACTCTCAGTTACCCTGGGTTTCTGTAAGTTTCAGTTCTTTCAAGGTCATCTGACCTGTGGGCTGGGACCTCTAAAAGTCATCCCTTAATGCTAATTTATTTTTCCTGAAGGTTACTGATGACTTACAGGATATAGAGTACTGGGAGACATCTTGTACTGGGGTGCAGACTTCCTCATACTTGATGTCATACTTCAGACTCATGCTAGGGTTTGGAATTTCAAGAGGTGGCTGAGGCATGATCTCAGGGTCTTGAAACTTGGGCCCAGGTTCAGAAACTGGTGTCATGATGGGTTGTTGGGGGACTTGTGGTGGATTCCCTTTCACCCCTGGGAACTAGATGTTTTCTTCCTAAGTTCCAAGTTGTTTTCTGCAGGAAAGTGTGTTTTTTATTCTGTCTCTTTGTTGGTTCTATTACTCTAGTAATTTTTTGAAGTAGTATTTTAAGTTTGGTTGGAGCTGATTATCAGGTTTTATTTGATGTGATTTTATTTTGTATGCTTGTTTTTTTGATATTTTGACTCCACCTCTGAAGTGTGGTTTGAACTCACAATGTCTTTAACTTCAAGTCTCTGTCCATTGAACCATAGTTGCCTCTATTTATAGGTATTTTTCAACTCTGTTTTAAACATATGCATTTTACTTTTAGGAAATTCATTTTTAGATACTTAAATTGCTTGATTCATTTTCCCCAATAGTCTTAAAAGGAACTAATTGTTATAACTTCTCTGAGATAGTTTTCCCCCCTTTAAATTGCTTAGGCTATGATGTCATGTCATGTCCTATCCATAACCTCATGTAATATTAAAAAAGATTTTTTTCAACCTTTATCTTCTGTCTGAGAGTAAATAATGGATATTGGTTCCAAGTCAGAAGAGTAGTAAGGGTTAGACATCAGAATTAAGATACTAGCTAGGAAATGTTTGAGGCTAGATTTTAACCCAGGACCTCCTATCTGTAGGCCAGGCTCTAGGACCAGCTTATACTGTTGATTGTGTGATTTAAAAATAGTTTAGTTAATGGGGGTAGAATCAGGATGTCAGAAAAAGAACAGGACTCTGATCTTTCCTAATTATTCTTCACAGAATATATACATATAAAAATAATATGTCTCAAATTGAATTCTGGTGGAGCAGAACAAGGAGTGTTAACCAACTTTGTAGTTCAAAAAAAACTTTGAAGTTCTGTATAAAAGGTGTATTGAACTGAGTTAGGAATGGAGTACAGAAGATCAGTCCAAGTCAGGTCTAACTTTTGTAGGCCAGAGAAGATTTTTTAGGGGTAGCTGAATCTTTTGAAGATCTCATATGCAGATGATAAGGGGATCACAGAAATGGTCTGGAGGAAATTGTAGGGGTCCTTTTTTTGGGGGGTTGTTGCAAATATGGAGATCTAGGCATAGTCCTGCATGGCATTTCTTGTTTGGTGTTATAAAGGTAGGAGAAGTAGTAGAATTCCAGTGTTTGTGCCTATAGTTGACCCTTGTCTGAGTTCTTGTGAAAAAAGGGTGTTTGTTGTTTTTCACATATCAGAGAATAGGCCAGGGGGTAGGAAATACATTTTTCTTTACCTATAGAACAAATTCTGAAAATAGATGACCCCAAGAACCTGATGCTTGGGCGAATGCCTCTTCCACCACTGGGCCAGGGTCTAACTTTAATAGTGTTTAAAAGTCAGAAAAAGGCTGAAAAAATGAGCAAACAACACCAAAAAGAAACAATATGGAAAGTTATTTTGGTGATATGGAAGATAGAAAACAAATTAACAAGAAGAGGATAAAGTCAACCATAGTATATATAAAGACAAAAAGGCAAATATGAATTGTTCTCAAACCTGAAAAGATTCCTGGAGAAGCTAAAAAAGGATTTTAAAAATTAAGAGAGTTGTAATAAAAATTGGGAAAATAAATGAGATGATTGATGGAAGAACATATGAAGAAACATTAGTGACAATTGCTAAAGTTGTAACAAAAAAGTGAAGAAAAAAAATAGCCTACTCGGTAAAGAGGCATAAAAATCTACTGAAGGGAACTGCTTGAAAAGATGTACAAAAATTAATTTAAGAAACACCTAAAAAAGTATAAATAAAATAAAGTGGCTCAAGAATTCACTGAAGAAATTGTTTAAAAATTAGAATTGATTAAATGGAAGCTAATAAAGAATGAAAAATTATAAGAAAATGTGAAATATATTATTTGAAAAGCAACTGATCTTGGACAAATTCAGGAAAAGGAACCTAAGAATCACTGGCCCACCTGAAACGTATGAGTTGAAAGTGGATAGACATTTAAAAAAAATTACCAAGGTACAGTTTAAGAGCTGGTACCACTAAGCCCTCAATCCTTCAAATTCTTAAAAAATTATTTCCCTTGATATTCTAGATCTTTTGTTCTTCTGAGTGAACTTGATTATAGTATTTTCTAATACAGTAAAATAGTTTCTCAGTAATTTGATAGGTATCGCACTGAATAAGTAAATTAATTTGAGTAGAATGTTCATTTTTATTGTTAGCTCTTCCTAACCATGATCAATTAATGTTGTTCCAATTGTTTAGGTCAAGTTTTGATTGTGTAGGATGTGTTCTGTAATTGTGTTTGTATAAATCCTGTGTTTTTCATGGCAGATAGATTCCTAACTATTTTATAGGGTGATTTTAAATGGAATTTCACATTCTAATTCTTTCTTCTGGGATGTGTTGAAAATATATAGAAATGCTGATGATTGAGGTGGGTTTATTTTGTATTCTGCAAATTACATAAAATTATTTCCACTAGGTTTATAGTTGATTCTTGTGGATTCTTAAGGTAGAAAATCATTTCATATGCAAAGAACTATAGTTTGGTCTCATTGCATATTGAATACCTTCAATTTCATTTTCTCCTCACTAGTTATTGCTAGAGTTTGCAGGAAAATGTTAAATAATAGAGGTGATAGTGAATATTCTTGTATGACTTCTGGCAAGGCTTCTGATTTTTTGCTTTTGGACATGACTGTTGTTGATGGTTTCAAAAAGAAAGATTTTTAGGAAAGGCCTTTTTCATTTTTTTAAAAATTTAAACATTTATTAATAATCATTTATTTTATTTTTTTTAACATTTATTAATATTCATTTTTAACTTGGTTACATGATTCATGCTCCTCCTTTCCCCTTC
>NC_058136.1:78683607-78767479 GCF_016433145.1 Gracilinanus agilis | reverse complement strand
TCTGCAACTTCTGGCTAACATGGCCTACCCACAGTCAGTAAATGATTCCTGTGCAGGCCTTTTTCCCTTATGGGAAGTGTCCACAATAGCACCCGATGGGGATGTGGTCACATTGAAACAATATAAGCCTTTCACAAGCCAGGACATAAAAGATTTCAAAGAAAATTGCCCGTCCTTCATGGTTCTTACCTTTAACAGTAATAAAAAAAACTTTGAGGATATTTTCTATGATTATGAGCCCACCTATAAAGACACAGAAAAATTGCTCCGGACTCTCCTAACAGAATGGGAGAGGACTAAAATTCTCGCCTATGCTAACAAACCCCGAGGACGTAATGCAGTACGCTGGCCATCTGAAGATCCTAACTGGCAGTATAACGATCGCAAAGACTGCTCAGACTTACGTGCTGAGAAACCTCAGGACTGGCCCAAATTTAAAAGCATTACACAATCTGATGATGAGACACCCTCCCAATTCATGGACAGGATCATTGAACTGGGAAATAGATACATGGAACTGGACCTTTCTGTTGAAAAGGATGTAAGGCAAATAAAGAAACAATTTGTCCATAACTCTCGTAAAGAGATTGTAGATCATTTTAAAACAAATTGCCCTACATGGCCCGAAATGGACCTTGATGAGTTAAGGAGAACTGCTGTTTATGTCTTTAACAACCATAAAGAGAAATAGGAAGAGAGTAATAGTTTATTGGACATATTTAAAAAGAATATGGACATATTTAATAAGAGACTAGACTCCTTGACTGACTCTGTTGTAAGTGATAGAGCTGAAAAATGACTACAAGAGTCTGCTACTAAACCAATGGCAATTGCCCCTCTCCAATGAATCTAAATTTCAGCCCCTTATATGCCAATTTTGTGGAAGAAGGGGTCATATATTGATGAACTGTAGGACTTGGAATCAGGCATCTAGAAATAATAACTTCAGAAATTACAACTTTAGAAATAATTATAATTATAGAAATAATAACAATTATAGAAATAATGATTATAGAAATTATAGAGATAATGATTATAGAAATTATAGAAATGATAACGATTATGGAAACAATGATTTCAGGGATCATGACTTTAGGACTAGTAACAAATCTAGATATATGGATCAGGCAATTGATAACTCATACCAAATGACTCCAGACCAGTATATCTTGAGTGGAGCTCGGCCCCGAACCACCCAGGGTGCTATTGCCCCTCAAGGAGGAGCCCATGGGCCCACCCAAAGATTATGAAGGTGTACGGGGGTTGAGGCACAGGGATCAAAGGATACAACCTTTGATTTTCCAGACCCTAATGCCTTACTACCTGTTGTCTCCATCCACTGCTCCCCCCCCATACTGATGAGCCTTATGTAACATTAAAGGTTGGTAATGCCTATTATGACTGTCTTGTGGACACTGGAGCTTCCAGATCTGTATTGCACCGGAAAATGCTATTTCTCATTTGTCTCAAGATCTAGTCTCCTTTTTCCATTTCTTCTATGATGTGACAACTTACTGTAGTCCAGGCTGCTAAATTGGGTTAGTGAGTGAATGTCGTTGCAAAGCTTATGGGACATGGATTGCTACAGGAACCTGCTTTGATTTGTGAATTTTTTTTCCTTTTTCTTATTCCTAGAATTTTTTCCTTTCACACATTTTAAAAAAAAAAAAAATATCCTGTATTTTCCTCAGAGGTTATTTTTTTTCCTCCTTTCTTTTTCTTGCTTTTTCTTTTTATTTTTTCTTTGGACTTTTTGATGTTTTGAGAATTGATTCATATACCTTATGCCTTGACCATGTATTCCTATGTGGGTATTTTCCTCAGGGGGGAAATGTAAAGTTGTTCTCCTCTGGGTTACTTCTGTAAAATTGGAATTGATTTAGACCCTAATTTAGAACAGAAGACTACCTCCCAGAATCCAGAAGACGCCATGAAGATGCATGCAGAGCCACACACTGCTGCAAGAGATCCAGAGTGAATTTCGAGACATGGCGAATTTGAACTTTGGGGGGTTGAATGTATTTATTTTGAATGGTCACTTTATGCAAGAAAAAAGGGGACTGCCCCCTAAATGGCTTATTGTCACTGCATCAAACATTGGTTTTGTTCTTTCTCCCTTTTATTTCCCTTTTATCTCTGAATTATTGTAAACTTTAATTTGATTGTTTTCATGATCCATTGGGGAGATTTGTCTCCCAAAGGATCACAGGGAGGAATGTAAAGTTGAAAATACCTTGTACTCCCTTTAAAACTACATTACCCATAATTCCTTAAGCCTTTTCACCATACCCATAAGGCCTTTAGCCTTTTCTTATTGGTTGTGGGTTTCGCGGGCTGTTTTTTGATATGGTGACAAGGCGTGTTGTCGGGGCTTTGGGGAGAGAAGGCGCCGTGGTGAAGGGTGAGTGAGGTTTTTCCCCAGGGTTTTTTAAATAAAATCCTTATAAATATCATACTTTGGAGGCATTGAATATTAATTTCAATCTTTACAGAAAGGAATCATAGCTAGAGGCTAGGGTGTAAGGGAAAGGGGCTGCTTACACAATGGATACTAAAGGATGGTTCCTGCCCAGGTGTGTCTTCCTGGGCAGGATCTCTGATACAATGGGGAAGACTACCTAAGACAAAAGGGTATTTAGCATTTACCCTGGGGTCCATTATTCAGTCTGCAACTGCTAGCCTGAGATTCCCTTCAGGGTGGATTCTCACTGGAACCGGAAGCACAAGCTGTGGGGGTCTCCAGCCTACAAGCTATTCCTAAAACTTGGGGTTCATCAGATCTCACCAAGCCACAAATTTAGGGTCTCTAGATTCCACGTCGACAATTCTATAAGGACAGTAATTGTACTGGCTACTTTGTAGATGTAAAAGTCATTCAGAAAAAGTTGTAATGTTGTTATTGAGAACTTTTTCCAGAATTTAAACTTGGGATTTTTCAACAAGTTTTTTAAAGTGGTTAATTTGTGCATGGGTTTTAATAATACTGGTACTAAGAATTTGGTATTTTGCAAAAGATGGAATTTCTAAACAGTGTTGTATTTGAGTAGGGTTGTATGAACTGTTTTTAAATATATGTACAATGTATAAGAAGGAATTTGTGATCTAGCAATTAACATGTATTCAGACTCAAACTGCTAGAAAGTAATGATGAATGAATACAAAATATGTATGCATTTAAACTATAAAGAGAATTAAGTTTTCCTCCTGAATAGGTGAAGGATATATGAATCTAAAAGGGTACAATACAAGTTCCTTTTAGATTGCTGAGCTGATCAGATTTTGCTTATTAATTTCATACATGCCATTAAATATAGTACCTTTTCTCTTTTTTGTAATAATGGTAAAGAAGGAAAAGCCAGAGGAAATAAGAGTAATGGATGAAGAAATAATAGGTGTGAATTCTAATGCAAAATAGATACAACAAAAGGTAAATCAGAATAATATTGATGGAATTTAATCAGCTATGTAACAATGCTGTGAGGTAAAAAGAAAGAAATAAGAGTAAATGCTTTGAAATTCAGTTGTTTACATACTGAAAGATTGCTAAAAGACTTAAAGTTATTTGGAAGTTGTGGAGTTCAAACTAAAATTTATAGAGAATAATTTATTATGAAAGCTTTTGATACATGCAATCAACTTCACAGATTAGGCTTGATACATCAAAGAGTACCTTTTGATTTTGATCTACACAACTTCTAACCCGGAGATTATGTTTCCTCAGAAACTTCACTAGGAAGTCTGTGTTAGAACCCAAGTGGCTTGGACCTTTCCAAATAATTTTAACAACTCCAAGTGCAATCAAAATTGAAGGAAAAGATCCGTGGTTTCATGTCACCCATGTCAAGCCAGCTAAAGCCATGTCCCAACAACAACGACCACAAGACCCAGAAACTATACAACACAAAGATCAATTAGCACCAACTGATCAATCAAGCAAGTCCTCAGTAAATCCAAAATCTATACATAAGACCATAGAAACAGAGCAACAAACAGAACAACAATCAGAGCATGAGTCAGAAGCAGAAGTAGACCAACAGCCAATAAACAATCAAATTTTACACCCAAATGATTATCCCAATCTCAATCACTTAGAAGAATCATCTGTAAATAATTATGACAATGGAAAAGAATCAATGAAAGAAGACATAACATTAGATTTACAATCAATACCAGATTTAGAAACTGATGACGATGAATGAATGAAAGCACAAAGCCTTAATCACGAACTCTTTTTTTAAATTACCTATAATAATCATCTTTATTGAAATCACAAAAGAAGAGAAAATAATCATATATGATAGACATTTAAAAAATTTGTTCCTGACAAAAGTCAGAAGGTGACAAGCGCTGGTGCATCGAACAACACAAGTCAGAAGTTGACAAGCGCGGGTGCATCGAAAGCATCACTTGTTGCTGATCTTCACAAGGACAGCAAACTTGAGAACTACAAAGACATCCGTGACCAAATACATGTATCATAAAAAGGACATCTACACTGTGAAGAGGAACATCGGATCAGTGTTGGACACATGTATTTGGAAAGAAATAACTTACACCCAACAGAATTCTCACTGCACACAACACAAGATTCCATCCAAACAGTACATGCTAATTGCAAAAGAATTCCGGTGGAGTAAGTATGTAACACATCATTACACGGATAAGTCACTAGACAACACATAAAACATTTTCCTGACTTCACATTTACATGTGAAACATAAACTTACACTTATGAGAGAAGGGTATATCTGCCTTAGTAAAAGAAAGTCTCTTACTCTGGTACAGACACGGTTCTACTCAAATCACCTGACATATCATGTACTTATGTAATTTTGCTTACTAACCATTAGCAATAAGTTTTACTAACACTCAGGGACAGTTTAGTTACTTTAGTAAGTTAGTACAGGGACAGATTTGTCTAAAATTTTCTTTGCAAATATCGTACATAGCAAAGGTCTATGGTTTAACCAATAGACTTACAAAAATATAGGCTTACTTATTATTACTAACATGTCTAACATAGGCATAAGTGTACTAACCTATTCATACACTAACTTTAGCAAGAGAACTAGAATTTAGAAGTTTATTTGCAAAAAATAATATTTGCAAAACTTTTCTTAGTTAATATTATCTGATTAGTTCATAAAATTAGGTAGATGCATATCTACCTAATTCATTACTTTGTTCTAGTTAGCAAAAATTAGCCTTAAAAATGTGTGAATATTTAAATGTAATTTGTTTTCCTTTCTGTTCAAAATTTTTTGAAAAACTGAAATCCCCATTCCTCTCCTATGCTTTTACCTTAACCCGTCTTAGTTTTAGCTTAGTTTAGTTATAGCATAGTTTAGGAGATAGCAACCTTTTATTATTTTGCAAACTTAAGTTAGGGATAAGAGTTTAGTAAAAATTTAGCTTAGTATATGAGAGTAGTAATCCCTTAGACTTTAGTAACTATTAAAATGGTGCTAGTTGTACATTTTGAAAAGAAAAGGGGCATTTGTAGTATAGAGAGAGGGGTCATATAGTTTTTTCAAGCTTTGGCTGAATTCCAAAAGCTGTTAGGGGTTTGGTATCTTGAGGAAAAGACAGTTGATTAGGGTCTCCCTTGGAGGGAGGTTGTCTGATCAGCCGAGCTGCCTCCTTACCTAGCTGTAGTATTGAAATTTAGCCTAGCTTTGATATATTTACTTAAGAAATTATTTTGGATAAACCCTTTATATCTTCCTTCCCACTATTATTTCCTACCTTCCCTCCCTTTCCTTATATGTCTGTGGAGTTAATAAGGAGAGTAATTAGAGAGGAGTTCAAAATCTGTGAAGGGTTAATTGTTATTTGACAATATTAGATATAGAGAAACTAGTCAATCATCATTTATTATATGCAATAGCATTTGTAAGCTGAGTAAAAGGCTGGTCTTTACTCAGACTCCATCTTTGCCTCCCTTCCCCCACCTGAGGTTCCTGAGACAACTGTTAGGGCTTTCCTTTGATCCACTTTCCTGACAAATCATTCTTTAAAGATAATAAACCCTTTTGTGTTTCAACAGACCTATTAGTATAATTTGTCTGTTAGTTATTAGGAGAGGGAAGAAGAGGGAAAGAACCAACATACTCTGGGTTTGAAAGGAAGCCGGGTATCCATCTTGCAGGAAGGTGTAACTTCAAAACAAGTCCCTTCCTGTGAAATTAACTAAACCCTGTTTGTTAATTTCAGTTTAGTCTATTTCCCTCTACCTGTGTTTGAGTCTAAGTCCCAGTCTGTAAAGCCTGCTGTTTGTCGTTTAATTTCTCCTCTCCCTGAAGATTTCTGTTTTCCCTTCTATGTATACTCCTGACTTCAGCCATATTATATCCTGAATCTCCTTAATCCCAGCCTACCTGTAACCTAGATTACCCATTTAGCAAGTTTCTGACAATCTCCTTTCAAATTCCCTTATCCCACACACCTTTCCTCAAATTATCCCCATAACATTGAACATTATCAAATTGTTAGGGAACACACTTTGAGAAGTAGGTGAAGTTTAGTAATAGATGATTTGTAGCTTGCAGCCTTAATTTACCATAACTGAAGTTTGGATCTTGAGCATGGAAATATAACCCAAAGCTTTTTGGATTTCCTCCAGGATCTGGGAATGAAGAAATTTATCTGTAAAAAATTGCTATTCAAGTATTTATAGATGCTATATTAATGTGAGCTTTGCAAAAGGATATTCTTTAACAGAAACATCACATACCATCTATGCAAACAACTTGGGAATCATATTTCCTAAAAGGATCAATTCCTGTCAAAGGATGATTTCTGGATTTAAATCTATTAGCTAAGATACCCAAATGTTAATGTTTAATATCAGTTTCTATTGTGCTAATTTTCTCTCTTTATATATTCTAGTTTTGGCCCCAATCCTGGGTCCTATCTTTCTGCCTTAGGGATGGATGCTCCTTCTTGTGACCTGTCTGCCAGTCTAGGAAAACAGCCTCTGGTCTCCCAGCCTTTGCCACAGAGATACTCCTCAGGACCCTGTGCTCAGGGCTTCTCTTCCTCCTCCTCTCAGGGATTCTATAGCTTGAGGAAGCTACAGAAGATTGAAATCATCGGCCCTCTTCCCTTTGATGTTTGGAGGAGGGGGAAGATGGCATGGGACATTGTGGGACATTGTATCCCAGAGACAGCATAGAACATTGTACCCCCCATAGTGAAAAAGTTTTTCAGGCAAACTATAGACAAGAAAATTTCTTTACTCCTAACCCTTACCTGTCAAATAGACTAGTGACCTTTGTCAAAGATTGTATCAACACTGTACAGCTTATGGTACTTTGGCAACAATACCAGACCATTCCCCTGTACTTTCTGTCTATGATGACACAGATGTTTAAGAAAGATTTCTTTATGATCAACTCCAGACCCCTGTCTAACCCTAATTCCTACCTTCCATACCTCTCCCTCTTATCCGAAGGAATTCCTTCCTTGAAGACCTCCCCCAATGCTGTCCCCTGCTGCCTACTACCTCTTAAAAAAACCCAGCTCTGCACAGCTCAAGATCCCACATCAGCCTTTTGATGTGAGACCCTTAGCTTAAGCTAAAACAATGAAGTCCCTTTGCATTTTGCATTGCTGGGCACTTGGCCCAAGGAAACGATAGTCATCCTATGCTGGAATGAGGCATAATGAGGGAGCTCAGTTAAAAATTATTTTAAATAGATTAAACCTGGTAAGCCAAAAGGGAAATTCAACAATCAACCATGCTGCCTGTTGTGAGGAGCTTGAGGTGAATCCCCAGGTTTCGGGAAGGGTATATCCTGTGCAAGGATGCAAGACTGAAATTTAGCTTAAAAATAAAAAGAGAAATTTATTATTAGACCAGTGATGGGCAACCTTTTGAGCTTGGTATGTCAGAATTCACAAAAAAAAAAACCAAGCATAACTCAGGTGATATGTCACATTGAGAAGAAAACCATAATTTCACAACAGTTTAAATAACAAAAATGTATAATTGTAATATAGAACTGTATTTTTTTTAAATATTTTTTAATATTTATTTTTTAGAAAAGTTAACATGGTTACATAATTCATGCTCTTAATTTCCCCTTCATCCCCTGAGCTCCCCCCCCCCAAAGCTGATGTGTATTTCCACTGGTTTTAACATGTGTCATTGATCAAGACCTATTTCCAAATTGTTGATAGTTGCATTGGTGTGGTGGTTTCAAGTCTACATCCCCAATCATGTCCGCCTCAACCCATGTGTTCAAGCAGTTGCTTTTCTTCTGTGTTTCCTCTCCTGCAGTCCTTCCTCTGAATGTGGGTAGTGTTCTTTCCCATAAGTCCCTCAGAATTGTCCTGGGTCATTGCATTGCTGCTAGTACAGAAGTCCATTATATTCTATTTTACCACAGTGTATTGGTTTCTGTGTACAATGTTCTGGCTCTGCTCCTTTCACTCTGCATCAATTCCTGGAGGTCTTTCCATGTCACATGGAATTCCTCCAGTTTATTATTCCTTTAAGCACAATAGTATTCCATCACCAGCATATACCACAATTTGTTCAGCCATTCCCCAATTGAAGGACATAACCTCATTTTCCAGTTTTTTCCCACCACAAAAAGCGCACCTATAAATATTTTCATACAAGTCTGTTTATCTATGATCTCTTTGGGGTACAAACCCAACAATGGTATGGATGGATCAAAGGGCAGGCATTCTTTTATAGCCCTTTGAGCATGGTTCCAAATTGCCAGCCAGAATGGTTGGATCAGTTCACAACTTAGAACTGTATTTAATAAACCAAAATAGGTAAGTTAATATAGGTAGAATTGCCATCTATAGTGCAGAGTGTCTATACTACACTACAGCAAATGTTTCATCCTTGGCACGCAGCCCCATACTTCTCTGTATGCAGTCACATGTGGCCGTGTGTCATCGAAAATGGCTACGCGTGTCTAGGTTTGCCATCACTAATTTAGAATGTAATATTGAATCTGGCCAGGAGGATAGCCTCCCAGTGGGAGCAGCATGCATGGAAAGCTGCTCTCCCAGATGACTTGATGTCTGAGGTCTTGATGTGACTTTGGGCCACAGTGAAGACCTGACTATAGAGTAGTATGCACTGAGACATGGGCCTGAAGATATAGGGGATGACCTCATAGTTTAGGGGACATAACAGGTCTTAGATACAACCTGATGGTATCAAGGATACCATTGCTTGGAGGTGTATCTCTCAGAATCTAAAGGACATCCAACCTTCTCAGGGTCTTATAGGAGTTTTCAGATGTTTTGGTTTAGGAGTCACAAGGATAGAAGGGAGCAAAGGAATTTCCCTGCTTACAGTTCTCCTATATGGTTTTCAGGGTATAAACTCCTGCCACTCCCCACATAATAAGTCCCAAAGTTTCCAGTAGTGCTATACTTTAAGACAAAAATTTTAAGACCTACCTGTCATTGCAATGTGTAAGTAAAAGAACAATAGATTTGTAATGAGAGGATCTCCATTCAAGTGCTGGTTATGAATGAGGCTGAATATGTGTGACCTTGGTCTCCTCATTTGTAAAAATGAGGGAGTTGGAATAGACAACCTCTAAGATCACTTCCAGTTTTAAGTCTATGAATGTGCTATACTGACTGTCTCACCAACTTCTTAAAGAAAAAGCATATAAAACCCATAAGGTATCAGACAAATCATTGTTTGATTCTTATCCCATCTAGAATATTCGTGGCTAAAAAAGCTGGTGTTACAAGAAGAAAATTGTCTATTTTCAAGGAATTCATCAGTTGCAGAATGGCATTTAAAAATCTGCCAATACAAATTGGCTCACACACTTTTTTTTACCAGATACATTTTCCAGATTTTGGATTTTCATTGTTTCAGTCATAACTTAGTGGGCATTCTATTGCTCAACTAAGAATATTTCATTGTACCTGTCTTTCAATACCCCTTCCTTTAGTTACTTTTATCATTTTGGATCCTTTTTGCCAGTTGACAGAATTTGATCAGGGAAACCTTAGGGTTTCTTCTGGCGCATTTCTCTTAGTATTAAGGATTTTGAACATTCATGGCATTTGGATAATTTGCAATTCTTTCATAATTTTGACTGTCGAGAGATTACTCATATATATTGTATATATTCAGTCTGAGTGTGTGACATACATAAAAACAAAAGATAATTTTTTACACCTATGGATAAAGTTTTTAAATTTACTTTGGATAGGAAATCCTTTTCAGAGAAATGGGATACAGAATTTTTTCCCAACTGGAGCCCTGTCTTGCTACAAAACTTCCCACTTTAAAGTAAGCCAAGTTATCTATTTTATCTGTTGTAAATGCTTCAATATCTTGTTTAGATCAGAATAAGGTTTTTTGGTTTTGTGGGTTCGTTGTTTTTTTTTTTTTTTTACCTAGAACTATGAGAAGTATATAATCTGTCAAGTGCTTTTTGACTTTCCTAGCTTTTTTCTTCTTTTTTTTTTTTAATCAAATAAGGAGTATTTGCCTCAGTAACATGATTTCTACTTTACCAAAGAGTGGGTAATTGAATTCTAGTGTTTCTGAATTTCCCTTATCTATTGAGTTCCATTCATCTATCTCCCTTTTATTTATTTTTTGGAGAATCATATAGTTTGGGTTCTAGAAGTACTTATTCACACTTAGTCTTTATTTCTTTTCAACACTTCTCAGGGCATCCTAGAATTCTTTTTCTCCTAATGAATTTTATCATTATTTTATTAATTTCTGAAATATGATTTATAACTGTAGAGTATTAAATATATAAATTGATATTGGCAGTATTATTATTTTTATTCTATTTGAATTAATGGCCTACTTGAGTATGGTATATTCAGCCAGTTATTTGTAATTGGTTCTATATCTTGTTTAATTGAGGATAATTTTCCTACTTAGAACTGTGAGAGTTTATAATATGTTTCTCTTCAGCTTTTTCATAGTATCTATATCAGGGTCCTATTAATTTGGATTGTATTATAGAGTGTGTCATAAAGAATTGACCTGATTCTAATTATAATAATCTAAGTGTAATACAGAAAATTTCACATGATTGAAATAGAAATTCACATGATTAAAACTAGTTTTGTTGGAAATGGGAAAATGGATTTCCAACTAGCATATGTTTTTTATATATTTTCAGATGGCAATTTCCTTTTTTTTTCTGCTGACATCCCAAATTTTGCTACTATTATATTTAAATAGTTACTATGGTTTTGGTTAAGAAATGTTACCTAAAGTCTTAGTTGAAATCTCATTTCTTTTTGTTTCTTTTTTCTTTTTGATCTGGAATTGGAATATTATAGGATTCCTTTTATAAAATTTCCTGAGTATATTATAGAATTTAGAATGGCATAATTTCTCTAGATCAGTGGTTCCCAAACTTTTTTGGCCTACCGCCCCCCTTTCCAGAAAAAAAATATTACTTAGCCCTCTGGAAATTAATTTTAAAAAAATTTTAATAGCAATTAATAGGAAAGATAAATGCAACTGTGGCCGTCACCACTATCCTAGATTGGTACAGCATCCAGTAGGGGCTGTAGTGCCCACTTTGGGAATCACTGCTCTAGACTGAACCATTTCTCCTTTAGAAATTGCCTTTCATTGATATTTTTCCAAATGTCTCTATTTAGCTATAAAAGCCATTTCACCTTTTTTTGTATTCTCAGACTTGTTCTTCTCTGAAACTTAAACTGGAATTTTGGAAGTGTTCAATTTTCTTTTAGGGTAAATTTGTAGGCTACTTCCTGAAAAAACTAATATTTCCTAAATGAATTTCCTTTTGTTTAAATGCAAATGGGCAAAGGGTGTATAAGTCATATTGGCCCTCTGGAAATTGTATTGTACACTCAAAACTATAGAAGTGTTTCAGGCAAACTATAGGCAGGAAAATTCCTTTGCTTCCTTCTATCCTTATGACTCCTAACCCAAAGTACCTGGTAAGACCCTGAGAGAATTATTCTCCTTAAATTGTCCTTTATATGGACAGAGACATGCCTCCTTGATATCATCAAGTCACTCCCTATGTCTCTAGGCAAACCCTATCAGATGACCAAACCCCACCACTGAATGCTTAAACATCTCCACTGTTGTAAAGAGTATAAAATCCCCAGTACTGATGTCATCTGGGGGACAGCTTTTCCATCTGTGCTGTCCTCCGAAGGAACAGCTTTCAAGATTAATAAATTTATCTTTTTCTTTTTAAACAAAAAGAACCCTTCTCAAACCCCCAGGGGCTCATCTCTAGCACTTCACAACAATATACTCTATATGCTGAACCAAATTTACTGATTTTTTGTGATCTTATACTTTGTTTGTGTGTATCTTCCCAGTTAAATCTTTGTCTTCTTGTTTTTTCCTGGGACTGTAGATTGAGGCACATATATATTATAAAAACATTTTTTTATTTGTTATTCCCTTCTTTGATCATATAATTAGTAATACAAAATGCCAATAATGATTTGGGAAA
Source organism: Gracilinanus agilis (assembly GCF_016433145.1). Taxonomy (NCBI): domain Eukaryota; kingdom Metazoa; phylum Chordata; class Mammalia; order Didelphimorphia; family Didelphidae; genus Gracilinanus; species Gracilinanus agilis. The sequence continues at coordinate 78,755,021 of NC_058136.1, read as the reverse complement.
AAAGTTTCCCCAATTTTATTGAATGCTAAAATTAAAAGATATTTTTGAGGACCAAATAATGATTTCTAAATTAATATCATTTTGATAAATGTTGGAGGGGATTGTGGCAAAATTGGGACACTAATGCATTTGCTGGTGGAGTTGAGAGGATCCAACCATTCTGGAAGGCAATTTGGAATTATGCCCAAAGGCTTTTAAAAGACTGCCTGCCCAGTCTGCTGGGTTTGCACCCCAAAGAGATAATAAGGAAGAATTTTTCTTAGTACAGTTCTCTTTTCACCCCAGTTGCTCTTTTTTGTCACCCTAAAAACTTACTACTGTGAGTGAAAAATTTCCTGAATGTTAGCAGTACTTTTGAGTTAATCATAATTATAATTCTAGGATAGTTAAATAATGTTAGCATAAGCAATGATTTTAGTAGGTCTTTTGCAATTATTTTAGTATAAGTTCTAAGGTTTCAATATAGGGCTCAGACTTAGATTTTAATTTGTAAATTAAATTGGTAAATCCAGAGATTTATAGATAGATGGAAGAGATAAAAAAAAGCAAGGGTCAGAAGGGGAGGCACTGCTCCCCTATGTGGTACCAGATAAATTAAGGAACCATTATGACTGATTGCTTATAAAGGAGAGAACAAGGCTCTGGTCTTTCTCTCTCTTCTGGATGGAGTTTGAATCCGAGGGAGGCCCTGTTGGTGGTGAGCTTGATTCCATCAGGACAGCACTTAGGGTGGCAGGCTAAGCAACTTTCTACCTCTTTCCTACATTTCCCTTTCTTTACTATCATTACTTTGATGTAATAAAGTTACTAGCAACCTCATAATTTAATTTTAACTATTAATTTTCCTTTACTATCATATTGTTTTGATTTTAATTTCTCTAATCAGGTGGGATTTTGAACACTTTTTCATGTGATTGTTGATAGTTTTGATTTCTTCATCTGAAAATTGCCTATTCATATCCCTTAACCATTTGTTAGTTGTGGAATTGTTTGATTTCTTGCACATTTGATTTATTTCCTTATATATTTGAAAAATTAGACCCTTGTCATTGAATTTTGTTATGAAATTTATATAATTGTGCACTTACCCATAAAGCCATGACTATAGAAAGTTGCCACACTTAGAAAGAAAAAGGGACTAGAATTTTGTGTGAAAGAGAAGAGTCTTTCTCTGGTCTGATTTGCCTTCACTCTCAGGGACAGGGCAAGCCAGGATGATAGCCAACTTTTGGTACTTGACTAGAATGTAGCTCAGAGAAGTTTAGCCTCTAACACATTTCAGAACGGCCACAATCCCAAACCCCAAACACTAGGTTCAAGTCCTTCAGTATTGGCTTAGAAATTCTCAATCCTACCTGGATTGATATGGTCCCTTTTTGTTTTTTATCTTGTGCTCCTTGGCACTGTGCAAATTTGCACTGTACAGTGGCTCTGTTGTTCCAATCTCCTGGAATCAGACAGAATCATTAATTATAGTCTCATAACATTTATCAATAAATGGTTGGTTTCCATAGTATAAGGCTTTTAGGTATGCACTAATAGCATAGCAAATATATATTTATATATTAAACTTATATTACTATAAAGTAAAAAAAAGGATTAATATTGATAATGTGTTCAAGTACAAAAATGAGAGAGAAAAAGAAATTCAAATACTATATTGCACATACAAGGGAAAAAAATAAAAGAATGTTTTAAATGCAAAAAGTTTCTCATCCAAAAATGAGATCAATTTTCTTTTAAACTTTGCTATGAACTATTGTGAGTGCAAATGACTTTTACAAAATAGCAGATTTATAAAAACAAAATAGTAGAGTAGATAATGCATGAAAGTACCAAAATTCCCCAAAATTACAATAACACATTTAAAGACAATAGCAAACAAACCCACTATCATATAGGATTCACATGAGTGTCTACATAGCCACTTACTGTGTGATATTTTAAAAATATACATTTGTCACAAATTCAACATATGTAGGAAATCATTCAACCTTGGCAGAGATATTTTTAACAAAGTCTATTACTACCTCCATCCAAATGTGGGACAAAGCCTAGAAAAAAAAAACACAAAACTTATAAAAAAAAAAACTTTTGGGTCTAAAATATCACTAAGAATTCTAGATCCTTCTGGTGGGAAAGTAAATTAAAATAAAGAGTTAAAATATCATGCATACAGGAGTCTTTTTGACTTACTACTTTTATATATAAATAGTTTGGGTAGGAAACTTCTATTTGTTTTCTCTACCTTTTAAGACAACATTCTTTATTAAGATGCCTTATAAAATTACAATTTAAATTCTTAAATCATCATATTCTTCAAGGTTGTATACAATTATAACCAGTTTTGATGGAGTCCATCCATCATCATCATATATGACAATTAACAGAGGCAAAGTAAAAGAAAATGTATAATGCAATGTGACCCTGATAGTTGAGATGACAAATCCAGGATACATAAAACTTAAGGGCTTTTACAACTTAAAAAAATTTTTTGTATAATTTTTGTTCATGGGCTTTTTACAATTATATATTTAGTAAAATCATGGGGCAATGGTACAGATTCAGTAAAATCACATGGCAGAATAGATATCAATTAGCTTAATACCAACAAACTTAAAAAAATTTAAATCTTAAAGATATTAGCAAATACAATAATATGAGCAAATGACAAGTTACAAGCAATATATTCAAAAACCTTTACCAATCAGAATAGACTTGTTCACTATTAAGAAGTTTCAATAAAATCATAAACAGAATTTATCTAATAGCCAAAAACACAGTAACTTAAAAATGATTCAGTGTAACAGAAAGATATTGTTCAGATTAACATATGAACTTAAAACAACAAAATTAAATCATAAAACAATAATCAGCAAAGTACAGTAAAGTACAGAGACCTTTAAAAAAATGGAGTCTGAGGAGGTTTACTAATTTTGCCTCCAAACTTTTAAAGTTGGTTGTTGTTTTTTTAAATCCATTCAAGTTCCTTTTATCTACAGAGTCTGGATAGGTCTAACTGGCCAGGGTACATAGGGGGATGAATCTCTCCCCTCAGTCTCAGGCAGGATAATCACAAGGAATGGTAAGAAGAAAAAACATCCCACAACCGGGTTCTGTTTGAACTAGGCAATGAGGACCATGCTTGCCAATTTATGTCTTGGTAAAAGGCTCAGTCCTTTCTTCTACAGGCAGAGCATGGAAGCCAACTAGGGTAAAAACTGGAAAAGCCTCAGGCTGGAATACCCAGGAGGGGGAGGTGGTGGTGGCTAGACAATCAGGCTTGAAAACCCATGTTGGTGGGGTTAAATGCTAGAAGCTCTCCTCGGGTAAAAAGCCCTTTTTGAGGCAAATTATTGTCTAAAAAGAAACACACCCAGACTTCCCAGGCAGGCAACAAGGAAACTCTCAGCTGTGCACAATGAAAGGTTATACTTCCCAAGCCTCAGGAGATTGGCTCCAAGCAGCAGCTCCAGGCACCATTTTGAACTGGGAAAATTGGTAGCAGGAACTTCAATGAAGGGTTGATATCTGGCGGTTGAGGGTTGAGAGAATCAGAAGCGGCTTCCCACACAAGGAGGGTCAGGCTGGCCCAGTGGCGGCTGGCATTGTCAGCCAAGAAGGCTGGAGGGACATTCGAGAGGATCTGGAAAGTCAGGAACAAAGTAACTTTCCCCTATCCCAGAAAAGTCACTCAGAGGAAAGTAGTAGGGTGGCCAAAAACAAAAACACAAAAAAGGCAGAAGTAAGCCATGGCAGGAGGAAATGTGGCTTGCTAGGCTAATCTGAAAAATTAGGAATCTGCTCTCTAAACTTCATGTGGTTGCCATAAATATAAGAAATAAAATGAACACAAAAGGATAGTTTTAAAAATATTATACATTTATTAGTAGCCATTAGGAAATGAAGCCACATGCCATACTAGGTAAGTCAGTTTAAAAGATCTGCCATTACTTGCTGCTTCAGGAGGAAAAGAGGAAGTGTAATTCTAGCCACTTAATTTTTTTTTTAAACCCTTAACTTCTGTGTATTGACTTATAGGTGGAAGAGTGGTAAGGGTAGGTAATGGGGGTCAAGTGACTTGCCCAGGGTCACACAGCTGGGATGTGTCTGAGGTCGGATTTGAACCTAGAGACCTTCTGTCTCTAGGCCTGCCTCTCAATCCACTGAGCTACCCAGCTGCCCCCTAGCCACTTAATTTTATCTTCCTGTCTATGTCATTACAGAACTTGTCAGTAGGCAAGACAGGAAACTAGTGGGCTCGTGGGAAATGTAGTTTGAGGACCCCAAAATTCCAATAATACACACCAAAGAATTAAGAATCAAAACTATACTGGTATTATATATATACCATTAATAAAACTTAGATGATGTAGGCCGCAAAAAGCAGATATCTGTTCTTATTGGAATGTTTTTGAGTTTATGTGGAGTAAACAAGAGGATATTTCTTCACTATGCTGTTTCTTTTTAACAAATATGATCTATAAATAAAGAAGAAATCAAAATGTGTGGAGTAGGATTTCGGGAGTGGAGCTTGCATCCTCAGGAATCACTCTAATGGACAGGAAACTTAGATGAGAAAATGAGGCCTTTATTTAGGAAGTGGGGAAAAGGACAGGAGCACTGCCTGAGTGATCTCTCAGCAACAGTGTTCATAAGTGTACAAATAAATTTAGAATTTATTGGAAAATAATACGTCTGAACATGTTATATTCTTTGAATCTTGTTCCAGCTCTCTCTGAATCACAGGAGTATTTCTCAAATGAATACTTTCTCAGTTTGGGTCAGAATTGAGGAAAGTACAAGATCAGAGTCACAGTCTTTCTAGAAAGGGAAACTAATTCTCATGATTGTATCTTCTAGGCTCCATGGCCTCCTCACTGGACTCTTGGTACTATCATTTTTCATGTGTGTGGTATGAGATTCAGTGTGTAATTATCAGAGTAGTATTTGGCTTATAATTCCAATTTTCAAGACCCCTGAGACTAAAACTGCCCACACTACCCCATAAAAATTTTCAGTTTCCAGATATTTTCAAAAAATCTTGAAGAGTTTATCTGAAGCCTGGGAAACATGTCAACTCTAGGAAGAGGAGCAAGATAATTTAAGAAGGAAAGAACAGGATGTTAAAATTATCTCTTTACTATCCCAGGCTTGAAAGTCAAGGGTTTCTTTTTTTAATCATGGGAGTCATTAGGGGTACATAATGTTGAAAATCACAAGCTCAGGATTTGAAACGTCACAAATTTTGAACACAAAATTGGACAGAGGGAAGGAGGAGAATCTTGTGTGATTATTAATGTCCAGATTACACTTAGAGAGAGGACATTTTTGCCCTAAGTAAGCAAGCAGTTTGTGTGGACAGAATCCTTTTTATTTTTCCTTTCTCCTTCCCCTTCCACTCCTTTCTGCCATCCACTGTTTTCTCCAAATAAAGTCTCATTTTCTCTCTTTTTTTTTTTTTAACTCTTGACTTCTGTGTATTGGCTCCTTGGTGGAAGAGTGGTAAGAGTGGGCAATGGGGGTCAAGTGACTTGTCCTAGGGTCACACAGCTCATTTTCTCTACTACATCTTACAAGTCTCCTGTCTGCTCATTAGAATGATTACAAAATCCACCAAAATTCCATTACACAGATGGGGGCCCAACTGGAACTCTAGAATGATAGAAGTGCCTCAGCATCTGGGTAAATTTGAGGAAGCAGATAAGGTCTGATAGATGAAAGAAAAGAGACAAGAAGAGACTGGAGTCAACATTTCTAATGTGGAGGCCATTCATTTTGCATGAGAATCAACAGAAAACCTTGGAAAGGGGGAGGTATGTTTTTTTCTTTAAACTTGTGTGAATGAAGGTCAGAGAAAAGCAACTGAGTAGAAAGGAAAAAAAATGTCAGAGAGAGAAAAAAGATGTCAGAGAGAGAGAGAGAGAGAGAGAGAGAGAGAGAGAGAGAGAGAGACTAGTTAGGAGAAAAGGGATTTCTAATTAGGAAGTTTGAGAGAAGTTGGAATAATAATAAGGTTAGGTGGCAGAAGAAAATAATGTTGAATTTCTAGGCTGGTAATCTGCTTCACATATCAGGTAGAGATCCAGCAAGTATGATTAGGTAATCTGAGCTGGGATTTTGTCAGAAGCCTGAATGTGGTCATACAAAACAGCTTAAAAGTAGTTTTCGAGTCATTTTAGTGAGATCCAGAAAGAAGTATTGATCTGAGCTGTGATGGCAATCTTGAGTCATTTATATAAACATAGGACCTCTTTGTTCCAAGGTGCTTTGGAAGATTAGTGGAAGTAGGAGATGTTCTGAGCTAGTCTTGAGACCTTTAACTGGCCTTACATTGAGGCAGAATTAGTCAATTGAAGATAAGGAAGTAAACTGGAGTATACTAACACTCTGAAGAAAGAAAGAAAAGAAGAGGCCTTTTTATTTTTTACAAACAGCAAGATATGGCTTCTGGGCAGTAGGTCAAATTGAGCTGTGGCTAGAGATTAGAAATTCCAGAACAAAGAACATTGGATAAAAATCAGCTCATAAGAAGGGGCAGCAAAAGTCTGAAGAGAGAAGTAGGAGACAAATAGCCAGGGACAGTCCTTTAGGAATTAAATTAAAAGCCTAGAAATTCCCCTCAATATGAGAATTTTGATAGAGACACTTACAGAATACTGTTTTCACTGAGCAGGGCTAAAGATTGACACACACACCCATACTCTTTGGCCAAAATTTGGATTCAGTGATAATTCAGTTTGTGAGAGAAAATTTAAAAATTATGAGGAGAAAGCTTACACTGCATTATGGCTACTGAATATAGAAACTTGTGATGAAGAAAAAAGACAGGAGGAAACAGAGCAGTGACTATAAAAGCTACTGTAGAGAAGGGAAAAGAATCACAGGAGGAGGTAGAGAAGACTTGGGATCCACTCTCACAACTGTATTTAGTTCCTCCTATTCCCCAGGCACTACTTGTTCCTCCTGTGCCAGCACTGGCACCCCAAAGAAAGCCAAAACCAGCACCACTAAAGGTGTCTCCCCATTGCCAAAACCCAAAGAAGAAGCAGAAGTAGCCAGAACTCTATGTAAATAGGGAAGTTAAGAGGTTATTAGAGGACCAGATGAGTAGGACAGAGGCTAGAATATGTTAGCACCCCTCTCAATGCCTCTTAAGGTTCAGAACTTTAAGAGACAAGAACTTCTGTTAGAAGATCCTGTGGGTGTAAATTCTTAGGGCCAAATTTATATTCATGGCCAGAGATGATAGCAATTTTGAAATAGTTATATACACTGAGGAAGAAAGAGGTCAAATTAGAAAAGCAGCTATGAGAGCATGGGACCGTGGACAACCAGAAAAGGAAAGAAGTCCCAATGGCCAAATATCCAATAAAATATCCCAGTTGGAATAATAATGAAGCTGCCCATCAAATGAATATGAGAAATCTTAGAAAGATGATTATCCAAGGCATAAGAACAGCAGTACCCCAAAGTCAGAATATAGTTAAGATTCATGAAGCCAAGTAGAAAAAGGATGGGACTCCCACTGAGTTTATATAGATCAAGAGAGGTATTTAATAAGTATTCTATAAGAGAATGAATCAAGATCTTAGAAAAGTTTACCCAACTGATAGTGGAATCTCAGTTACTGTGTTACCATGGACCAAATGTCTTTCTTTGGCTTTTCAGAGGATAAGGACAAAGATAACTGATCTGTTTTTGTTGTTTGTGACCCTGTGTTGTACACACAAAAAGGGGGTTAAATCTGTTTCTCTCTGTCCCTATCATTCCAAAAATGGGAGAGCAGATAGACAAGAGACTTTTTGGACCTCTTAAAATTTTAGATCATCTTTATCACTTATTTAAGTGATAAAGGAACTTTGCCTTTTTTTTTTTTTGCCTTCTACTTTTTTTTTTTTTTTAAACCCTTAACTTCTGTGTATTGACTTATAGGTGGAAGAGTGGTAAGGGTAGGCAATGGGGGTCAAGTGACTTGCCCAGGGTCACACAGCTGGGAAGTGTCTGAGGCTGGATTTGAACCTAGGACCTCCCGTCTCTAGGCCTGGCTCTCAATCCACTGAGCTACCCAGCTGCCCCCACCTTCTACTTTTAATAGAGGACAAAAGCAAAAAAATCTGTTAAATATTTTTCCTTTTCCCTTTTTCATCTGGTCACCGAGGTAGGGTAAGAGGAAGATTAGAACAAAAGAAGGGAAATTTTTGATCCCACAATTCAAATAGATTCTACTTTAGATTTATTTTTAAGATTGATGTATATGATTTTGGAAAATCACAAATGCTTCTAAAATGTACTTGTGAAATTATGTGAAATGACTGTAAAGTGATTCAGTATTGGAAAATTATCTATCAGTTGTATGAGTCCAGATAAATTTGATTTTGTACTTAATGATAAAGAGTTCAGGCTAAAAAATGTGGGCTTACTCAGTTGATGGGTTGCTCATGAATTCTTTGTAAGGTTTTCATTAGTGGTGAAATTTATTGGAAGATGTCAGTATTAATTCTATCTTTGAGAGATATCTTTTTTGAAGGAAAATTGAATGAGCAAAAAAATTTCATGTTCAAGCACAAATTGAAAACAAATCAGAGGTTGATTCTTTGAAGTAAAGCTTACGGGGCAGCTGGGTAGCTCAGTGGATTGAGAGCCAGACCTAGAGACAGAAGGTCCTAGGTTCAAATCCAGCCTCAGACACTTCCCAGCTGTGTCACCCTGGGCAAGTCACATGACCCTCATTGCCCACCCTTACCACTCTTCCACCTAGGAGCCAATACACAGAAGTTAAGGGTTTAAAAAAAAATGAAGTAAAGCTCATTTTAACACTTTATCAAATAGATGCATCTTTGGATGGAAAATCAATTAAGGTGGAACAAGCCACCAACCCAGAGGTCTTCCAAGAGATTTTTAGAGGTGGAAGAAAAGGAAGTAGTTGAACGAGGGGATCATTTCATGGTGGGTACATGAAGTAGCACTCAAATGCCTGAGCTGACAAAAATTTCCAATTTCATAATTTTAATAGTTGTTTTTGTCAAATGCACATTTGTCTAGTATTAAACTTAGAAGGGGAAAACATAATTCCTTGGCAAATATAAGTGAACTACAATACGGTTAAAATTTCATGATTCCATAAATAGATTAGTGGAAGTTTTACTATACTTGTTTTCTCTCAAAGGGAAAATGAACAAAGGCAACTTGAAATTATATCCAATTTTGAAAATTGATTTGAAAAGTTCTTTTGTTACATCACATAAAACATGGTTTACTTTGGATTGAGAGAAGGCATAAGATTTTCATATTGCTGAGCCACTTAATGGAGAGCAATAACTTTTTCAAGACTTCAAAATATCTATGGTATACTTGATAGATGTATGTTCTCCACTGAAAGAAATAAAAATCTAAAACTAAGAAAAGGGTCAAGCTCTACAGGCTCCCATTCCTAGCAAAGGGTTCATACTCAAGCTTAATAATTTCATGGTTCTTAATTTTGCATATATTGGAGGAGCGCATATGTGAAGATAAAGTTTATTTATATGACTTTTTGTTAGTAGGAGACAAAAGTGTTTCTCAAATTAGATTCAGGTTGAGGGTATATATCAATTTGATGATAATTCAAATAAAACAAATGTATTATTTTGAATATAAATATATCAAGTCAAAATATGAGCTGTAACAATATTAATATTAAATTCTATTTCATTGCATAGAATGTACTCAAATTGAAATTTATTATTTTTGGTCATATACTTTGATTAACTGATGGATAACCATGCTAATGGATTGTTTTCTTTTTTTTAAAGATAGATGACAGTGGATATTCTCTTAATTTCAACATAGGTTCTTCCAGAGGCCCATGAAAGTGGGGATGCTCTACCAAAAAGGTCTGCATCTTCTGGACCACTGAGCAGCTATAGAAGAATGGAAGAGGTAAATTCTGCATACATTGGAAAAGTTCCTATCTATGAAAATATTTGTTAACAATGGAATTTTACTTGGAAAATTTATTTTACAGTTCCATATGGGAAAAGAATCTATTACTGTCTTGTCATGTAATAAGAAACAACATTCTTTGACTTAAATTTTACACTGTGAAAATAAGTCATCAGCACATAATGGATCTTAAAGAACAGCATAAATTCACTTTTAACTAAAAATTATTTAGAAAATAAGCTTGACAATTTCAATAATGGATCATTCAATTGTCTTCTAAAAACTAGGATTTAAGATTGCTAGACTTTATTTAAAAGTGAAAATAAGAGGTCTAATTAAAAAAGAAGTAAAAAGAAGTCTTCAGAGAGTAAAATCCAATTAGGAATTGAAGTTGAAAAGCTAGCTGATTGCTCTTAAAAGGATATTCTAGGGGTCAGTAATAGAAGAATTTTTTAAAATTGAGATTTCTATTTAGTTCAATCAACATGTTGTTTCATTTGAGTAGGAAGTAGGCAAAGAGAATACTTGGTAAAGCCAGAATAGAATTTATGATAGAGGGAAGTATCATTAAATAATGAGGTTAGAATGTCATTTAAAGAACTCCTTTATTGATAAAGTAAGTTGTCTAGGAAGTGATTGTCTAAAACCAAACATTGAAATTGATCCCACAGAGGTGGAAACAGTTGATTTCTTTTGCAATTGATTCATATATCTTATAACTAAGCCATGTATCCCTGAGTGATCCCTGTTTGTTATTATTTACCTCAGGGGGGACTATGTTATTGTTGTAAACTTTGATTTGAATTTAGGAAATTTTAGGGTAAGAAACTTGCTACCTCCCAGAATCCAAAAGAGGAACCTGTTTGGAGGTTCCCAGAATTGAATTTTGGGAAATCAAATTGAAGCATTTGTTTTGAATGTATATGCTATTCTGCCAGGGGGCTGCCCCCAAATTGGTTTTTTGTAAATGTAGCAATTGTTGATTTTATTCTCCCTTTTATCTAAAAATTATTGCAATTTTGAAGTTGATTATGATTTCATGATCCTTTTGGGGAGACTGGTTTCCCACTAGGATCACAGTGGGGTATGTATAAATGGAGATTTTGAAACTTGGACTGCATCCCCCATAAGTCCCTTAGTTTTCCCAAAATTCCCTTTAATCTCTCTTGCACCTCCACGTTTGCATAGTCATATCTGTATTTAATTTGCTGTAACTCCTCCCTTTTTCTCTTTTGCTCTTGGGAGTGGGCTGATTAGTACCTTCTTAGTTAGCTTTTTATGTTAGTTTATTAACAAAAATTTATAAAAAATTTATAAGTATATTTAGTATTTTGTATATTTATTTTAATCTCCACATATCCTTGGTCAATGAAGAAATCGGCAGGTGTGATTACTGAGCCAGTCAGCAATATATGAAACATTTTGGAAAATGGGAATGGTGCCCAAGGTTGAAGAAGAGGAAATGGCCCAATTTACAAGAAAGGAAAAAAAAAAGCTGAAAAACTTTAGGCTTAATTCCAGATTCTTGAGAAAATCCCAAAAAGGATTAGAGAGACATTTGTCCAGGAAAAAAATGCAACAGAAATTATAGCTCCGATAATAGGTTCATGTCATGCCATGTTAACTTCATGACATATTTTCTAAAGGGATAGCCAGATTTTAGCAAGGCATTTAATATGACAATACTAAATGTATGATAATACATTTCTTGCCAGGTTCAGTGGGTTTTGTTAACATAATTAGTCATAAGTAGTTCAGTGTTGAGAATACTCCAGTGGAATACTCCAAGGGCTTCCTGGGTGGCTATTTTGGAATTGCCTATGTGTCATTGAGCATGTTTTGCATGGCTTTGGAATAGCAAAGTCATCAGATTTTAAAATGACTCAATAATGGATGAATTGGGATCAGAGAAAAAAATTATTAGGCTAAAGCACTGGGCTAAAATGAGTAGGATGAATTTAATAGCAATCACTGCAATCTCTCAGACTTGGATACAAACAATCTTACAAGTACAAGATGAAAGAAGCATAGGGAACATTGTGTTTGAAAAGGATCTGGGGTTCTAGTGGACTGTAAATGATATAACAATCCAAGTTAATGGAATCTTGGATAGCTTTGAAATAAAGGTGACGGTCTCTCTGTGTCAACATTAACTCCAGAGCTACAGAGGAGAACTGGAATGGTGAACAGCCTTGAGTCCATATTCAGCAGAAGTTACTTCCAACCAAAAGTTAACTTGTGGTAGCTACTATGGCATAGTGGATAAGAAGTCAGGAAGATATGGGCTTAAATCTTGCCTCAGGCACTTACCCTGGGCAAATCATTTAACTTGTTTGCCTGTTTCCTCATCTATAAAATGGAAACAGCACCTCTCTTCTGAGACTTGTTGGAAGGACCAAATGAGTTATTTGTAAAGGGCTTAGCACCATATAATAGGTGGGTTTTTAGTTTTTGTTTTTTCCTGAAAAAATGGAAGATTCTTCCTTCTCTCTCAAGGCCTTCAAATACAGATTGGATTGTCCTGTAGTCTCTGGAGTCCTTGCAAATGTCAGTGGAGCAGATCTTAGCACTTTCCCCTAACTTGCTTTCCTTCACCAACCCCCTCCACCCCAAACCCCCTAACTCCCACCAAAGGAGAATATATTGTTGTAGTTTCAATACCCATGACAAATGATTAGCCTTCCTGTCACCTTGCCTTTCTTTCTATTCTCTAAACGGTTTCCATGGTCCCAGCAACAATTGGAGAGCTTTTACAACCTTTAGAATTGCTAACAGTGACCACTTGCAAAGGAGAAAAGGAGAATGGGACATGATAAAAATCAATACGTATTTAGGGTTAGAAATTAGCACAAATTTTAGGGTTAGTGTTAGAAATCGACATGAATTTTAGCATTAGGATTAGGGCTAGTTACCTTTTTTTTTTTTAAACCCTTGTACTTGGGTGTATTGTCTCATAGGTGGAAGATTGGTAAGGGTGGGCAATGGGGGTCAAGTGACTTGCCCAGGGTCATACAGCTGGGAAGTGGCTGAGGCCAGGTTTGAACCTAGGACCTCCTGTCTTTAGGCCTGACTCTCACTCCACTGAGCTACCCAGCTGCCCCAGGGTTAGTTACCTTTTAAGTAAAGTGAGATTCATCTCTTAAGACCAGTTATGAGTTGTTTTTTCCTTCATTGTGAGATGTTTTCTGCTCAATTTCCCAAAGCAACTCAACTAAAGCACGCTGGCCCTATGGTTGTATGTGGAATACTGCTAGATGAAAAGAAAGAATCTGAGACATGGGGCTCACGTTTGGTATTTCAATAACCCTGTTTGAGAATCTCTCTCCTTTCTTGTGTTTCAATAGCTGAAAACTATACCAACTACTGAACTCTGGATGTTGAAGGTGTTTGGAGGCAATTCCACTTCAGTAAAATCACTAGTAGTGGAATTCCAAGAAATGTGAATTTTGAATAAAGTTTTAAAATGAAGTTTTGTAGTTTTTGTTTTCTCCTCCTACAGTTTCCCGTACCTAAGAACACATAACTGCAATGAAAAGCAACTTTTTGGACTAGACCTAAACCTAGGCCAGGAAAATTTTTAAAAGATATAATCAGTTGGGATTTTCTGGGTATTTTTTGTAAATCCAAATTCTTTTATTGTACAAATTTAGGAAAATTGGAGCCTAAAGAACAAGGATGGAATTACAAATGTTCAAACCTTAACCCTAACCCTAACCTTAACCCTAAATTCGTGGCAGAGCTAGGCAAAAGCTAAAGTTTTCTAAATCTCATTGAGATTCTGTCAGAAAAAGAAATTGAATTAGCCTGGGATGAACTCCTCAGGGCAAGGTGGATTCACAAATGTCTTACAAACGTTTAAAGAACAATTAATCCCAATATTATACAAACTATTTGAAAAAAATAGCTGAAGAAGGCATTCTACAAAATTCCTAAACCAGGATGACCAAAACCAGAGAATTAAAACTACAGGTCACTTATATTGATGAAGATCATACAATAATAAATTATGAATGACTATTACAAATATGAATAACATGGAAATAGGTTTTGAACAATAATACATGTATAACCCAGGGGAACTACTTGTCAGCTCTGGGAGGGATGACAGAAGAGGGGTGGGAAAAAATCGTGAAACATGTAACCATGGAATAAGCAACTTTTGGGGAAAGGAAGTCAACTTTAAGATACCCAGGATAGGAAACCTTTAAAAAGATACAACCAGCTAGAATTTTCTGGGTCTTTCTGTAAATCTAAACTCCTTTATTTTAAAAATTCAGGAAAATTGGGACCTAGAGGATAAGGATGGATTATAAATGGTAAAACTGAGTCAGTGGCAGAGCTAGGCAAAAATTGAAGTTTTCTAAATCTCAGTGAGATCCTGTTCTCTACAATCTACTCTTAATTATAATCTGACAACCAGAGAACCATTAAAGTGGTATCAACAAACAAATAAAAACACATCCAAAAAAACCCTTTTTTTTTTATTTCTAACAGGAGGAAAATAATAAAAATTAAATTAAAAATAAACAAATTCAAGAATAAAGGGTTTCCTATGGGTTTTTTTGAACAAGTTAATCACATTCCAACAATGAGAATTTTTCACTTTTGCAAGATATGAATAAGCAGGAGAGAGAAAAGTACAGAGAGACAGAGATAGGGAGACAAAGAGAGAAAGAGAAAAAAGTGGGAGATGAAAAGAGCAGGAGATAAGCTGAAATGGCTGATTCATCACTAAAGAGAATTTTTTAATAAATCTCTAAGTTTTTAAAACTAAAAGTTATGGAACACAGGAGGTTCCTTTTCCCTGGGTGGATGGCAGAAATTTTTTAAAAATGGATAGACAGAAGTAAAGATAGCATTAGGGGGAGAGAATAGACTATAAAAGGTAAAAAGATAGGGAGGCAAATTAAAGTCTCACCTATTATGAGCCCTATAGAAAAACACTTAAAAATTTTACATAGCCCCTGGTCCAATCTAGTATTCTCTTTTAGAAATTTCCTCTCCACATCCTTGGAACAGTAAGAAAGAGAGAAGCACACACACAAAAATACTGAAAAGCCTCCCATCTCAGGGACCTCAGGAGTATGCCAAGGCATTGAAGTTCAAACATTGTTAACTGTTAGGTGGACCACGGGACCAAAGAAATAAATGAAGAGATGGAGGATGGTCCCCAGGTAGTGTAAACCTTCCTTATTCACCATTTTTATCATCTGGTTCCAAATTGTCAAAAATCCTGCTTTGAAGAACAGAGAGAGAGACAAGAGGAAGTGGGCAGAAGGCAGATGCCAGAGGGACAGGTAGATGACTTCCTTCCCCAACTCCCTGGTCTCATCTCTAAACTATTTTGACTTTGACTAAGACTACCACTTTCCTTGGTCAGTCTAACTGCAGAGACAGCAACATCACTAGGATTATCATCCTCATGTTTCATGTTATCTTCATCTACTGCCACCCTGGCTCGGGGTCTTTTTGGCTCCAGCTGCTCCCTGGATGCATCCTTGAGTTCACCACTCTTCTCTATCTTCTGACGATGCCTTTTTTCCAGGGCTCGGCCCCGGATCCGGGTTCCACCCTGTTCTGCCTTCTCCAGCTGAGGATTAACAGGTAAAGAGAAGGCATATATCTCAGATAACATATAAATATTTTCCACTCTCTGTGGCCTTCAAACCAACCTCACCTCAAGCAGCGTGCGGAGCCGTGTCAAATCCGGAGGACGGCCAGCCTGCAACAACTGCCAGATGCTATGGTTCTCATCCAGTGTCACCTCAAGCAGGTCACCCTCTATCATCAGCTCTTCCAACGGAGCCCGTGCTGCCTCAGGCAGCTCTAGAACTGGACCTTTCAGCTGTGGCAGCAGTGATAAGAGCATATCTAGGTCTGCAAAACCCATGAATGGATACTATGTTCAACAGACATAAAGGGCAACAGAGTCCCTCAAAAGGACATCGCTCTCCCTTTACCCCCACATATCCCAGGATCCCCAAATTCCTACCTGAAAACCCCCCCGGACCAGGCTTCTTGAACTTTGTGGTGCCATCTCCATTTTCCAAAAATGCCTAGGGTATTAGTGACCAGATTGGGAGAAAAAAAGTGAGAGTAGTAAACTGACTCATTCCTATCTACCCCAAAATATCCAAGAGAATCTCCTGCTTTCTCTGACAAGTAACAACTTTCTAGAGGTCAGGGAAACAGGTGAGGTCAGGCAATCTTGGTTTGGATCTCATCTCACCTTCAATTCATTGCTGCTGCTCTCTCTCAGTGGAGCTGGAGCTGGGGTAAAGAGTTGGGCACAAGTAGCCCCAGGTGGAGGTCCAGTTGGCTGCTGAAGCCATTGTCGTAATTCAGCCAAACGAGCCAGCAACACTGCCACATCATGGGAAGCCAAGACCTGGCGTGCCCGACCCTGCCAGCCAATAGCTCGCTCTGTGAGGCACTGCAGAGCTTCACCTTCAGGTAGCCGCACAGGCAACTTCTGCAAGGCCACCAGAAGGGCCAAAATAGTCTCTAGACGGGGGCGACGAGAGCGCATGCAAAGTGGACACAAGAATTTGGTATCCCACTCCCACCATGCCAGTGGAACAGGAGAGATAGGACTCAGTGGTCGAGGTCCACTGGGTCGAGGGGCTGATACACATCTCCCATGGAACCAATCCTGGCATAGGTCACACTGTATAGTCCCCTCCCCCACTGGTGCTCGTCCACACAAACAGTATGAAGAGGCGACATCACCAGATAGAAGTGCTGTTGGGCAAGGCTTGGTCATGTTGGCATGACGAAGATGAAGGATGCCTTCTTTTTCCTTCAATTCACCCTCCTTGAAGGCCAAGATCTATATCAAAAGGAAGAGATATAGATCATTTTAGGAAGCCCAAATCTCACTGAAATCAAATGTTGCCTTGTGTCAGGAGCTATATTCTAATCAACACAGGAAACAAGTGACTTAACAAAAAAAAGTTAGAAATCTTTCTTAAAAACAATTATATAGGGGGCAACTCGATAGCTCAATGGATTGAGAGTCAGGCCTAGAGACGGGAGGTCCTAGGTTCAAATCCGGCCTCAGACACTTTCCAGCTGTGTGGCCCTGGGCAAGTCACTTGACCCCCATTGCCCACCCTTACCACTCTTCCACCTAAGAGCCAAAACACAGAATTAAGGGTTAAAAAAAAATTATATATAGTTTTTATTGTTATTGTCAAAATCTTATTTGCTAAGTTGCTTATCATGAGTATTTATATAAGGAAATGAAAGCCGCCTGTATTTTTGTTGTTTAGACCTACACATCAGTCAAATTTTGAAGTTCCTTGTGACAACCTTGAGTGGAGGCATAAGCCAAAAATAGTTACTTGCATCACTAAAATGCAAGAGAATTATGATTTATTAGTGTATGTAGGATTATAAGGTGCCTCAAATCTAATAGAAAGTATTAAATCCTCTCACTGTGATTTGGGAATAAGAAAAGTATGCGAAGGTAGGAAAAGGAAAAATGCAATCTTCTTATTAAAAACAAAACATAAGGATATATGTTACGATTAAAAATAAAGACTGATATAATAATAGAAATTAATAGTTTAATTAAAGCTATGCTGATAGGGATAAAATCCATTAGATCACGTGCAGATAAGAATTCAAACTTCTGCCTCAGGCATTTTACCTTTTCGTATCTTCCCACCCCCATTTAAATTGTCCTCTGCGTGGAGACGCAGGCATCACTACGCCCAAAGAACCGGAAACGGAAACCCGTTGGACCACAGGAAATGTAGTTTGATAGTTCCCACGTGTCCATAGAAAATATATACTTTTAAATGGCATTTCCAAAATTTCAATTAACATTTAGAATGGCTCAAATGAGATTCAACCCCAAAAAGTCCTTTTTTCCATAAAATAATTCCTTTTTACAAAAGGGTAGATAAGGCTAGTTCTGGTTCCCACTGAAGAGGAAGGTAGTCAAACAATCCTTCTCACCACTGAACCTGGATCCCTAAGGTCCTGTGCAGACAGCCCCAAAAGTTCCGTGTCTGACTTATAAAGCCCCAGTTCTTTTTCCTTCCACCGCTTCCGCTTTATGGTATCTGAGCCAGCATCTGTACATGGACACAGCACCTGAAAGAGCAAAGGACAGAGAAGAAAGCAAGCAGGTTAAAGTAGAAAGAAATCAGACTCCTAGTTACAAAATAGGAGTAGAAGGGAAACAGGAGGAATCACTGGAGGAATAAAGGTTAATGGTGACAAAGGATATAGAAAATGGGAATACTCACCTCAAGAAGAGAGTAGCAGGAATTCTTTTTCAGGAAGGTTTTGGAAGCTTTTTCTCGCCAGGAGTGGGCTGTAAGCACCTGTAGCTCCAGCTGTTTCAATTCTTCTAGCCCAACAGGTAGATCTCGGCCCACAGCCACTAAGCCCTCCAAGTCATCCAGGCAAGGGTAGTGATCACCGTTCTAGGAGAGGTGAGGAAAACTTAGTTACCCTAAGAGCAAAAATGGCTGCCCCTAAGCTTTTCCTCTGTAAGGAGGGATGAAAAGAAGGCTACTCTTTCCTAAGGCCCTTTTCAGTCCCTTTTCAAAGAATATCCAATAGGTTTCTTAAATTTAACTGGTTTAACAATATATCCACCTTCCAATATTCTTGGGCTTCATCACCAAAAACTGGACTTAACTATACCCTCAACTATAGAGAGGAGAGTTGGAATACTTTTTACAATGCTCTTCCAGGTTTTCCATCACTCAGGATCCTCAGTTTCACATATTTATATATCCCACCCAATCAAATTTCTGTTGCTTTTGTCTATAGAACCCCAGGTCACTCCCCTTCCTTCCTCAATAAGTGCAGTACTTGGCTCATAATTAGTTCTTGACCTGACATATTGATTCTATCCCAAATAACAAATCAATCCTCTAACCAATCAATTCCTTAACCTATTCATTATCATAAATTAGCCACACATAAAGATGGTCATACAATAGATGCTGCCATTGCCCACAAAAATGCCATCTCCATGTCAAAAAACTCAGAAATCCCCTTACCTGACTGTAATCTTTTAGCTTATCACCTCTTCCTCTGCCTTTTCTTACAAAGTCTTACTCTTGACCTTCAACATTTTGACATCAGTTCCTCTTTTCCTTATTTTGAAATTTTTTTGCATTACTTGTGAATTTCTTCTTTTTTAAAAAATTTCTTTAGTTAGAATATTTTTCCATGGTTACATGATCCATGATTTTTTCTCACCACCATCTCCCCCCTTCCCAGAGATGACAAGCAATTTGTTCAAAACCAATTTCCATAATATTCATATTTGCAACAGAGTGATCTTTTTAGCCATCAAACCATGTGATCAATCATGTTTTTCTTCTGTGTTTCTACTCCCACAGTTTTTTATCTGGATATGGATTGCATTCTTTCACATTATTTTGAATTCTTAATGAATTTCATTCTCCTCTTGAGTACTTAACCTCATTATAATCGCTGAATCTTACCCAATTTCAGTGTTGGATCACTGACTCTTCATGACCTTCCTTAAACTTCTTAAAAAAGCACTTTTCCTTGGAAAATGAGGGGGTGTCCATTGATTGGGGAATGGCTGAACAAACTGATATCTGTTGGTGATGGAATACTATTGTGCTGAAAGGAATAATGAACTGGAGGAATTCCATGTGAACTGGGTTATTGTGGCATAATAGAATGTAACTGATTTTGCTACTAAGTAGCAATGCACTGATCCAGGACAATCCAGAGAAACTTGTAAGAAAGAACGCTCTTCACATCCAGAGAAAGAACTTTGGAAAGGGAAATGCTTTAGATTAGATATATGCTAGATCATGAAGTGCGATAGGGATGTGATTAGAGTTTTGATGTTAAAGGATCACTGGAATGCAAATATGAATAACATGGAAATGGGTTTTGAACAATGATACATGTGTATCCCAGTGGAACTGCTTGTAACCATGGAAAAATATTCTAAATAAAAATTAAAAAAAAAAAACTCACTGCAGAATCCTCTGAATTCATGAGTCTCTTTCTTCTGGCATCAAAAGAATTTTGAACAAACAAGAACAAGAAGAATAAGAACTATTACTACAACTACAACTAAAAAAAAAAAGGCAATAAAAATCAAACTCAAAAAATATCATAATATAACTCTAAAGCAAATTATGAACTCCTTAGAAAATGTACCATTCTAAAAATGAAGAGGAGAAAATGATCTGGACCACGGGAAGATTCAGGTATGAGTCCATCCCATCCACTCTCCAGGCTCTTTTTTCTAGTCTCTGAGAGACTTACAGAGAATAATGGATTTCCTACTCTCACCTGATTAACATGACAGCATTTCAGGGGTCTTATCTTCCTAGGCTGGCCAAGGTTTTATATTATTATGCAAATCAATAAACTTCACTGGACTTCAGTTAAAAAAAAACATCCAAGCACTTTCCTCTTACTCTCTTATCATTCCATCAAAACTTCACTCTCCAAAATTTCTATTGTTTTTTTCCTCAAAACTCTTTCACTTCTCTATGGCTTCTGAACTCTGGATAACTCTTGACTCCTTCATATTTTTTATCTCTCAGTTTTTGGGTTACAAGTCTAATCTAGTTCTCCTACCTATCTGATTGCTCCTCCTTTGCTGGATCTTCCACCAGATTATGTCCTCTGAGTATAGGTTCTCTATCATGGTTCTCTCTGAGTTCCTCATTTCTTCTCCCTTTATACTACTTCATTTGGTAATCTCATCACTCTCATGTACTTAATGGTCATCTCTATGTTGATAATTCTCAGATCTACCTTTCCTTTTTTTAAGATCTCAAACTGAGTATATAAAAGACATCCCTAAATTCAATATGTTTATAATAGAACTTAATGCTTTTCCTTGTAAACTCTTCCCCTCATCCTAACTTTTCTATTAATCCCAGTTCACAACCCTAAGTCATCCTAGATGCCCTAACTACTAAACCCCACATAAGCAAGTGCTGCCAAAGTCAGTTAATTTCACCTTGCAAGCATTCTCCAACAGGTCCCTTTTTCTTCTCAAACACTATCCTCAAACCTGGGGCAGGCCCTTATCACCTCTCAACTGGACTATTGTAATGGTCTAAGATGGGTCTATCTGCCTCAAATTTCTCCCCACTCTATTTTCCATAATGATTTTCCTAAAGTATAAATCTTTTTATGTCACCATTACCCCTCCTAAACTCCTTATTCAATAAACAACTGTAACTCCAGTCTAGATCAGTGATGAAAAACCTTCAGCACAGAGGTGCCAAAGGCGGCATGCAAAGTGCTCTCTATAGGCTCATGCACTACCACCCCTTCTCCAGAGTGTGTTACCACTAGAAAGGCAGGGGGACTCAGATGGAGCTGCTCCCTCCTCCTCTTCACCATACCTAAAATTTTTTCAATTCCCCATCCCTCTGCCCAGCAGCCCAAGGGCAGGTCACAGGTGGCAGAACTGGAGGGATGCAGAGCATTTGAGTCCCCTCCCCCTCTCTACACTCTCTGAGGACATTCCTCACTTCACCTGCCCCTCTGCCCAACAGCCTAATGAGAACTCTTAATCCCTCCACTATGCGAAGTAAAAGGGTGGCAGGGTATGCTCAGCACTCAGTGGGAAAGCGGGCACAGCACATGATCTTTAAAAGGTTTGCCATCACTATCCTAAAGGAACAAATACAAAATACTCTAGTTGGCATTCAAAGCCCTTCGTAACCTAGCTCCTTTCTGCCTTTGCATTTCTCTTTATACCTTTCTTCATTCTTCCATTCAAGGACAATGCTGCCCATCTATTCCCTAAACTGAATATTCCAGCTTCTAGCTTCAGGAATTTTCTTTTTAGGAATTTTCTTTCTCTTCATCTTTACTGATTTTCCTTTCCTGGCTTCCAATCCTAAAATCCCATCCCAACCACTATTAATTCTAATGCCATCTTTTTATTTACTCTATCCTATATAATTTGCAGTCTCCTCCACTTATCTTTGATCACTTTTTGTATCCTAGTACTCAGCACAATGCCCACCATATGTTAGGTACTTAAAAAAAATGCTAGATTTCCCCTTACTGAAAACCATCATTTTTCTTTCTTAAACATTCCAAGATAAGATAATAACAATAGCCAAGTTTTCCAACTTGAATTTGAGATGCCTCTGGTGAGTTGGCTGGATAGCTCAGTGGATGGAGAGCCAGACCTAGAGACAGGAGGTGCTAGGTTCAAATCTAGCCTCAGACATTTCCCAGCTGTGTGACTCTGGGCAAGTCACTTACCTCCCAATGCCCAGGCCTTAACTGGCCTTGGAACCAACACATAGTATTGATTCTAAGACGGAAGGTAAGGGATTAAAAAAAAAAAAAGAATTCTCATTCCCCATGAGAGCCCAACTTAATACAGAGGAAGATAAGATACACTCCTTACCTGGATTTCATCTACATCCGCAATCCATGCCCGAGCCTTGGAAAGGGCATCTTTGAGTGCCAGGATGTTGGGTAGGTGTACAGGAATATTTTCTGCCTCATGAATGATGGCCTCCAACATGGCAGGAGGATGTTTTTGCCTGGGTAATATATAAAGGGCTTATATTAAAGTTCCTAGAAATCATATAGCCAGTCTCCTAGATGGGGAGAAAGGAAGACAAGCTTTTTTGGTCTAAGATGTGTGGAAGAAGTGGTGTAAAGAAAAAGAATATGTCTAAACAGGACTGATACAAGTAGAGTGTGCAAGGAAAGAAGAAATGTTAGGGTCTGAGGTGAACACAGAAGACTTAAGAAGGAAAAAAGGCTTCATTATCAGGGTAGAAGATAAGACATGAGAACAGATACAACAAAGTGTAGGGAAAAAGATGATTGTGAGTGGTGGCTAAAATAGTAAATAATAAATGAGAGAGAGATGAAAAAGGAGTAGAGGCAATAATGTTATACCTAGCTTCTAAACAGAGATGGGCCTTTTCTTCCCAGCGTTCAGCAATGGTAAGTAGCTCCTGAAGCTCAGCTCGAGCCCTGTCTACAGCAGGGCTGGGTGCTACACTAGCACCCAAAGCCAGCAGTCTCCTCATAACTGCTAATGTGCCTCGCTGAGCAGGGGGAACTAGAGTTCGCCTCACTTCCTCCAGCCAGTAACCTTGTTGCATTTGTTGCCTCAGGTGCTTGGCCTCAGGAACCTCTATTCCCAGCTGCTGACTCCTCTCTAGTAGGTCTGGAAAGAGGGACAAGCTGGCAGGTAATGTAGTCAGAGCTTCCTGTGCCTCAACCTGGAAGGCCTTTGCTCTTTCTAGGATATCCTGTAAGATGGACAAGAAGTGTCAGCTATTGATCAAGGAGACAATCCCAATCAAATCCCCATAAAATTCCTACTAATCCTTCAAAATATTTTTCAAATGCCTTACTTTGACATCTCCAATCTGATGCATAGCACAGGGCAAGTTGCTCATCTGCTCAATGAAAGCCTGTAACTCTTCTAGGGTTAGCTGAGGAGAATCTACCCTATATATTAGTAGGAGAAAAAAAGATCATCAAGTTTTCATCTGTTTCTTTGTATGTTTTTCTCACTGTCTATAATTAGCCTAGTCACTCTCATCTTGTCCTTCAACGTATCTTCAGAAGTATTCTTTATAGCCCAGGGCATATCAATGGAGTGAACTTTTACCTTGGAGTTTCTATGGTTCTTACATCAGTTCAAGTGGCCAGGTAGCATTCTCCACAAGACCTTTGGTTATTAATTTGTCCATTTTGCTACTCTTTATCTCTGACTCTGAAAAGTTCTGCCAATAAACCTACTTCATGTCTCCTGGGCTCTATTCTCTACCTACTTAGATGATAGTTTTGCTCTCTTTTCTTTGGTCTCCTATATTCCACCCACTTAGAGGACTACAAAATCATCTCCCCATTTTCAGTTATATATACCCGTGTTCCTGAATGCTGACCAAGCCCAAGGCTTGGGAAATGCATTTCTCAGCTTGGCTCAGGCAATTCTTCAGCCGCTGAAGAAGCTCACTTTGGGGAAAGTGACGCTCTCGAGCCTCTGACTCCAATGCTCTTAGCTCTTCAAGACCTGAGAAAGGAGGAGTACTAGGTATGTTTGAACCTCAACTCAATCTTGTCTCCTTAGCATTCCATTCATTTTCTGGGGAAGAGTTTAGGGATAGGGGATATGGTCTAATTGTCACTCACTGCGCTTCCGCCCATCCTCTAGCTCTAGGGCCACTCGAACTTTGCTAGCCCAAGTATCAAAGGATTCAGCCCGAATTTTCAATTTATGCAACATAGCAGGAAGTTCATCCAGGGTATATCGGTACCTGGATAGAAAAAAACAGCACAAGAAGTCATTCATGTTATCTTGTCTTGATTACTTGTATTTCCCTATAGACCCAACCTGGCCTCACCGTAAATACTGTTTGCTTCGAGGGCACTTGCAGAGGTCATCAATGTGGGAGAGGCAAACAAGACCATCAGGGCAGTCATAACAAGCCAACGCTGACAGAAAACATGTTGTCTTACATTTGGCACACTGGCGCTCATCATCTGGGAGCAGCTCAAAGGCTTCACGCTCTGCCTCTGTGATGCCCTGGGGTATATGAGTGATAGCATATTCAAATCCAGAAACCTTCAAATGCCTTTACACAAAAAACTGCATTCAAGAAGGAAATGCTTAAAAAATGCTTTGCCAATAATTTATACAATAATTCATCAAATCACTCATCTCAGTGCTAACGGGAGTTAAAAAAATTTGTAACAGGGGGAGGAGAAGTTTCAAGGACTTTTTCTTAGAAAAGCCATTTTATTACTCATACCAAGTGATTTGTTTATTTAAAAAAAAAGGTAGGATTCCTTAATTTCTAGAGAATTACTTTTTTTTATTCCTTCACAAAACATTTACCTTCTCAAGTAAGGCCTTCCGTAGCTGTCGTTCCTCTTGCACCATAATAAACATCTCCTTATGTACTGCTGCTGCCAAATTCAAGTCCAGTTTTTCAGGGGAAGCAGCCATCTTACAAATGAGCTCCTCATGAGAAAAGACACAGTAACGCCGAAGTCGCCTGTAGTGTTCAATGCACTGACGTCCTGCAGGTAGCTGACAATAGGGGAACACCATGTGGTAAATTAAAGCCATGTTATCATAGAGGTTTTCATTTACCTGTCTGAGACCCAAACTCAGTTTCCCCACAACTAATTCCCTGCTCACCCAATCGGCAGTGCAGAAATTCACAGCTTCAGCAAAGTTGTAGCCTTGGTTGAAGCCACTATGGTAAGCACGGGGAAAGGTAATGACAAATTCTCCTGCACACTGGTTTGTTCGGACAACCTAAGGAAATGACAGTCAAAAAGTATATAACACACATATCTCCATGTATGCATAAATATATATACACACATATACACACACACGTAAATAAGAACTTGGAAGTTGAGTTTCTGTATGAAGAGCTAGACTATAGTAGCAATCTAGTTAAATAGCATCACCCCTATCATCCAGAACTTCTCAATTTGAGAAGGCAGATATGCCACATATTCTTGGTAAAGCACATCTTCTAAGTCAATTTTCAATTTATGCTGTCCTCTGTATCACCTAAATCAATGTGAAGAATCTTATCTCTGTAGACAAGGAGACCATTGGGACATGAGGACTAAATGAATCTGTTTTTTAAGACTTTTTATGCCTAAGTGCAAATGTCACTGTAAATGTGCATGTCCTCAGGAAAGGGTAAAATGCTTATAGCACAACAGAGAATTGACAGTCCTCACTCTCTGAGACATATGGAAATAGGGAGGTGTAAATTTAATCAAGAAAACAAAATAGAGACTAGAGCAGTAATGGAGAATCTTTTAGAGACCAAGTGCCCAAACTACAACTCGTCATGCTGCATGAGTCTCCTGCCTTACTTGGCAGAGAGACAGGTTATAAGAGAAATGTCCTCAAAAGCACCTGGAAAAGGGTAGGGGAGGCAGCCTCCTCTAGCATGCATGCCATACGTTCACCAACACGGTACTAGACTATACACTTAAAAATACATAGCCTAATATCTCTAGGGCAAAAGTAAAAAGTAACACTAGGAGAGGTAACTAAACTGTGAGTGAAGCTGGAGCTGAAGTCAATAGGGCTAAAATTTAGACCTTAAAGAGGCAAAAATCTTTCTCTTTCAAGAAATAGCCACTGAAAGAAGTACTATCCAACATTAAAAGAACAATTGAGAGAACCATTCACTCACTTCATATTCTTTTCCTTTTGAGAATATTTTATATTATTTTGTACTTACTTTGGGTTTACTTACTTGTCTTGACTTGTATCCAATTAGGTCCCTAGATTTCCAAAGAAAGGTATTAAGACAACACATATCTTTGTTTTGTCTCTAGTGACTAGCCATAAATCTTGCACATGATAAATTCTTAAAAAAGGGTAACTGAAGAAAGGAAATAGGAAGTGGTAGTTTTACTTTTAACCCTGTCATTCACTATTAATCAGTGCCAAGTTCTCTGAAACCCCATGTTGCAAGTGAAACAGGTGACTCAAGGATTCTTACTACTCTACAACATTATGAGTTTTATCTTCCCAAGCAGTAGATTGGGTACTTCCTGATGACCATGCTGTGGGAAAAACAGAAAAGAGAAAGAAAAGAAAAAACCAATAAGAATGAGTGGCAGGGAAAGGAGGAAAGCATGGGAGTTGTGACACTGACCGGCACTCCATGTAACATGAGGGTATTGGGATTCATAAGAGTAACCAACTGATGAAGGAGATCAGGTTGGCTGTCAAATAACTCAGGTGTTAACTTCTTCATCACTTCTTCCAAGTGTTCAGCTGCAAATGAGGGTACTCCATACCATGTCTTTGGTTCACCCCTGACAGGAGAAAAGTTACACTGATACAAGTCCTACTTAAGCTTTTACTCACTGACTTCAAGAGTTTGACTGCCTGCTTACCAGTGAAGATAATTGATAGAGTAGCTCCAATGGTCCTCAATGTGCCAGCAAAAAGCAGAAAAGACCATGCCCACATATAGCCAAGGAACCTTCATGCCAGAAATGTCAGCATTGATGTGACATAGGACTGACTGCTCAAGAACAGGCATTACATTCAGGTTCCAGCCACTAGCTGCATACTCCTGTAGAAAAGGAGACAGGTTCATATGAATCTTGGAAGTAAAATGAGACTCAAAGAGCAAATGTAAGGAATGTGTTTTGAAGCTCAAAGCACCAGATAAATGTAAATTATTGTATTGTAGCTTCTCTTATAAACAGATTCACATGCTTTTAGTCATGAATAATATCAAATTCAATATTGAAATAATTGCCTCAAGTTCAACACTATTTCCATTAGTTCTCACTGCCTTCTTTAAAAACTATCTTCTTTCCAATTCTTGTGACAAAGGATAAGATTAAGCATAAGTCTACCTGATGACTTCAATTACAAACTTATAGACCTATGTTTTCTTGGTTTGTTCTAACTCATATAAAACCTAGAAGATTTCTCCTCATATTCATAATTAAGGGTAATACCTCTTCCTCATGGGATAAATGCCTCTTGCTATCATTGATGGGGAAACCACTTCCAAATTCCTTGGAATGGATGTCAGCTCCATACTCCACAGTCACATCCTCCTCAATGCTATTCACAAGCCGCCAGAACTCCTTCTCTACCAACTCTGTGGGTACCATCTGGGGAGGGAGCAAGAGCAGAATATGTATAAATTTGTACATAAGTTGTATGCTGTGTGCAAAACAACATGATGAAAACATGACAAAATCCTTGGGTTTTAGAGCCATAATTGGGAGGGGAAATTGGGATTCAAATCTCCTTCCCCACTTCTTTTACCCTCTGAAAATTATCTGACCCATACCACCTACATGTACAGGCATATTGAAGTAATCAGACTTGAAAGTGTCAGCCATCTCGCCAAAGCTTTGAAGTGTATATTCCCTTGTGGCCTGTTCAAAGCCAAATGCTTCTGGAGGTCGCTTACACTCCTGAAACAAGAGAATCACAAGATAAAGGATGTAGCAATAACAATCTCCTGCAAATATCCTCATTCCAGCAAGAATGAATATGTCTCCCTAAAAAGCTGGGATTCATAACTTTTCACATACAAATATGTCTTAGCATGAATGCTTTCTTTCAGTTTGCTTAATTCTCAAAACCTACTTCCCCCTCACCTATCCTTATAAATAAAAATTACTCTTGAAGGATTATTGCTAGATTTATAAGCATTCATTAGAAAGAGAAAGAAAGAAAAAGAATTGCCAGTCTTTCTAACTTAAGGTAAACAAATTTGGTCTCTCATTACAGCCAGTCCAGTTTGCTCCAAGCCTGGTGCTTGCCAGAGATCAAGAGATAAGAGAGCTCAGTGAAAAAGGGAGTTATAGAAATAAAAAACAAAACAAAAAAAACCCCACACCGATCAACTCTACTTTTCATGCTGGCTTTTCAAACCTAAGCTCCTCCCCCAAGATCCTTCCTGCCAATAAGCCTGTGCCAGATAAATGACTCTCTGATTCCTATGTTCATCTACTGAGGTACATGAGATTAAAGCTGGGATGGAGATCCTTAGATATTTTATTTCACATAATCCCCATATTTGATTCTTTGGGAGACTAACATGTTAAGTCTCTTCATTTTTGACCATCCAGGAGATTATTAACATGTCAGTCTCCCCAGGGAATCATTCCACATATGGAATCCACATTTTGGATCTTCTCACCGAAAGCATAAAAGCACAAAAGATATTGTACTTTTCATGGAGGGAGTTACTACAATTTGGGTAATAATAATATAAAAAGAGAAGAGAGAAAGAAAAATGATTATATGCACACTGAGACAAAAAGCAATTTAGGGACATTCCCCTTTTTTGGCACAAATGTGGAGGACTCAAACACTTCCCCCTCCCCCCCCACTCCACCCAGTTCATTCATTATATCCTAAGGTTCACTTTGAATTTCCTAATGCAGTGTTTGATTTCTGCAAGTATCTTCTCCAGAAGACCTGTTTTCCCGGTTTAGGATACTGGCGATTATCTATTCCTAAAATTACTTTTAAAAAAATCTTAATGGACTTCTCCACTAGCAGCAATGTAATGATCCAAGGCAATTCTGAGAGACTTATGAGAAAGAGCTCTATCCACATCCAGAGAAAGAACTGTGGGAGTAGAAAGACAGAAAAAAAAACAACTGCTTGATCACATGGTTCACTGGGGAGATGACTGGGGATGTAGACTCTATCACTCTCATGTAAACATTAACACGGAAATAGGTCTGGATCAATGACATGTGTAAAACCCAGTGGAACTGCTCAATGGCTACAAGAGGAGGGTGGGAAAAGGAGAGGGAAAGAATATGGATCATTTAACCACAAAAAAGTTCTTAAAAAATATTCTAAATTATTTAAATAAACTTTTAAAAAATTTTAAGACTTTGTACTTTTAGGGTTAGGTTGTATGAAGTAAACCTCCATCCCAGCTATAATCCAAAGCACTCCAGTAGATGAACATAGGAATCAGAGTTAGTATCTAACATGAGCATCTGGTACAGGCCAGACAGTGGGGAAATCAGATGGCAAATCACTGGCCAATGGAAGGATCTGGGAGGAGGAACTTGGGTTTGAAAAGCCAACACTGTCTCTGGACTGACACTTTTCTCTTAGTCCTTATCTGATCTCTTGATCTCTGGCAAGTGGCAGAACCTGTTTAGCTATGATGGGGGACCAGATTTTTATCTTAAGTTATAAATTCTGGAAACCCTATTTCTCTCTTTCTTTCTTTTTACTAATAAATGCCTATAAATCTAGTAATGTCTCCAAGATTAATTTTTATTTATAACTTTATATTATATTATAATTACATATTATATTATAAACTATATATTATATATGCAACTATATCCAGCAAGATGTATCACTACAGATCACAGACTGAATCTCCAAAAAGAAGGTACCATACCGCCATGACACACTTTGGACAACGCCAACTCCCTTTAGGGATTTCAGGAAGAGGTGGCAACAAGCAGAAAATGTGGTAATTGTCATCACAGCCATCACATAGCAGAAGTTTGTCATCTTCATCCCCCCGGGTACATATCCGACACACATATGAGTCAATCTAAGGAATCAAGAGTGACATAGGAACTCCTGTCCATCCATGTTCCATCTAGTCACCAAAGCTACTTCTTTCTAATAACCTACTCTATGTCCGTGCCTATTCCAACATGCATTTAAGTAAATAATATCAGAAATGAAAGGGATTTGAAATAGTGCTATCACATGCCAGGATTTCTCCTATCATGTTATGATAGAGGATAATTATTCAACCTAAAATAGCCCAGTTCACAGATCTAATTATTAAATTTTTCCTCATAAGACTATGGAATGAATCTGTTGGTTCATTATACTGGTATAAATAAATAGTCCCTAGAGTAAGGATCCTCACTGTGTCAATGCAAGCTGTCATTATCTATAACTTATTTCAGTGAATTGCCTAGATCTCAGAGACAGTCAGTATATGTTCAGTCACAGAACCACAGTTTGCCAATGATGGAATCTGAACTCAGATTTTTCTTGGCTTCAAGAACTGGCTACCGAACCACTATAATAGGCTCATTTTCCCACACATCTGTAGCCCTCATCAATTTTTATCACGTAGAACAAGCCATTCCCTTTTCCACATAAATTTTCAAAGTTCCTACTCTCAAATCTTTCTGTACTGATTTCCTGTACTCTATCATGGGAATAGCAAAAGTTTTCACACATAGACTTGGATCTTTTTACCTAATGTTTTGTTTTTCCAGAATATTAATGAAAACCTTTAATTAATGAGGAGTATAATCAGATCTTAAAACTCTTTATATTTCAACTTGTCCCTTGTTAAAAGGGATGTCTATTGGGACATAAGTCCTTGCCAATGTTAAATTGTTCATGATTTTAGAAATGAAAATGAAAAGAAAGGTGATATATCTAACTTGTAGCTGAATCTTTAATGTCTTATCTACTACACAGGAATTTATTTACCTTAATAAGGAAGAACTGTATGACTTTTCCATTTCCACATACTAAGTTTTTAATAAATGCCCATATATCTCTTCATTACGGTGGTGGTGAAGAGGAAATGGATTCTACCATTAACTGTGTTATAACAAACTGGTTTACCTGCTGCCCTTTTTAAGGCTCTGTGTGTTTGACATGTATAATAAAGAAGTGAAACTTGATCTGTGAAGTCAATCTCTTATAGTTCTATATAGACTTGTAGAGGTAAGTCCTACCACTTCAGCTCTTTTGAGTTCCTTAATTATTAACTCTAGTTGATCTAATCACCCTTCATTTTCCCCAACAACAACAACAACAAAAAAAAAGAGGTTGAAATTACATACAAACTGGGCATTACTGTGGTTCCTCCGAAGGCGCATTGTCATTTTGGTACAGGGCTCCAGATTATGAATCAGCTCCTCCTTTCCGTCAAAAGTTTTGGGGAAGGATGTCTCTATCTTCAGATCTACGCTTGATTCCTCTTTCACCACCACTGTGGGAGGACATTCGGGTCCATCTTTATCCTGAGAAGCTAAGAAAAGTAGGACAAGTTCTTATACTGGTCTCTCAAAAGCAGACTATGATATCCCCATGGGATTAATTATTTCTCATCCTTTCTGCCTAAAACTTACCCTTCTTCCTAAGACTTTTTTCTTTTGCCATTAGACCAAGGCCCATCATTTTCGGGCCAGCTCCATAAATCTGCAATTTCTTCAGTTCTGGGTTCTTCTCAATATCTTCCTCAGTAGGTTCTGGCTGCAAGGGAGAGAGATTTCTAGGTGACAGCATTTGTTGTCCAGCACAGTTTGTCCTCATCCCAGAAAAAATTTTGGTGGAATAGGCCAGGTAGAAAAACTGTAAAACTCCGACCATGATCTGAGAGAATAACTGGGATACTTTAAATCTCTAGCTAGATAGAAAGGTATATGAAGATATCATCAGTTTTTTCTAATCAGCAACAAAGCAAAGTAGAACCCTCCCAACCAAAGAGTACACCACATAAAGGCACATCTCCAAGAACAAAAGATTTAACTACACAGTTGTACAATATGAGTTCAGACTGTTTTCTGTTTGAAGATCTTGAGAATGACTCAGGAAGATGAAGTTAAGGACTCAAAAAGAACATTTTTTTAAAGTTCTGTTGGGTTAAGGTGGAAGAGAGTGAGACACTCACATCAGGTTGTAGCCTTTTAGCACGTCGACCATAAGTATTGAATTTAGAGGGCTGCACAGACTGACGCAGAGGGATGCTGTGGGGTTTGTATTCCTTGTCCTTCTCACTGTCAAATGGACGTGTATTACACTGCTGGAGAGTATAAAGAGAAAAAGTAGATGGAGTTATTTATACCCAAAAAAAATTAAGATCACATATCCAAATCAATGATGTAATGAATAAATGTTTGGCTCTGGGTATTGCCTTGACAAATACTGAGTGAAAAAGAAGCTATGCAATAGTATTATTAATTATATCAAATTTTTATAGAAAATGCATCATAAAACATCAAGTTAGCACAAGAAAAGAATAGGTAAGGTCTGGAGTAGGATTACTTTCAGAAAAAAAAACTTAGTAGATGCACAAAAAGACAGGTCCCATGAATTGGATCCCCATGTGATAGAGCCAGAGATTCTCTCCCTGCCTCTTTTCTTTACCACTAGGTTGGCTCCAGACTGGTACATCTCATATGGGTAGATAATTCGCTCATAATGAGAACGCAATAGGGAACCAATGTTTTTGCCAGCTGGGTAATTGAGGCGTTGGGCTACACGAGCCCAACGACGATCTTTGCTGATGGCCTCATAGCCTCCCTCTTCCACCACAATCTAAAAAGATAAAAACAAACAGGTTCACATTTAGCAATGTTGAGCTTATGATGTCAGAGAGTTCAACACTTAGCAGGCTGGTCAAATTAGAAGACAAAATGAGAGATATACTTTGCTGAGGCTGTAGAGATCCAGGATATGCCGCTCCACATTTGGGATCTTCAAGGAAGAGCCCTGTATCTCCCAAAACTTAGCAATCTGGTCCAAGTAGTTGAGCTTCACTCTAGTCTGGGCCTGAGAAAAGAGGCAAGTTTGAGCAATGCTCTACCATATTTTGCAGGTTTCTTCCAAGGAGATCTTTATGTGCAAGATATCAAGAATCTGAAGGTCAGTCTAATTTAGAGATAGGTAATTCCCACCTGGTATGACTTTATGACAAAGGGCAAATTTATGACAGCAAAATTGGTCTGCTTGTTCCATACAAAGAAATCCATCTTTTAGTTCCACAACTTTGTTGTTAATGCCCAATTAATATATACATAAAGCACCTACTATGTGCTTGAGTTACTACTCAAGTTATAAAGACAAAAACAAAATCCCATGCTTTCAAAGAGCTTAAATTTTAAGGATGAGACTTTATACAAAGACACAAAAGAATAAGTGATGAGGTTGAAGGCCCTGATGGCTAGTATAAGAGACAATGTGTATTATAAATGTAAATTCTGAATTTAGGAATGTAAATATCAGAGATTCTAATATGTAAATATACTGGAAAGGTAAAAAGCAGGCAAGTTGTAGAGGATTTTAAGTGTCAAACATGTTTAATCCTAAGAAGAAATAAAGAGATCTATTAGGGCCGAGAAGATAATGACATGGTCAAAACTGCCATTTAGGAAAATCACTTTGAAGAACGGCTGTGCCCTCAATAATAACGAGTAATTATAGAATATAAGGAGTTGTGGGGAAAATTAATCAACCATTCAATATATATTAAATACCCACTTTATGCCAGGCACTGTGGCAATCATTGGAAAAATAATGTTTAATAGCGAGGGCTTTGATTATCTCTGGGCTATCTGGTTTAGCATTTCTAACAGCACTACCAGTAGGAATTTAGGGAAGAGCACAGAAGCAGATATTCAGATTTAGAGTTATTTCTATGGAAAATAATAAAGTTAACAAAAGATTTCAGAAAAAAAAAGTCAGAAAAATGCACTCTCCTTATCTCTATTCTTTGAGAAGAAATTTTTCTTGAACTCTCACAATTTACTAGAAAGAAGTTAAATCAAATTCAAAAGGACTAAAATCTTTAGTGAGTCTAGTGGTTCTGAAAGACCTAGATTTTGGGAATATTTATAATAGTAAACTGCAAAGGACTAAATAAAAAAGGTAACATCAGGAAAGAGTTTTTTAAAAGAGCATACTTTGCTTTTGGCAAATAATAAAAAATGCTAGAAGCCTATTTATAGTCACTTAAAACTGAAAAACCAAAAAGAGTTGGCTTACCTGGACTTCGTTGCTATTAATATAAGTTTTTCTCAGTGCTGCTGACTATTAAATTTCTCAAGCTGTCTTACCTCTAATTCATTCAATCTTTGGATTCTTGGAGTGAATCTGAAGTTGTCTACTTCCACAGCAAAAGGTGGCTGCCAGTCCTTGGAATGATAAAGGAAGAAAAAAAAAATTAAATGTAGTTGCTTTGGAAAACTTGTGACTTATGAGATTTGGTTGTAGCCAGAACATATTAGTGGGATTTTTTTCTTTTTTTTTTTAAGTCTATTAGTTTTTAGTTTTTACAGGGAAAAATATCTTCTAATAGTACTGTGTAATATCATGTTCTTTTAAAGTTTTTTTCTTGTTGACAAAATCACTGGTTAAAAATTAGGAATTTGACCTTGCCCTGATATGACATAAAAGTACGATTTTAAAGGGAATGTGAAAGTTTTATAGTTTTCTATGTTCATAAAACGGCATTTTAAATAAGAGGCTTTTGTCAAATAGGCTGGCTACAAGATATCTTGGCAGTTAAATTTTTCAGGGCTGATGGGGTGTTTTATTTATAATAATGACATTTTTAGGTATAATCAGTAATATTAAGTACTACAGAATTCATAAGGTAATTTTTTATGGAATTGCTTAAAGTTGTGTTACACATATAAAATGCATTTGCAATTTTGTGTATTTGCAGGGGTATATTCCTAGTTGAAAGCTGAGAAGTGTTTTGTTCTTATACATTGTTTAAGTTTTAAAGTTTTTTTCAAAGGTAACTTTTATCTTCCTAAGGAATTTTTTGCTATTTTTTAATCTTATGTATTTCCACTGGCTAGTTTTCAAGTTTAATAGTTAAAGAACTAGGTAATTTTTAAATTAAAAATTAGTTTGTGTTGCTTTTCTGGGTGGGTTCTTCATAAATGTGGGAATTGCTTAAAACCAAGTATACGAGGTTTTAAATTTTCATCTGAGCCTTAGTTTGTGTTGCTTTGGTGGGGATGTTTTTAAGGTTAATTTTCTAAGGCTTTTTAATGTAATTTTCTGGTGATATTTAGTTTTTCATTTTTGATTCTGGGTTTTTTTTCATGTGTTTACAACATAACGTCACAGTGCCCTGAAGCACTGACGGTTAGAGCTATTAGATTTGTGACATTAAAAAAAAACATTTTAAGTTGGCTACCTTTTTAAAAAATGTCGACTTTTTTCTCCTTGTTTCTTTTTTGCTTCCTTTTTTTTTTAAAATAAGGATTCCAAATATTTTGGTGTTTTTTTCCCGTGTTTTTTTCTTAATTAAAAAAATGATGTGGTAGGCCTCTGTAAAAATTTTAAAGGTGTTCTAATTCCTACTTGAAAATTTTGAAAAAATAACTAGACAATATGCTTTCTAGCCCTTTTCTACACACCAATTTGCCCAGATTATTAAAAATCTTACCGCTGGCGGCCGGATCTTGCAGATCCCGGACTTCTCGGCGATGGGCCGGATCTTGGCGATGTAGCCCAGCGGGTCCTGGAATTCAGCCCAGCTCGGCTCGAAGACGGGGCATTCGGGCGGGGGCGCGAAGTCCTCAGAGCCAGTTTCCATAGTGGCTTTGATGATAGCTTTCCCAACTCTTCTGGTTTTTTTTTTTCTTTTAATAAAAAATTTTTTGACGTTCTCTAACAACGTCGCTTAAAATTTCCTGTCGCCGCCATTTTGAGTTGCTGCAGCAACCTCGTCACCGTCTTCGGGATTCGTCCGCCTACCTCTCGCGTTCTCATCTACAAAACATTTGAAATACCAAAAATAATCTCCTCCCCCTAAATATTTAAAGTAAGTTGCTTTGTGATTCTTCTTTTCTACACAAAGTTAAAAAATTTAAGCTAGAGAAATTCACTCTCACCTATAATTGCGCAAGGACACGTTCGTGACGGAGAGGGCGGGACCCAAGACCCGGAAACAAAATCATTTTGGCTTAAAGAAAAAATTGTTAAAAGATTCTCAGATGTAGCAACAATAAGAATGTTTAGAAATACATTCCGAGAATAAACTAAGCCTCAACGAAAACTACACTAGTACCAAATACTAATTTTATAACAAAAAACATCCCCAAATCTTCCCGAAATAATATACCAAATTGCAAACCAAAATACAATATGCCATTACATTTTTTAAAGTTCTTAACTTTAACATGTCCCCCAAAAATTATATTAAAAGAAAAATTCCCCCAAAGGTAGAAAATCACTAGATTTTTTATTCTTACCATAAACAACGTAATTCCTCCAAACTATAGAACTCTGAATTACCACTTCTTACCAAATTATCAAATTTGAATTACCAAAAACAAACTGAAATGTACTCCTTTAATTTAAAAAAAAAACGCTATGAAATCCACAAACGTAACCAAAAATGCTAACTACCTTATTTTTAAAAGATCTCTCAAGTTCTGAAGAACGCCTTAATCTAATGTGTATACAAAATAAAGTTGCTCACTGTAGATCTCAATAGATTTTAAATACTACACAGTCATGTCCAGCCCATTCTAAAGTGACTTCAGGTGCAGATCTAATCATGATATCCCTACTACTTAAGAAAATCTACTGTACTTATTTTTTTTTAACCCATTCCTTGAACAATGCTAAATATTGGTTTCAAAGGCACAAGGTAATTCGAGTTAAATTACTTTCCCAAAGTCACACAGCTAGATAGTTTCTGACTTCGTTCAGGCTCTCTCTGACTCAATAGCTGGTTTGAGAGAAACCACCAGCTGCCCCACCATATATTCTTCAATACAGTTATTCATCTTTTCTGCTCCACTAATTTTTTATCATCCACCTTATCTTAGCCCTGTAAATTCCTTGGAAAATCAAGAAAGCAAAAAAAAAAAAAAAAGGTTTATTATCAGGCAAATTAACAAAACTAGGTCATTTGGGGAGCCATATCACAGGAATTACTTGAGTTCCAAGAAACAATAGTTTACCCAGGATAACAAATAGATTGTGATACTATTGTGGGGTACAATGATGAACCTCTGGGTTTGGGAAAGATACCTTTTGCAAGAATGCAAAACTGAGCTTAAAACTTAAATTAAAAGTAAAAGGAGAAATTTATTAATTTGGAAAGTAATGTTGAGAAATGTCAGGAGAATAGCAAGGTGGGATAGATAGCAAGGTGGAATAGCTAGACGGGGAGCTGTTCCTTGAGGGCATGGATGAAAAAGCTGTCTCCCCCCCAGTTACAGAGTGAGTGGAATAACCCTAGGGGTTGTTCCCCCAGTGCTTCAGTTCAGGGGTTTTATACTACTACAGTGAGGATGTGAGTCTAGTATGGTAACCACTGAGGCATTGGGTGGGGGTTTTGGTCTGCCTGAAGACATAGAGGGTGACCCTCCTAGTTCAGAGGATAGATGGATGTCTGAGATACAACTTGATGATATCAAGGATGTGTATCTCTCTGTGCACCTAAAGGAAGATCCAAGGAGGATAATCCTCTCAGATGTTTTGGATTATGAGTCACAAAAATGTAAGGGAGCAAAGGAATTTCCCTGCTTATAGATTGCCGAAACACTTCTCTAGTTTTTGGGGGTACAAATGCCCAGGCCAATACAAGTAAAAGAAATTCAATAATAAGATAATCCCTAAGTGAATTTCCCCTTCTTGCTTTTTTAGATTTTCATTACCAGATCTCATCAAAAGAAAAATTATAATTGCTCCAATCTACTTTCCTTAATGGGTCATCTTCCACAATATGTCTTCAAGAAAACCATATTAAAGAGTTTTAGTAAATATTTTTTGCACATAGGCTTTTGTTCTTTATTTGATTTGAATTCTAGATCAAAATGCTATAGTTGGGTCAAAAAGTATGAACATTTTAAGAATTTGGGGGGCATTAGTTCCAAATTATTTGCAAAATGGATGAATCCATTCACCCATATTTCCATCTGAAGTGCATTGGTATACTAGTGCAACCTGTCTTCTTTTTGTTTGTTTTTTTATTGTATAAAGTAAAACCTGAAAGTTGATTTAATTTTAACTTCTCTCATTATTAGTGAGTTAAAGCATGTTTTAGGTTAGTTAAATCTTTGAAAGTAAAAGATTATATTTTCAAAATGACACCTCCATAATTACTATGTATTTCACTATCTTTACCCCTTCTCATATGGTAGCTAGTGGAAATCTTGAAACCATGCTTACCAGATCCCATTACAGATTTAATTATATTATTTTAACTGGACACTCCTGACTTGACACTCTACTTTGAGTTAGTTTAAGTCTTCCCAGGTTTTTCTAAGGCATCTTCTTAGTTCTATCTTATGCAAAAATATGATTCTGTCATGATCCCTAATGAATAGGCATTCCCTCAATTTTTCTTTGCCATCACAAAAAATAGAGTTGCTATAATTTGGGATAGATAGGTCCTTTTGCCTTACTTCTCATGTCTTTGAAATTAAGACCAAATAGTGGGTATTGTTGTATTAAAAATATATATAAAAGTTCCAAATTATTTTTCAGACTGTTTGGACAAATTAACCACTATATCAATAGCGCATTACTGTCCCATTTTTTCCACATACCTTCCAACATTTGTCATTTTTACTTTTTGTCATATTGGACAATCTGATACATGTGAGATGAGTTGTTTTAATTTTATTTAATCAATAGTGATTTAAAGTCTTTTCTTTTAATTATCGATAGATTTGATTTTTGTCATCAGAAAACTGCCTATTCATATCTTTTGGCCATTTGGCCTCATTCCCTTTATATCTAAAAAAATCCATAGAAACTTGCTGTAAAACTTTCCCCCATTTACAAGTATTCCTCCTAATTTTGACTGCATGCGTTTTATTTATGAAAAAATTTGATTTCAAAATTATTCATTTTATATTCCATGATCTTCCCTATCCCTGGTTGGCCTTATGATCTATATTCAGATATCTAGGTGGTCTATTCCATGCTTCTCTAATTTATTTACAATATTTCATGATATTTACCCTTTACACCAAAATCATGTAGCCATTTTGAGCTTAAGTATAGTGAGATGTTGGCCCATGTCTTGTTTCTGCCAAACTATTTTAGAGCAAATTTTACCAAATATTGAGTTAATCCAAAAGCTTGAATCTTTGAGTCTATCAAACATTAGCTTACTATAATCTAATATTTGTATAGTCTAATTCTGTATGTTTTTCAACTATTCTATGCCACCATTCCATCATTATGTAAAGAATGAGATCTGGTAATCCTGGGCAAGTCATTTACCTAATTTGCTTCAGTTCCTTCCTCTGGAAAAGGAAATGGCAAACCACTCTTGAATCTTGGCCAAGAAAACCCTAAAAGGAGTCACGAAGAATCAAAACAACTGGATATAAAGAACAACAAACATTTCTGGCCACTTTCTCTCACTTTCCTTGACACTGCATATACTTATTTCATTTTTTCTTGTCCTATTGCTATACAGAGCATTTCTAATACAAAATTAAATAATAATGGTATTAATGGACATTCTTGCTTCATCACTGATTTTACTGGGAAGACTTCTAGTTTATTCTCATTGTACTTGATTTAAGTGTACTACTTATCATACAAAGAATAACTTATTTGACTTTTGGGCTTTCTAGGGTTTTTAATAGGAATGGGTATTGAATTCTGTCAAAAGTTTTTCCTGAATCTATTGACATAATACTATTTTTGTTGTTTTGTTATTAATATTTTAATGTTAATCAAAATAAATATTTGTAAATATTTTTATCTTGCATCATCATCAGAAAAACAGAAAAGGTTTCTAATTTTTCTTCTTTTTGGCATTTGATTGTGAACTTTTTATTCACTGATACAAGGTCAATTTGTGTCAAGGTCTGGAAGTGCTTTCTTATTTGTTCTGAGAATTGAGATTCCTACTAAAATTGTTTTGCTCTTTATTTACTCCTGTAATTAATTTCATTTCTCCCTACAGAATTTGGTTATTATGCCATTTGATGCATACATGTTTAATATTAATATTACTTCATAGTAAAATGTAGTTTCCCTGACTTTTTTAAAATTAGATCTATTTTTTTTTGCTAAGATCATAATTGCTATCTTTGGAATTTTTACTTAACCTGAAGCATAGATTCTTCTCTGCCTCTTATTTTAACTCATAAGTTTCAAATGTATATCTTATAAACAACATATTTTTGGTTTCTGATTTCTAATTTGTTTTGCTATTTGCTTCTATTTTATGAAATTCATTCCATTCCATAAGTAGACTGATATAGCTTATATGCCAGTGGTTTCATGCAATACATATTTAAATAGTTCAATAAAAATTTATAAAGGAAATGAAGTGGAAGATAATATTCTTTGATCTGCAGTCAGACTCCAACAATTCCTTCTTTGGCTATGGATAATATTTGTTCATCATAGGTTCCTTATAATAATAGTTTGGTTCTTCACAGTTGATTATCAAACAATATTTTTGTTATTAATTACATTGTTCTGGTTCTGCTTACTTCACTGTATCAATTCATATGTCTTTTCGGGTTTTATGAATTCATCCTATTCATCCTATTTCTGTAAAAACTCTAAATTTAGGAATTTGACTAGAATTCTAAAATAATATTGTGGTTGCTGACTTAAAGATATTATAACAAGCCAAAAATGACTTTAGTAGCTTTATTTACAAAGAGGTAGAAAGAGTGAAAATGGAAAAGAGACAGCTTTTAACAAGTCTACTAACCCTTCTCTAGTGAAGTGAACCTCAGCCCCACAGGGGCTTCCACACATCTGGTGGTGTCTAGGCCCAGTCCTCCAACACCAAAGTTCAAAGGAAAAGATCCAGGAGCAGTCCTCCAAGAAGCAATCCAAGAGGCAAGTTACCAGACAAAGTTCCCTGAACAGGAAGTTCAGGACTTTTTATAGTCCTTTTTCCTGTCCCTTCCTACACTTTATAGGAACCAATTACAGTCTTTCAATTTGCTTAGTACTGCCCACCTCTGGGGTCATCACCCACTTTAGCAAGTGACTTGCAAACAAACACTCTTACATAGTGTTAAATAGGGGTGCTTACATTTTTGATTGAGTAACATAAAAATTGCTGATTGATAGACAAAGTTTGATTCACTCTTCACAATCCCCCCTGAGATTCTTTGGGAGTCTTGTCTCCCCAATTATCATAACCAGCTTATAACTCTGAAGCTATAGGTGCATACATTTACATTCAGAATAATTTACATTCAGTTCAATCAATAATATCCCAAAGTTCACTCTTTTTTTTTAAATTAAATTAAATTTTTTTTTAACCCTTGTATTTCGGTGTATTGTCTCATAGGTGGAAGAGTGGTAAGGGTGGGCAATGGGGGTCAAGTGACTTGCCCAGGGTCATACAACTGGGAAGTGGCTGAGGCCGGGTTTGAACCTAGGACCTCCTGTCTCTAGGCCTGACTCTCACTCCACTGAGCTACCCAGCTGCCCCCCTGCCAAAGTTCACTCTTGATCTTTCTCCAAATAATTCATTTTCTTGATTCAAGAAGTTACAAGCTTTTTTTCCTGAAAATTTAAAAAAAATTTCAAGTCTTGAACTTTATGAAAATTATACATTTCTTATAATTATATTCCTTTACAACTATTTATCAGCACAATTTGTACATGCATTCCTCAAATGATGGACATCTCTCAATTTCCAATGCTTTGCCACTTAGAGCTACTAAACATGTTTTTGTACAAGTAAATCCTTTTTACTTAAAAAAAATAAGGGGGAAACCCTTATCTCTGACCTCTTTATGATATACACTCTCTAGTGATATTGATGAGTTAAAGATTATACATAGTTTTATAGCCCTTTGAGACTGGTTCCATAGTGATCCCCAAAACGGTTTTGGCAGTTCACAGTTTCAATGAGAGTGTATTAACATTCCAATTATCCCAAATCCCTTCCAACATTTATCATTTTCCTTTTTAGTCAAGTTAACCAATATGATAGGTCTGAGGTGTTATCTCAGATCAATTAATTAATCAAATTAATTTAATTTAATCATTTCTCTAATCTGTAGTGATTTGAAGCAGTTTTTCATATGGCTATAGATAACTTTAATTATGTTGTTTGAGAATTACCTGTTCAAACCCTTGACTCTTTTTAAATTAGAGAATGGACTTGTATTCTTATAAATTGAACTTCATTCTCTAGATATTTGAGAAATGAGGACTTTTTCAGAGAAACTTTATATTTTTTTCTAAGATTGTTATTCCCTTTCTCGTCTTGTTTGCATTGGTTTTATTCGTAGTGTAAGGGAGTAAAGGGGGTTTTATGGGTTCAATATATTAAAAGGTTAGGGGAAATTTCCTCAATTAAGAAATAATCTCATGTCAAAATTGACTTTTATGGTGATTTATTTACAGTTAGGAAGGTTGAAGGTCGGGAAACTGAGAGAGAGAAACTCTGGCCTGGACCAGTGGCCTGGACCAGAGGCCCAGACCAGGTAAGAATTTAGAGGCCCAGCAGAGGGGCACAGAGGTTAATTAAACAAGGCCTTTTATAATTAGAGAGGCAAGAGAGGCCTGCCAAGGGAAGAGAAAGAGAATCAGCCTAACTTACCCACGTGATAATTCAAAGGGAAGCAGTCAGAGGTCCCACCAGAGTCTCAGCATTCCAACACTCCTCCATGAACCAGAAGAGGTCCTCACCAGATGCTCTCTTCCACTGAAGACTTTCGCTGACTGAAGAACTTCTCCTTTTAAAAAGGTCACTTATGCGTCACTTCCTGTTCCTCCCTCCTAATTTGCATGTCCAATCACAATAGATGATTCTCATAGTACTGCTTAGGGGGCAGTCAGTTGACTCTAGCACACTTGGGTTATGGACCTCCCAGAATTAGAGGTGTTCTCACCTTTGGTAATTAAATCGAAAGATGGGCAGTATAGACTTAATCTAATTATCACAGTAGAAACTCTTTTAAATTTAATGTAATAAAAATTTTCTATATTACTGAATTATGTAAATGAAGGGCCTAAAATGAATATTATCTCTAGGGTATTTTGGAGCCCTTGGTTTACCAAGTTGTGAAAATGAGGTACAGGATGAATTCTGAGAAGCAATGAAAGATCTATATATAACAGAGTGAAGTCAACACAGCCAAGAAAAACTACAACAATTGAAATAGGGAAGAATGACCATACACTCAAAAATAAATGAATAAAAATAAAAAAGTTATATAAATCATGAATGAGGAGATGAGAAGACATCCCCAATACACTCCTTCATGAAGGTGGA
The DNA here is from genome assembly GCF_016433145.1 of Gracilinanus agilis. NCBI lineage: Eukaryota > Metazoa > Chordata > Mammalia > Didelphimorphia > Didelphidae > Gracilinanus > Gracilinanus agilis. Next base: position 78,711,648 of record NC_058136.1, on the reverse strand, counting down.
AAGTCTACCATGTTACATATTGTGAACTTTTGAACTTTTTGGTAGGCAACTTTCTCAAGTTTAGAGAAAGATTTCATCATATGAGTACTGTTCTTTTTTTTTAAAAGTACTAGTGTCAAGAAAGATGGCCCACAAGTACCAAATCTCAAACTATCTGATAATTATCTAAACAGTCTGATATTGGCTAAGAAATAAGTGCATCAATGGAATAGGCATACAGAGTTAAATGATCTTAGCAACCTAATGTTTGATAAACCCAAAGATTTCTGCTATTCTGTTAAATAAAAGTATTTAGGGTTAGATAAAAGTATTTAACAGAAACTGCAAGAAAATTGGAAAATAGATATAGATCAACATCTCACACCCTTACCAAGATGAGATCAAAATATGATTTAGAGGTAAATAAATTATGGGCACATAGAACAGTTTACTTGGTAAAATGAAGTAAATTAAGACATTGACCAGAAAACCTATTTTTCCCTGGGGAAAGTAGAAATCAGAAATGAGCTTTCCTGTGAAGGTCAGTCAGCTGAGAACCAAAACGACACAAGTCAGGATCCATGAGAAAGTAACTCCCTTACTCACAAGCAGCCAGTCCCCATGCTACTGACAAATATAGCTTCCAGATGATAAGGGTTGCTTGCTCCATCAAGGTTATACTGTTTCATTAATGAACATTGTTTGCTTTTTTATCCTGCACCCTATAAAAACTGTACTATAATTTCAGTCCAATGCAACTTTCATTATGAAGGTTTGCCCTGACCAGTAATAAATAATTATTGTTTCCATTAATTTGAACTTTTGGGTGACTGGACTCGCTTAATGAAGTGCACTATTTCAGATGGAAGCCCTAGTGAGATCTCAAGGCCCAGGACCAGGAGGTAAGGACTTCTGAGACAGCTGCTGTGAGAGAGCATATCTGTGTGTGTGCTTGAGTTAGGGAGAGATTTCTGGGCTCATGGTATACAGTTGGGCTGGAGCCCATGAAGGAGTCTTGAACTCTTATCCCTTTGGGGGATATTTCTGAATTAGGACTTGGAGAGTATGCAATTCCCATTTCTCTCGAGGGATTGGGTCAGAAATCTGAGGAAGTGAGTGGTACCTTCTTTGAATCCCGCCCTTGGTTCTGGTATTTGAAATCTTGGACAAATTTTAATAGGCATTGGAATCATCTGTTCTGAAAATCAGATCTGTTTTACTCTGGAGGTCTGGTCTGTTTTGCCCAGAAATTTTGGTCTGCTCTAGAGTTCTGGCCACTCCAAGGCTGTTTGCCTTAGGTTGCTGTTCAGGAAATCTGGATCCAGTGAAGGTTGGTGGGCCACTAGATGTGGCATTAAGCCCATAACCTGATTCCAAGTTGAGATGTCTCTTGGAACTTCAGGTCACCATCAGGCTCAGGTGTATGAGTGTGTAATTAAATGTGTGTCTTGTGGATTTCTGTTATGTCTTTGTCTTTGTGTGGTTTGTTATAATGAGTCAGTCCTCATCATTGGACTCTTAGACCAATACATTATTTAACATGTATTATTTTTTTTAATTTTTAATTAAAAAATTTTTAAATTTTGAATATTTTCCCATAGTTACATATTTCATGTTCTTTCCCTCTCCTCCAAGCCTCCCTAACCCCCCTTAGCCGATGCACAGTTCCACTGGGTTTTACATGCATCATTCATTGATCAAGACTTAATTCTATATTATTAATAGTTGGACTAGAGTTATCTTTTAAGAGTCTATATCCCCAATAATATCCCCAATAGCACATGTGTCCAAGCAGTTGTTTTTCTTCTCCCGTTAACATGTATTCTTAAGAATTTTCAGCTGTTTAAAAAAAGGCAGCAGCTGATTATGGAACTCGAGTTTCCCCTGGTATGTTCCAAATCTTGTGTGAGTTGGAGTGGCCTACATTCGGGGTTGAATGGCCCCTAAAGGAGACTGCAGATTTCTCCTGTAAGGTTATTCTCAGACTGACAGCAGCACAGTTCAGCTTGTGGGGGGTTGGGCAGTCTTTGGGTCAATAACAATCCCTGCAGGCAAAAGCTAAGAAATAGTGAAGCCCTCCAGCAGCTCCATGAAGATTCCTAGTGGTTTGGACACTTAGAAAGGGGAACCAAGGACTGAGTGAAAATGGGTTACTGGTTAAGGACTAATGGAAAGAGAACATAAGGCAAGAATAAAGACACACAGACACAGAAAGTTTTGGCATAAGGTAGACAGAAGTGAGTAAGCTCTGGTGGTCAAGATGGTTAGGAGCTCTGATGGTGAAGATGGTTAAGAGCTTCCATCATTCAGAGCTCTCTTCTCAACTGTCATATATCTACTTTTATTGGGGTTACAACCGTTTATGGTGGGAAGCAGAGAGCCAAGTGGTCTGATACATATGTAATCATCAGGAGATACAAACTGTTGGAACCTGAAATAACTGGTAGAGCATGGTCCATGAGGCCAAAGGTCTTGATACAAATGCTGATTGATTGTTGAAGGTAAGACTGAGATAACTGACCAGTCTTCCAGAGTGTAGCCTTAGGGAAGGGCTAGGAATTTGGCAGGGTCGAGGTTTAATTCAGCTCAAGGTTACAGAAATCAATCATAAGCAATACAAGAGTCAGTTTTGGGGCACTCTTAAAATAATATCAAGATTAATGTATACCTGGATTGCTACATATCCCCCCCTTTTTTTCTAGAAAAAAAAATATTAGAGTGAGTAGGAAAAAAAACTTTAAAATCTCAAAAAAAAGGGTAAAAAACTAATTGTAGGAATAAGATTAAAAATTTGAAAAAGATACAAAATGAAATCTTGGAATCAAAAGATTCTTGTTAAAAAAATAATGTTGGAAAATAAAATTTCAAATTTTAAATCAGAAAATGTGTTCTTAAGAAGTCTAAATTAATCTGAAACATAAGTTCCACAACCTGTGGGACACATAGTATATAGAATTTTATCCACTGGCAGTCAAGGATGTAGGAAGTTGTCAAGCCTTTAAAGTGAAAAAAGGGTCTAGTTTGAGACAAAAGGGAAGTCTTATTTCCCTGTCTGATATTATGTCAGATTTTCGGGATGGTGGAGCCAAGGTGCCAGCCGCATAGAGAATCTTGAATCAAGTTGGAATCTTGGTACAAGGCTGACCTGCGTTTGAGGGTGTCAAAACACTGCATTCTTTTATTTCCAACCAGGACCTTAGCAACCAATATCCATCTATCTCATATGGATTATAAGTCTCTTTAGATCTTAGGCTTTCTGGCAAATTGTAAAGTCTTTGTCGCAGTTCCTTCTTCTGAAATCAGACACAATAATTCATACTAGGCCCATGATATTTACCAAATACTTGCAGGTTCCTACATCCTTTAGCTTTTGGATAAGAAAATAGGGTCAATATATGAAAAATGAGCTTAATCTACAAAATCAAAATCTTGATACTGATTTCCATATACATCAGTATTAAAAATGTAGTGGAAAAAAAATAAAATGGGAAAAATAAAAGGAAATAAAAAAATATAAAATCAAATGCCTTATAGTAGATGAAAATTAAAATGAACAATGAAAAATTTTAAACTTATGGCTCACATTCCATGTGGAAATGTTTTTTAGCCAACCAAATGTTTCTCACTCAAAATGAGATCAGTTTCCTAAACCAAATTCACAGTGTGAGTGCACAAGATTATTCACCAGGTAAAGGATTTTTCAACACATGATAACACAACAATTGATGTATATACAAAAGTATAAATATTTCCAAATTATAACATACTATTTGGTTACTGAATCATTACATCTACCTTTCAATTAAAAGGTAGATTTTTTTTTTATCAATTTCAATCCAAATAGGTTTTTATAAAAGACTAATTCTAGCAAAGACATATATAAATATATACATATATATTTTTTGCAAATATAGTATAAACAGGTTAAGAGAATTAGCACATATATACATTTAGGACAATAGAAACAATTTCTTATGCAAGTGAACGGTATCCAATGTACTGTTATGACATTTCTAATTACAAAAATAGTTTTCAGATCAAATTTGAGTAACATGGAACAATTCCAACAAAAATAATTGAAGATATACATTGTACAATACAATTAAAATTTTTGGGGTGCATGTGGAAAGTTGATCTTCAATCAATACCCATATACTTTTAGAATAAAATGTCTATAAGCAAGTTAATAAGTCTTTTGCCATTAAACTCTCTTAGTAAAAGTTCATATGTGTGGATAGTTCATTAGACCTGTTTGGAATTCAACCTCTTTCTGCTTTTCTAAGTTTACTTCTGCATTCTCAGGATTATCTCTCATTTCTGTGGGAGAAGCTGATTTCTCTGCTTTCTCTTCTAGGATTAGGCTGGTTGTAATCCTGCAGTTAGTACTGAGTGGAGAAGTCAGCTCATTAGAGTCAAGAGAAGCTGCATAAGTTGGAGGAAGAATAAGCAGAGTGTCAGGAAGTCTATGGGCTCTAAGAGACACCGAGTAAAATAGTGGAGGGATAGAGTCAGCAGGAACAAATGAAAGTGGAGAGGTTAGGGTAGGTAGAGGATCAGTATGCGTAAGTGTGGAAGCAATAAGTGGAATCAGAGAATCAGCCTTTGAAGGCTGGAGCTCAGGAGATAACTCAAGGGGAAGGTCAAACTGAGAGTTAGCTTGATTCTGTTAAGGAAAAGAAGTCATCAGAGGGATAGGTGGAGCAAGATAGACGAAATTCGGGTTAGAGGGAAAGTCTAAGAGTGAGGCCATACTGATGACATAACTCTAAGTCCCTTTTCTTGGGCTTTTCTTAAAAGTCTGTACAAGTTGGTCCCATTGTTGTACATTGAGTACTTCTATTTCCGGGAACTTGGGATCACATCTCAAAATTACCTTAAACAATGCCTGAAGTTTAGCTTCTGGTACTCTGTATCCTTGCTTGTGCACTAAAGATTTTAGATCGTATGTAACTAGTGTGAGAAGAAAGTTTCTGACCCATTTTTTAGTGGTCAGCGACTCACCTCAGAGGCCACCTGAGGTCCGTTGATCATCCCGGGTCCTGCACTGCAGTCTTCCTCTCAGGTGTCAATCCACGATGGGTGCCAGATGAAGCTGTCCAGCAGCTCCACGAAGATTCCTAGTGGGTTGGACACTTAGAAAGGGACTGAGTGAAAATGGGTTACCGGTTAAGGACTAATGGAAAGAGAACATAAGGCGAGAATAAAGACATGCAGACATAGAAAGTTTTGGCATAAGGTAGACAGACAGTGAGTAAGCTCTGGTGGTCAAGAGCTTAGATGGTTCAGAGCTCTGATGGTTAAGATGATTAAGAGTTTCCATCGTTCAGAGCTCTTCTTAACTGTCTAAAAAAAAAAAAAAGTAGATAAATATCTACTTTTATTGGGGTTGTGGTGATTAATGTATACCTGGATTGCTACAGAGAGGCCTAGTGGCTCTTTAGTAGACTATAACTAGATATCTTTAGATGATAAAAATGGCTTAAAAGGTAATTGCCAATACTGAAGATATCTCTAGTTGTTAGGGATCAATTCACAGGCTGAAAGTTGTGTGGAAAGTCTATAAGGATCTCCCACAGCAGGGAGTCACTCCCATCTGCCAACTCCTAACAAATATGGAAAATTCCAGGGAGTGATAATGGTCTGAAGAGTAAGAAGACAACTGCTTCTTATAACTGGTAATTTCTTTAATTAACCAAGGAGGATATTAACAGAAGACGTTGGGAATTTAGGAAAGGTGGGGAAGGACAAAGGTTTCAAGGAAAACTAATACTAAATCTAATAGGGTGGGAACTAGGCCATCCCCCAACTTCTGCTCTCTAGCCCTATCTAGATGATGTTAAGTGGCTATATTTCTTCAGAGATGATTTGTAGATGTTGATGGCAATTGATTCATGAAATATATAAGCTGCAGAATGCAGGTTGTAATAGAGATAGACCGGAACAGCTGGATACAGCACTGAAGATTCAGACTAATCCCAATCCTGAAGTAGATTATAGGGGTTCAATGGAGAGTACTCAAAACCTCACTTCACCCTCTCACCCATGGTCAGGACTGTGTAAATAGAATTAGCTCGATCCCATTAATAGTCAAAAATCTACCCAACCCAGGCGTGCTAATGATGTCACTCCCACCTCCCTTAGTGGGGAGGGGAGACGAGTTACCCACACGTGACAATAAGTAACAAATCAAGAATAAGGGACTGCCCTTTGGGCAGTCCAAATCAATGTAGAAACTGCCATTTGTCCATTTGAATTAGAGGTGGACCACAGGAAGTGATGAAAGACACGTTCTCTTTAAGTAAGTTAGTGAACTTCCTGTGGAGGCAGTTGCCGTCTGGAACTGGAAGAAGAAGCATCTCCTGAGACCACAGATAGCTTACACTCCTGTATTGTCACGTGGGTAAGTTAGGCTGGCTTCCTTGGCCTAGCTGGGCCAATTCTAAACTCTGCCTATCCGGCTGTTGGGCCTTGTGGCTTACAGCTTCATTTATTTAGTCTTCTAACCTCCCTCTTCTCTTTATCCCTACTCACCTTCCTGATTGTAAATAAACTCCTCAACCCGATGCTGACTTGGGTCTGATTTAATTACGGAATCAACCTGAATTGTTGATTCCTGGCGGCCACATATTTAAAGATATAACTATAATAACTAAATTTTAATTCTTACAGGACTGAGCTGGTTTGCCTGGGATCCACCTCCTTATATAGTGTGTCCCTAACAGTCTTAACTGACTCCTGGCTTCTAACATCATTTGCTTAAAGAAAAATGGCCACTTGCACAAGATAGCCATCTATCTTGTATACCATCAGTGTATACACACTGTGGCCTACATGGTTCAGAGAAAGGTGTGTCAGATCCCTTACATTGGTATTTGGTTTGATTTACTTACTGACACCCTAAGGAAACTGAAAGCTTGCCTTTTGGGACAAAATTACTCTGCTAAAACAGAGGCTGCTTTGCTAGCCAACTCACTCTCCCAAGGAGATAAGAAATATGTATCCTGCAGGAGAAAAGAGCAATCATCCTTCTCCTGTGCTCCAAGTAGACCCTGAGGAGCACCCACCCATGTCAATAGCGAATCCATACCCCCATACCCTCTCCACCTTTCCCTGAACACTCTCCACCCTTCTCCAGATCCTCTATCTTCACCATCAAGCCCTCTCTACCCGCCTCTCCCAACAGAGGCCCTTCTCACAACTAGCCTGTCTCATAACAGGCAGGGCACCCCTTATCATTATACCTAGGATTTGTCAAGCTGAAAGGGAAATGGCTGTGAACTGCCCTTAAGTCATGTAGGACCTGGGAAGGGTAAAGATTTAGTCATTCTTGGTCTACACCCCTTTTTCTTCACAGACCTTTACAAATGGAAATATCAAAATCCCAGAATCCTAAGTAAGATTAAACTAAGGAAGGGGCAAAAAAGAGTTTTAGATGCAGTTTTACAGAGGGGACTTTCTTTTGTAGTAGCTGGGCAGGCTATACAGGAGAAGCTGTGCTTCAGCAGCAGGCTTCCAAGCAAAAGAAAGAAAATATGAGTAGGAGGGGGGGGAAGGAATTTAAAAGGAAGGGATTTAAAAGTTCCTTCCCACAGTCAAAAATGCTCAGGATGAAATTAGGTGTTCAATGATTTTTCCTCTTTCTTCTTGGATGGGCCCCCATGGAAGCGAAAAAGAGAAAAAATTCAGAACAGAAAAGGGAGATTTTACTCCATAGTTTGAGGCATTTTCACTTAAAATTTAATTTAAGGGTTGTTTTATGCAAGTTTGGAGGATTGCTAATGATTTTGATATGATACAATGTAATTTCATTTATTGTGATATCTGTCAGTTAAATGTGAAATGTTAGCCAGATTTTATTGAGCACAAAAACTCAGTTAGAGGTTTGTTTTGTTAAATCTTGCAATGCATAAAGAATTTGAGAATTGTCTAAATGTGATTAATAGTCAGCCTGACATAGAGAAGGAATGTTTGTTCTATAAGAAAAGAAATTGTACTGGCCACTTTGTAGATGTAAAAGTCCTTCAGAAAAAGTTGTAATGTTGTTGAGAACTTATTTTAGATTCTAAACTTGGAATTTTTCAAATGAGATTATTTTAATGTATGTCTGTAGTTTTTAATTAATCTGTGCATGAGATTTAATAATATAAGTACTAAGAATTTGATATTTTGTTAAAGAGGGAATTTCTAAACAGTGTAGTATTTCACTAAGGTTTTTGAAAATGTGTACAATGTATAAGAAGGAATTGTGATCTAGAGATTAACACATAATAAATTGCTAAAAAGTAATGATGAGTGAAAACACAATATCATCTATAAAGAGAATTGTTTTCCACCTAAATAGGTTAAGGATATATGATATGCAAACTGTATGCCCCTAATTTGGAAAAAAAAATTTGACCAGTTCTATAATCAAGAAGGGCTTGAGGGGGCAGCTGGGTGGCTCAGTGGATTGAGAGCCAGGCGAGGAGAGGGGAGGTCCTAGGTTCAAATATGGCCTCAGACACTTTTTATATGACCCTGGGCAAGTCACTTAACCCCCAATGCCCAGGCCTTACCATTCTTCTGCCCTGGAGTCAACACACACTCCAAGATGGAAGGTATGGGTTTAAAAAAAAAAAAAGGGCTTGGCAGAAGGATTGCATGCAATTCAGTATAGTACCTTTCCTCTACTTGCAATAATGGTAATGAAAAGTCAGAAGAAATGAGAGTAATGGATAAGAAATACTAGGTGTGAATTCTAATGCAAAATAGATACATCAGAACATTATTGATGGAATTTAATCAAGAATAGAGCAATGTTTTGTGGTAAAGGGAAACTTAACTGGAGGTTCTATTCTGCTTTATAGAGGTTTGAGAGGAGTATGGGTAAATGAGTTGAACTTCAGTTTGTTTAAATAATGAAAGATTGCTAAAGGATTTAGTCAAAGTTATTTGGAAGTATGGAGTTCAAACTAAACTCCACTGAGAGTAAATTATTATGAAGGGTTTGATATTCAAAATTTTAAATCGTAGTGAGCTCACTTTTTAAAGAGGGATAAGAGACAAGGTTGTTAGTAACTAAAAGCCAAAATCAAGCCTAGTGGCCTTAGGATAAATTGCTCACAAGCTATTAACCCCTTGCACACAGGAAGGAGAAAGAAGTGCTTATAATTGCTCCAACTGATATTTAGGTACTGAAATAGCAACACATTACATAAGTATGACCTCAAAGAGTTGACAACTACTGTGTGCTAGAACTTACAGATGAGTATCTTTTAATTGTATAATTTGGAGGTTTTAAGATGATGTTCAAGCAAGTAAAAATGCCCAGATGGCTTGTTTGAAGCTATGGGATCTTAATGCAAACATTCCATATCTAAAATGATAAAATAAGTTGAGTAATATGTAATTGAAGAGTTACCTCACATGAACTTTGGGAATATAACTTGAGAGACCTCCAGATGTTAAGTTGATATATTTTTAAAATATTGACGTATATAAAGTTATATGTTGCAAACAGTAGCCAAGGAGCAGGCAGGACTTTAAAAATGGCTTATGTGTGAAAAACTCTTGCTCACAATTTTATGACTATTATATAAATTACTGCTAATATGACTTAAAATTTATAACTGATGAGCACTATGCTAAAGATAGTGTTTCAATGATATAATCCTTTACATCAGATTCTTTGGAGTTTTTGATTAGCACTTGCAGGAATACTAATTGGAATGTTTATTTTTATGATGGAAAAAGCAAATCAAAGAAGGTGAAGGGGTATGTTGTGTTTGAATGCAGGAGGGACTTTGATCTGGGGTCCATAAGCTTGCATAAGCAGATTTGTGAAAAGAAAGGGGGAGAGGGGAGATGAAACAGAATAGATAGATGTTCTGCTCTTATAATTGGATCTTTGAACTATGGATATTTTTAAAATTGATGTATGTGGTTTTGGAAAATCACAAATAGAAAGTTACCCTGAAGAGATTCCTGTATGGCTTATCTTAGTCCTTCAGATGGCCTAGATCCAGGAGATGATGTCCTGTTCTTTATTTTAGGTTGATATATTATCACCAAAATATGTAAGAATAACTGAGTGATCAGTCGTTTGAGGGTATGGAAATTTATTTCTGGACTGCTGATAAGCAGAATTTCTCTGAGTTGTAAGACTTGTCTTTTAAAGAAAGAGAAGGCTTCTGGGATCAGTGTAATGAAATACATAGAAGACAGAGAACATCCTGTAATGGTTAAAGAGGCAATCCAGGACTCAAGTTGGACTGAACCTTTTCTGAACATCTAGGCTGCTAATCCTTGAGTGAGACAGCAATGGCATGAGCCAGTTACAGCTTTGACCTGTATGTGAAACCCCTCACTATGGATCCCTTGGGACATGAGGAAATGTTTTCCCTGTCTGCCTTCTCTTTTGTGACAGATTCCCATAATCAGCCCACATAATAAATATCATAGTAATAAAAGTTTCCATTTCCCCAAATAACTTAATAATTGACAATTATCAAATTTTTAGGGAATATACTTTGAGAACTGGGTAGAGTTATAACAGTAACTTGTATGTGCAGCCTTTATTTACCATGATTAAAATTTGGATCTTGAGTTTGGAAAAATAACCCAAAGCTTTCTGGATTTCCAGGATCTGGGATAAAGAAATTCATCTTTGAAATATTGTTACTTTGGTGGTTATAGCTGCTATGTAAATGTAGGTTTTGCAAAAAGAATATTTTTTAACAGAAACATCACATGTCAACTCTGCAAACAACTCCAGAATCAAATTTCCTAAAAGGATCAATTCCTGTCAGAGGATGTTGTCTGGAGATGAAGTCTGTTGGCTAAAATACCCAAATGTTAATGTTTAATATCAATTTCTGTTGTACTAATTTTCTCTGATGCTCTAATTTCTGCCTCAGTCCTGGTTTCTATACTTCTGCCTTAGAGACTGGTGCTCCCCTTTGTGACCCGTCTGCCAGTCAAGGGGAAATAGTCACTGGACACAACCTTCGGGTCTTCCAGCCTTCTGGACTGAGATATTTGAAGGATGTGGGGCAGCACAGGACATTGTCCACCACCACTCCCCCCCAGTGTAGAAGTTTTTCAGGCAAACTATAGACAGGAAAATTCCTTTGCTCACACTATATACCTTTATCTGACACCGAGTCAAAGGTTTGACTCCCTTACTAGTTGAGAGGGAATTGAGATGGGACAATGAAGCTTCCTGGGAATGGGCTGGAGGGATCCTGCAGGCTCTTACCAGGCTGATCACACAAATGGGGAATTGATGCTGGTTAAAGTTTATTTATAGGCTTGTTTATTGGCAGGGCTGACTACAACATGTGTGGTACAGCCTGGGAACAGGAGCCCCTTGCACCAGATAAACCAGCAGCAGAGAAAGGGGGTTTCAGGACTTTCCTTACACCAGAAGGGGATTGGATTGCCAGGGCAGTCACTGCTCTGCCCCAACTTGTCCTCTTTGCCTTTTTGATTACAATCATCCACTTACTCTCTCCATCTCTCCTCCCCACCCGTCCCTCTGCCCTCAGCACAGGCTTCAAGAATGCCAAAATCCCAGCAAGAAATGCAGCCAATGTAGGTTAGTCAGTGGCCCGGGTATCTCTGACTAAACCACTTCAGTGGCAAAGAAATTGCCACCAGAGACATCATTGCTGGACCCAAACTGACTACTCCTACCCCCACAGTCCCTGATCCTAGGCACCTGAATGTGGTAGCAGAGAGACATCACCCAGGGTGAGCTATCCCTTCCAGATATGTTCTCCAGCGCTGCCCCCCAGACAACATCTGACTGCTGGCTGCTTGAACTCATGCCCTCCTGATGCTCCTACAACAATAAGCTAATATTAGCCCCCTGACTTGCATCCCACTAGTTTCAGAACCCCATTTAGATTTGGTATTCCCCCTTGGAATGACACTGTCCTATTTCTATATTTCAAAACCTTGGGTGGCTTATCTACTTCACAGGCAGGCTTTAGTCTGGGAACAAATCCAGGAAGGGACAAGATACAACTAGGAACAGGAAATCCCCTAAAGTAATTTTCTTAAAAGATATCATGTTCCCTTACAAATATATCTTCTTGCCTACCTATGGGTATGAAAATCATGAGTATGATAAAACAAGGCTAGTATGGAGATGTGGGGAAGAAATTTTTGTTGAGAGATCAATCCCATGCTTAATCTACCATCACAGGAATCTTGCATCAGTAGTATTATAAAAAAGTCTATTTTACAAGTAGATGTCAGCATTCCCTGTGTATCCAAAGCCAGAAGTGTCCAATAAAGCAATAAATTATTAGAGACAGTCCAATGTTTGAGAACCCTGCTTACCCTGCCCAAGAGGGGGAAGGACAAGAAGGAAAGAGGCCAAGTTTTGGGAAATTATTACATGTAATTTGGAAAATAAAATCTTTTAATAAAAAAGTGGCATTTTGAATTTGTAATACTTTCAAAAAACAAGCTATACTGAATACTCAATTTCACAAAAAAATAATAATGTATTAGGACAGCAGTGTGACTGATCTGGAGTCTGGAGGATCTGGGTTCAAATTTGACCTCAGATACTTCTTGGCTTGTTACCCTAGGCAAGTCAATAAATCCTTTTTTGTCAAGTCTTTGCCCTTCTTAGAATTCTAATTGTTACTGTCAGAAAGTAAAAAATTTAATTTAAAAAATATTATTTAAAAGGATTTTATTAGTCATCTTCTTTTTTTTATATTATCATAATTACTGAAATTCATAACCAAGAGCCAAGCAAAAGACTCAAACGTGGGTCAGGAAGTTGATGAGCAGACCTCTGCTTCTTTCACTTGCAGGCCCTCTAGCCATAATTGTGAAAGAAGCAGAAAGATGTAGATTAAAAAAAATTTGCTTCATCAATACAGATCACATACCCCTCAGAACTCAGAACTAATAAAAGGCCAAAGACTAGAAGCAGTTTGCAAGCAAACAAATCAACAAAAACAGAATTTTACCATAACTAGTTTTTATGGTTAGGAGGAAGTTCAACAGAGAAGAAAACAAATTTTTAAATTTCACCTGAAAATTCTCAAAATTAAATAGAGCTTGGACACAAGTATATTCTTGGATTTAAAACCAGGGTTAAAGAACTAAAATATGATTTAAAACTAAATGAGAGCAGTAAAGAATGGGAAAAGAAACAAAAATGAAAAAATATATTGAGTGAAAAAGTTCAAAAAATTACTAAGCAAAGTAAGTTCTTAAAAATTAGAACTGGCCAAGAGGAAGCTACCTTCTCAGTGAATCAGTAAGAAATGATGAAAAAAAAGTTTTAAAAAAAGGATAAAAATAAAAACAATTGGAAAACAGATGAGAAAAGAAGTCTGATTATCATAAATCTGTTAACATAACAAAAGTCTATTAGAAAAGTAACTTTTCAGATTATTAATTGAGCTTTTAAAAGGATATGGTCAAAATGTTTGGAAATAATTATTTTCTCAGGTCTTATTTAGTTATGATATATGTGAAACTCCAGAATATAATTATTTCTAATTTAATCCTTATGCATGCTCCTTTTCAACTGTTGTTAAAACATGAAAATAAACTAGCACTAAACTTGACTGACATTTTGTCATTTCAGATAAACTCTCTTGTAATTTTGATATTGTTTGAGCTTAATTTCAGATATGATTGAAGTGTCACTAAGCTTGTCACTAAACTTGAATGTCTACCATTCAAGAGAAATACCATATGGAGTCCCAAGAGTATGATGTAAGAACTCTTACAAATGGATGTCTGTGTCTAGGAAAGTTGGGGGAATAACTTTGCACAGATGAAGGTAGAATTCCTTTGAGAGATAATTTAGGACAAACATCCTGACTACAGTCCATGGAATGCCTGAATGACAACAATTAATTTGTGTCGTCTTATTACAACAGATTTTTAATAGAATTATCTTACGAATGGCATAGAATCAGGATAGTGAATGAAAGACCTCTCCTGGAGTCTGAAAAACTCTCCAAACCACTTTAAAATAATGTCTCAAAAAAAATTCTGATGCATCAGAACCCAGAAAAGATGAAATGAGGGATAACCCAGAAGGCTGGGAGGAAAGGTTTGTTACACCAAGGTGAAAGTGGAAAACAAGCCTTTTACAGACCTTAAGAGAAACTGAATTTATAATTAATATTGATATTTGGGGTGATATTGTTAGCTCAGTGGATAGAGAGCTAGGTCTACAGATGGGAGGTCCTGGTGGCATGGGTAAATCGGCACGAATTTAGGGTGAACCCCTTTAACCCAGGCAAACTGTAAACAGGGCGATTCCCTTGCTCCTTTCTATCCTTGTGACTACTAACCTAAGAACACCTGATAACTTCTATAAAGACCTTGAGATTATAATGATTTTTGGATCATCCTTTAGATTGAGACAGATGAACCTCCAGGCTACACCTTGATATCATTGGGCTGTATCTCAGGCATCCATCTGTTCCCTAAACTATGAGAATCTTCAGGCAGACTCCAGTCAGATGACCAAACACCACTGAATGGCAGAGTGTTTACCACTCTAGAATCACTCCACACCATGACAACAACATCACATTCTCTCTGTTGTAAAGAGTATAAAAACCAGAACTGAAGAATTCTGGGAGCAACCCCACCAGGGTTGTTCCACTTATGTTGTCTTGCTGGCCAAAATTCTACATCACTAATAAATCTCTTTTTTGACTTTTAAGCTAAGTTTCGGAGTCTTGCATTCTTGAAAAAGGTATCCTTCCCAAACCCAGGGGTTCACCATTACACCCCACAACACTGGGGTCGAATCTACCTTCAAGGACTTCCTAGCTATCATCCTGGGCAAGTCAACTAACCCCCAATGCCTAGTATTTAGCATTCTTCTGCCTAATATTCTAATACTCTAATATTTTAAACTAAATATAGTTTGATTCTAAGATAGAAGATAAGGGTTGAAGGTAAAAATTTTTACATATAAAAGGGGGAAATAAAATATGTAAAAATCAGGAATGCTATTTCATTAAAGATTCATCTCATACCTCCCCATCCCATTAGATCATACTGTTTTTCTGGGTAGGCCATTTTTCATTATAAGTTTAATTACTTTGACTTTCTAAATATTTGAAAATTAAATCCCTCTATTTTGTAAATTTAGTTATTAAATCTTATGTGATTCTAATTGTGGTTCTTAGAGTTATAGCAAAATAACGAAATAATGAGGACAATGGATGAAAAATGGAGAAATTGCCTTCCAAGGCTGGTATGTCCCATTCCACCAGACCGTTTACCCCACAGCCTAGGAAATTTTTCTGTTAAAGCTTCCTTTTACAAAATGATTAGTATGAGAAACATTTAAAAAAATTTATTGTTGAAGAAAATTGCTAGTTAATCAGAGCTTGTTTGTGATAACTCAAAGATCATTTTCAACTCTGGTTTCCAATTACTAGATAAAAAATGAACTTTAATAATTTTGCCCACCCATTAACTAATTTGGAGTAGTACCCAGACTTATGAGTAATGAAAACACCATGTATTTTAGTTATTTTATTTAATCATATTTAAAGATTAATATCTATAGCTACTAAATAACATTTTGAAAAATAAAACAGTTAAGGTATAAGGTATAAGGTATCTAACCCTTTCTTCTCCTCACATACAACTCTACTCCTTAAATATGTATTTGAAAAAACGATTAAGAGGCAAAATAATTTCTAAAGCACTTAAAATATTTCATAGGGAATTTAAAAGTCATGACAGAGATTAAAATGTTTACTGTCATTGGATTAAATTAATACATAAGACAACAAAATATTAAAAGAACATAAAATAGAGTACTTAGGCAAAATTGTTTTAACAAATCTCTTAAGGCAATTAAAATAACAATGTAAAATGAATTATAAAAATGACATCTCAAACAAATATAATAGGTACTGCTACATATTTTCAGTAAAGATGGAAGTTTTTTCAAAACATTCTCTTGCATAAGGACAATATGCAGTTTTCGTTTTTTATTCCATTCTTTAAACATTTCCTATTAGGTTTCTCATACATTACCTTCTATTTAAACAGCTTCTTTACCAACATATTTAGATAATCCCAGCATCAATGAAGCTAACCCTAACCCTCTGAGTGATGTCCCTTTAATTTCTATCTAAGATTTCACCACTTCCAAGTGATGGCTTTTCTTCAAATGCTGACTTCTAATTGGGCACTATAATATAACGGGTTTGCTGTGCTTTCTAAAATGGCCTCAGTCTCCCATAAATTATTATTATCATTACTTACGTCTCTCATTCATTAACATAGCCTAAACCTTAAAATTTAAGAACTTAGTACTAATATTTTAAGTTAAATATATTGGAGGAGAGGAATAGAGAAATATGAAATAAAT
This sequence comes from Gracilinanus agilis, assembly GCF_016433145.1. Lineage (NCBI taxonomy): Eukaryota > Metazoa > Chordata > Mammalia > Didelphimorphia > Didelphidae > Gracilinanus > Gracilinanus agilis. The sequence continues at coordinate 78,695,309 of NC_058136.1, read as the reverse complement.
ATTACTTCAAATAATAATAATCTCAGTTGTCAAATCTTGCAAAAAGGAGCACAGACTGATTTCATAATGTAAACAACATTAACGAAATTTTAAAGTAAAATTGTGTGGATCTTATTTTTCTTGGATATTTCCAATTTAAATAATTAGAAATTTCTTCTCAAGTTAGTGTAGTTAATAAATTGGGCAATATTAATCTCAGTCTCAAAATAAAAATGATTTAAGGAAAATTTAGACTGAAACTATTGACATTTATAGGGAAAAAAGCATTAATACATTTGACTTCCAACTAGTTATTTCTTGTTAATAAATGCAAATTTTATAATGCATTCAATATTTTTTTATGAAAATCACAATGATTTCCTTTGGGAAGATCTTGTATTCTTGCTTCTTATTTGTAGTGCTTCTAGTACACTAGAACTTGGCTGATACATTCCTTTTACATCAATATGTTGGTAACTGGATGGATTTATCACTAGATTTGGAGGTGCTGGCATCACAGGATAGTGACTTGAAAAGTCTTCTTGATTTAATAATTCTTCACTATATTGTTGTAGAAGCTTTTTATTCATTCGTATCTGTTGGACACAGCTTATTAACTGTGAAAAGAAATTTCAAATTAGTGACGTTTTAGAGTGGAATGGTTTTTTTTTTAACTCAAATCGCATTATTTTTGTTTGAAAATGAAATGTCAAATAAAATGAAATGTTTTTCAGAGGTATTATATTAAAGATAGCTGACGTATGAACAATTAGATTTTAAATCAAGGAAATAACATGCAATTTTCTAAAAATTTAGATAACACACAAAGCATGTAATAACAGAAAATATATTTACTCTAATGATAATGTAATGATAGTACTTTTTCCTCTTTCTCTTCTTTACCCTCTCCATCATACCTCCCCCACTCTACCATGAATAGGTTTCAAGGCTTCAAAAAAGCACTAAGGGCTATGCAATGGAAAATAAGAGAGTTGACCAGGGTCACAATGGTTAGGAAGTGTCTCGGGTCAGATTTGAAGCTAGGCCATCCCATCTGCAGACCTGGCTGGCCCCCATCTATCCTATATACATATACCTACATACATATATTTGTGTACACACATACAAAATTATTTCAACATAGGCTAAGGATCAATAATACTAAATTAAATTGAAGATCGTTAAGCATCTTCAAAAACATTATTTAAAATACTCTTGTTTACTAAAAAAAAGCTTAACTGCTAACACAATTAGCAGTGAAATCTGTGAGTCTCTGGTAGTAGAAACACAATATACTGTTTATAAGTAAAGCATACTACCTTCTAATCGTTATTTGTATTTTAAATATCTAAATAAGGAGTTTGATAAAGTCTATACAATAAACTTACCATCTGCTGTCTTATTGATACATCATTGTAGATGGCTTCTCTGTGCTTAGCATCGCGTTCCTGATCAGCTTGCTTACTTAAAGCCAAGGAATAAATTTGAGCTTCTGTGAAATGTACATTTTCTTTCCGCTATAGCAAAACAACAAAACAACCATAAATCCCTAAGTTGATTTATTAAATCAAATCCTAAATATCGTTTTAACTTAGAAGTTTTCCCCATTGTATCAGAGATCCATTCCCAGGAAGACCAACACTTGGCTAGAATTGATCCTTTCTTTTGTATCCATTATTAAGTTAAGCCACTTCCCAGTACCCCAACTCTGGCTACAGCCTCTTTCCCAAGCCTGCTTGTAACCAGTCTTGTGTATATTTGCTGTACTTAATTCCCAAAAGGTATATAAGACCCTTATGTTCTATTATTCTTTGGAGAATCATCTTTGGGGGTGCATTCTCCCAGAGACACTGTATCCAGGGTCCCAGAGCTTTGACTGTATTTGGTATTAAGTGCTTGACTATGGCAGCTGAGTCTTGAACGCCCTCTCTCCATAAGTACTAAGTACATAAGTAGGCTTTCCCTAGACACCCAAAGATGTTCCAGGTAAGAAGTCTCTGAGAAAAACACTCCCTTGATCTCTTCCCTTATTATCTGATTATCTTTTAAGCTGGACAGTTTACTCCCTTCTCGACTTTGAGGCATAGGGCACGACCCATCTTGGGTCCAAAGTACCAAATGACATGTCATCCCACCATCATTGCATCTCAAGTCAGATAGGCTCTGTAATCAGGAGGGTATAAGTACAGTGATCCCTCACCTATCATGGGAGTTACGTTCTTGAGACCCTTGGGATAGGCAAAAATCCACAAAGGAGTAGTGTTATATCTGCTTTACAAACCCTTCCTATTATTCTATAAACCTTTTCCTTACTCTTATTAACCTACAGTCACTGAGCCAGTCAGCACCCAGGATACAGAACACAGTGCTATGGTTGGTCACATTTTATTCCATCAGCCAATAGTGTACCACAATTAGTGTAACTCCATGATATAGAATTACATGTTTTTTTAAAACCCACAATACTGTGAAGATTTGATAAGTGAACTGCGATATAGTGAAGGGACTGCTGTATCCAAACTCTATCTTCTCTATATACTCTTGCCTCTTGCCCATTTGACTTAATTATTGTATTCAATTAATAAATTTTATTTTTATGCTAACTTTTGGAGGTTGTCATTTCCCATAAGGATACCTGTCCAGATCCAGGGTTTTATTTCAAAGCTCTTCCACATTACTATGTCCCAAAGAGGAAAAAGTAGGTTCAAGCTAAAAGGAATACACAGGAGGAGAGGCAGCATAACTCCTCATTGCTTTGTTATTTTCTCTCAGTATAAAGTTTTCAAGAAGTTGCCTTTAAATGTTAAATCTTTATTAATCTATACCTGGGATTTTAGAACAAGCAATGCTGTTACTTTCCCAGGGGTAGATGCTAAGATGGTTCAAATGATGATAAGTGATGAAAAAATGGTTCAAAAATGCCTTGAGGCTGTCAGTGTAGTTCTCTGACCAAAAAGGGAGAGACTATTCTAAAATTTCTCAGTTCTCTCTGCAACCCCAATGTGACATCTTTAATCCCACAAATAATTAATGTTATACAGGATTGTCACCACCAGGAAGGAGAAAAGTGAAGTTTTGTCTCTTAAAACCTTTCCCTTCATTCTCACTCTATATAGTCTTGGGGTGGAGAGTTTCAATCACACCTATCCTACACACAATTCAAATAGGCTTTTTATTGGTGCATAAGAGCCCACTGTAAATAAAGAGGAAAATCTTTGAATTTACTGAGGTAGGTAAAATTTTGACCTTTATAAAGGTATTGATTTTCACAAATGTAATCACAGAGAAAATGATAATATAGGTTTTTCATTTCAAAGCTAGCCTGACAGTAAAGGAAATGAAGTCCCTCCTTCTAGTACCAGCTCAGAATAGTCTCCTAGCACGACCAGAGACTATCAGGACAAAATGTACCAGGAAGAAGTTGGTATTTCTCCTAATTGAAATGAGTAAACAAATATGGAAGAAAGGATCAGAATGGGAGTCATTAGATAAGATACTTTTATCTCATAGGGATAATTTGGTATAGAAATTATATCAAACTCAAAAGGGAAGCAAATAAAGGCAAATATAAAGGAATTTGTGGATACAGGAATGAGGACATGAATATAGGAAAAACAGCAACAATAATAAAAAATCCTCCCTAAATCAAGGGAAAAAGAAGGGAAAGATAATAATGGGAATTTAACCAAAAATCTTTTATTACTTCTGAAGACAACTGGAATATGATTGAACAAACAGTGGCACATAAGTGTAAACAATAACAAAAATCATTTCTGAGATGAAGCAGAGTGAAGGAGAGCAATGTATGAGGACATTATAAATTAAGCAGCTATTTAATGCTTATGAGTTCTGTTCTAAGTGATATCCACAGAATTTCTATTTGACTTATAGTTGAAACCTATGTAATGTAAAACTATGAAGATGAGATTAATCCTACCCTGCCTATTTTTAGATTAAATCACCAAAAGTGTAAACACCAGCACTTAATCTTCAAGTGGGGGAGGTCCTAAGCAAAACTTTTATCATGATTGGTACACATAAAATAGAAGGAATGCACAGGAAGTGATGCAAAAGAAGTGCTTTTATAAAAGGGAGTTACAACTTCCTGTGGGACAGTTCTCTCTCTTCAGCCTAGAACTGGACCTGGAGGAGTTCTGGCTGAGACCTTGGACTGCTTTATATTACTCCTTAGAACTACACATGTTGAGTGGAAAAGGCCGACTCCCTTAGCTTCCTTAGAGGTACAAGCCTCTGAGTAGGAGGAGGCCCCCTGGTTAAAACCCTTGTTAATTGACTTTTAGAGTAAAGTCAAGACTTGACACATAATCTAGTTCATTAAGTTAGATCTCTTACTCTACCCCTCTTCTCATTTCTCTGCTTTCACTCCTATATTTTATAAATTGCTAAAAATAATTTTAGAATTAATATTTACTCAGTTCTTGGCGATCACCCCTTTTAATATTCATTCAAACAAAATCATAATCATTTTTCCCTTTACATTGTGGAAACAACTTTTTACTCTTTACACGACAGAGTAGAAATCTCCTCCATTAGTTTGTGCACTCCTTAGGAACCGGAGAGAGGGGAATTTCTTTTCTGTTTGTACCACCAGAATTATGTTTAATATTTTTTATTCATTCACTCAAAATCCCATTCAAAAATGACAATAAGAAGCATGGAAATAAAAAAATTAAAATTTACTCCCTTTAGCCACTAAGCAAATCAGCAAAGAACATCTTAATATAATATAGCAACAAGAATATTTTTTAAATCCTTTAAATTATATTAGAAAATTATGTTTAAAAGTGCATGTTGGTAGACAAAATATACTAAAGCAACCAAAACTATACCTTAAAAATATTATGAGATGAACACATTTTAAAACAAAATGTATATTTGATGAAGTTGAATATGAAATTATATACAAAGGAAAGAAGGTAGAAAATAAGCACAGAAAATGATTTAAATGAAAAGGGAGTAGGGAAACCATACAAATGCAAAAAAACAATAAATGGGACAATTCAAGATTTAGAAATACATGTGAAAACAGACAATTAAAAAATAATTTTAGCACAAGATTCCAATAAGTCACACCCCAAAAACTTTGCATAATTTTATTAAATGATAGTTTACTAATAGAATTAATTAAAAGAAAATCAGAAGAATTGTATAGGAAAGCTAATAGTGAGGAGAGATAAAGCAAGATAACCATTTAACTTACAACAGCTGAAATGATATCTTCAAGAGGAAGAATCTTCATTGATTTCATATTATTGGTTGCTTCTGCTACTTTTTCTTTGCTCTGGTTAATAAGATCCTGAAAGAAATGAATTATTTCAAGAATACACATATATAATTGTATGCAGTTACAGCAATATTCTAGAATGATCAACTGTGACATATTTAGCTATTATCAAGAATATAATGATCCAGTACAATTCTGTGGCACTAACAACAAAGAGTGCTATCTACCTTCAGAAAAAGAACTCCTAGAATCAGGATGCAGACAAGAGCATATGATTTTTCAGTTGCTTATTTGGATTTATGTTCTGTGATTTTGGTTTTATAAAATTACTCAATTATAAAAATTAACCACATGGAAATATGCATATTAATACATGTTTAACCCAGATCAAATTGCCGCCTGTGCATTTTTTAATTTAACCCATACTTCTTCTTAGAACTGACAGAAGAGTGCTTAAGGGCTAGTGGTTAAGTGACTTGCCTGGGGTCACCTGTCCAGGAAAGAGGCCAAATTTGAACTTCATACTCCACTGTGCTACCCAGCTGTCAAAATTATTTGCTTAAAACACAGGTTATCCTTTTTTTTTGGACATATGAAACCATTCACAACATGGACTTTTTTCACCTTCATAGACTTCTTACATGTTATTCCCTTCAATAAACTCTATAGTCCAGGTGGTCTACTTGCTAGTTCTCCAATTCCATCTCCTATCTCCTTGCCATTAATACTTGTTGGCCCCTATGCCAGGAATGTATTCTTCTCATTTTGGTGAAAAGAAATTCCTGGCTTCTTTCAAGACTCAGCTAAATTGCACATCTTCTAGAGACTTTTCTGGTGCTCTCTTCTGCCCACAATTAACAAGTGGTTTTACATTTTAATTATATCTTATTTTTCTCTATCAATAAAAATTTACCCACTTCCTCTCTAACTCTTTCTCCACACCTGAGAATGTAAGAAAAACAAAACCTCCTTTACAAATACATATTACTTAAACAAAACAAATTTCTGCAATGACCATATCCAATAGCACTCTTCTGAATCATTCACTTCTCTATCAGGAAATCAGTAGCAGATTTCATCATCAGTACCTTAGAATCTGTCTTCATTTTGTATCAAATTTTTGTACATCTTTCTAAGATTCTCTATATAACTCTACTTCACCGTTTCTTTTACTATTATAGAATTCCATTACATTTACAGACTATAAATTGTTCAGCCACTCCCCAACTAGTTTGGAGTACCCTTTAGAGTCCCATTCTCTACCATCTCAAAAAAAAAACAACTATAAATATTCCTATACGCCTTAAGTTAGTATTTATTTTATCACTTTATTCCATGGTACATTCTTTTATTATTCACATTTAACAATTGAGGAAATTGAGACAGTATGGCTATAGTACTTGTTGGAGGACCTGAGCTAAAATTCTACCTCAGGATATGTGATCCTAGACAGGTCTAAATATCTAAACAGTCTAAATATCTAAACTCTCTAATTCTTACTATCCCTCAACTGTAAAATAAAGACATAATATACCTACCACCCAGGAAAACTGTGAAGATCAGAGAGATGATTTTTTAAAAATGCCCTTAATTTTGATGAATTCATCAGTTGGTCTACTTGAATAAACTGGCAGATATGATTCCCAAGTCACAATTATACATAAAATATACATATATGCAAACTATATAAACACATATGACTATATAATGCACACTGTAGATTTTAAAAATATTCAATGCCTCCAAAGTCTAATATTTAGGGTTAGGTTCCAACTTTACAACACACATGTTGTGAACATACACATATATTTATATTGCCTCTCAGATTTGAATCGAAGCTCTTTGTGATTAGATATTTTAATCTCTGTGTTTATATCCCAGGTATAGAGGACCAGCTCTATATGGTAGGGGTCCTGAGTGGCGTTTTACGGCGTCGGATTGCTAAGACAGGAAAAAGAAACTGAGAACAGCCGAACTAGAGGTTAGCCCATGCTGATCCCACGCTATGGGATTTTTGACTTTATTTTATACTGGTTTCAAACAAAGAACACAAAGAAAGAATCACAGCTGTGAAGAGGGTTATAAATCATACACAATTCATTAAAGCCTAAAAAATAGAGATATGGGTGCAAAAACAAGGGCCAAGTTCCAACAACCAATTAGTAGGGGATAATTCCGGAAGCAGAAATAAATTTCATGGAGATGTTTACTAATTGCGTTCTGCCTTGATTTACAGATCTGCACCTGGTCAGATAGTCTGGACTAAATTGTCCGGCTCCAGTCCTTATCTAAGTAATATATTTTTTAGGTTTCAGGTTTCTTAATTATCAAGGAGAGAAATTGTCAAGGAGAGGAATTGTTAACTCAGTAGCTGCTGGTCTGGTTAAGGACTCAAAGCTTTCCAATAAGAATGTTGAGAGAATGTGGGGATCTAAAAATGAGTCAAAAGAGGAGCCTCAGATTTTTACCTTAGATGGTCCATTCTATCTGCATCTGACATGCAGTGCAGAAAAATCATACACGCAGTTTTACTTGCCGATGATTTTGTAATGGGATCCAGATAAAACATCTATTACAGACTCTGTTTCTCTAAATGACTCCTAATAGCCTCTTGGAGGGGTCAAGTTGTTTTTGGATTAATCTACCTGCTGGTACCAGAGCTTTTCAGGGCTCAGGTGACCAGGACCAAACACAAAGACTGCCTCAGCCTGGATTGGTCACGTAGGGAATCCAGATAAAAGGCCCTAAATTTGACCCTATTTCTCCAATTGGCTCTTTACATATAATGGCTTTCAACACCCAGGCTAACACTTTTTAAAAAAATCTTTACCTTCTGTCTAGATTCAATGCTATATGTTGGTTCCCAGGCAAAGGAACAGTAAAGGCAATGGGGCTTAAGTGACTTACCCAGGGTCATAAGGCTAGGAAATGTCTGAGGTCAGATTTGAAACAGATCTCAATCTCTGAGACTGGCTCTCAATCCACTGTTGATTTTTAGTGAATTATAAGCTCAGTTAATTAAAAGTGATTTGATACTCAAAAAAAAAATTCCACAACCTCCACTACCACTATGTGTAACTGTATCCATAATTTCTATTCCCTTCTGAGACATACAAGATAGGTAAAATGTGATAACCTTTTTATATGACATGATGGGGTGGGGCAAGAGGGTTGCATAGCTAAATATGAGAGCTCTATCATAGGAGATACTTGCCTTTGTGCCAGGACAAATGTAGCAACCATATGTGCTTTGTTCCCTTTCAAAAAAAATTAGCATCTACCTGAATTATAAACTTGACTCGTTAATACAACACTAATCCATCCTCGAAATTATTTCAACCTTTTAACTGATATCTTCTTTATAAAACTTAGTCTTTAAAGGCTAAGCTCTAATGAAGATTTTTTCTTGCAATAAGTTTCACTTCCTTGTCAGACCTCATCTTTAGTATCATGTTGAATTTCTGGCACTCATTTAAAAAAGGATATCAGCAGAATGTCCAAAGGAAGGCAAACAAGAATAGAGAGAAATAGAAAATGAAAATATTTAGCTTAAACAAGGGGATACTTGAAGGAATGATGGTGTCTTGAGGTTTTTGAAGGGTTATTATGTGGAGAATGGAATAATGCTCAGTGTATAGAACCAGGAATTAATCAAAGATGTCCTTTTAGGCTGAATATTAGAAATAATATACAATTTAAAGGATTCAAAAGTTGGAATGAATTGCTTTGAGAGAAGTTTCTTTCTTTGAGACTCTCACCCAGAAGCTTGATCACAATTTACTATAGTTATATTACTGAATTGTTTGAACTAGATGGCTATTGTTCAATTCTCAAAATGTTTTTCAGGGAAATTATATCATGAAACAAATGTCAATAGAGTACTAAAATAATTGAAAACAGATAAGAAAAAAATAAACAATTAGAAATCTGACATATTAAAAGTCTAAGGGCACAAAATACTGAAAATAAATAGAACAAGTTGTAAGTTTTAGTCAGTCTTGAAGCAGCTGGATTAAGAAAAACCTCAGGAAAACCTTAAACTCTCCTCATTTATGAATTGAAGGGGTTAGATTTGATGACTTCCATGGGTTCCTCTAGCTCTAAATTTATGATCCCTTTTATGTACCAACAGAAACAGGAGGAGGTAACTATTCATCAAAATTGTTTTGTTGGTTTTTTTTAAATAAAACCCTTACCTTATGTCTTGGAGTCAATACTGTGTATTGGCTCCAAGGCAGAATAGTGGTAAGGGTAGGCAATGGGGGTCAAGTGACTTGCCTAGGGTCACACAACTGGGAAGCGTCTGAGGCCAGATTTGAACCTAGGACCTCCCATATCTAGGCCTGGCTCTCAAATCCACTGAGCTACCCAGCTCTCCCCCCCACCCCACCAATTGTTTTGAATGCTTTATCAACAAGAACCTTAGTATTTTGTTTAGAAGTTGCAACTATAATAGTGCCATATTTTGACTTCAAGCAACAGGGTTTTTCTTAAAGGTAACAAGCACTTATGAGTCAAAAATGTAATCATAAGCTACTTTAATTAAACATTAAATGCACAAAATAAAGAAAATAAATATTAACTACCCTTCCACAGTCACAGGTTCAAGAACTAAAAGTTTGAGAGTTTTGGACATCTCAACACACTACCCTCACCAGCAACAGTTGCTCAAGAGTTTTTAACCAAGTTCCTACCATATTCTACAAAAAAGAGGATTAGAAATTAATTAGGGGCAGCTGGGTAGCTCAGTGGATTGAGAGCCAGGCCTAGAGACAGGAGGTCCTAGGTTCAAATCCGGCCTCAGACACTTCCCAGCTGTGTGACCCTGGGCAAGTCACTTGACCCCCATTGCCTACTCTTACCAATCTTCCACCTATAAGTCAATACACAGAAGTTAAGGGTTTAAAAAAAAAAAAAAAAAAGAAATTAATTAGGAGCACTGTCATTTCCTATCAGCACTCTAAAGGATTCTTGAATTCAATTCAAACCTTTTTTGTAATAATATATGGTATATAATATAAGGTATAATATAATAATACAAGGGTATGAACCAGAAATTAACAAAGTTCACTTCTGAAATTAAATAAAGATTACTTAATTTTGCCTGTTTCTTAGGGGCATCAGGATCTCATGACTTTAAAAAAAAACCTTCCCCAGCAGGTATACAAAATAAATGGTTCTTTGTTTGACAGTGTCCCTGAATATGGATTATTATTTTTTAAAATCACCTAATTTTATCCTCTCCTCTTAATTTTCACTTAATTTATTTTTCTTCTCCTCATGTGGCTCATAAGCCAAATTGGGCCACTTATGTTACCTTTTAACAAAAGAATACTGGATCTAGCTCTAACTAGATTGGGAAAACCAACTGTTAAAATTTTTGTGTAATCACTTAAAACTTAAAAATTGGCATAAGCTACAAATGAGATCTTGATTTAACATTTTATTGATTGTCCAAGACTTAAGTGATGAAGAAAATGTTAAAAATGCTGATTTATATATTTACATATAAATTTACATATAAATAAATGTATTTTATTTTATGTGATTTATATATTTTATATATTATATATTAAATATATTCATATAATTTATATCACATAAATAAATAAATATATATGAACTATATATAAATGTATATTTGCAAATATACTCCCCCTTTCTTGGCCTTTTATGCTTTTCCTTCTATCATCCTTCTGAATATTAAACATTATATTTTGTGGCTTTTCCTTGTATCATCCTTCTGAATTTTAAACATTATTACAAAGTCAATGTTAACAAATGACCCTAATCACTGCATTTATATTTTCATATATTATCTTGGAAACTTACTTGGAAACCAACAGTTCTTGGAGGGAAGGGCCTCCTTTTAAAAAATCTATGTCCCTAGTCTACAAAGAAAAATTCTTAAAATGTAGGAATTTCATTCATGTTCATTGTTTGTCTTCAAATACTTTTAAATTTCAGTATTTTAGATTCATATCTCATTTTTCAAAACTTACTTCCAACTGTGGATCACTCAGTGATGAGATGGCTTCCATATCAAAAGGAATAAATGGAGGCTCAGAGCTAAAACTGACAGAGGGCAAAGTGAAATGCATAGAAAGTCCCTACAAAACAAAAGAGAAAAATAGTTTTCAAATATTAGGATTTGGACTTATAATTTTAATACATTGAATTTTAAAAGAAAGCAATATTTCAATCATATGAAAATTACTTCTCCATACTTGGACAAGGGAATGTTCATTAAAAAAGGCAAACAGGATAAATGAGATTTTAAAAGGAAGAAATAAAGAAGTTATAAAAAAGAAGAGACATATTTGATCCCTTCCTGTGAAGAACAACCTTCTTGGAAAGTATGAGAAGGAAAAGGTCAAGTACATGCTGAGAATTTTTTGAAAATGAGATTCTTCCTGAAAAGGAAGTTATCAAAAGGTAAATTCTTTTTTTGGGGGGTGGGCCTCTTACTTGATTAGTG
>NC_058136.1:78654594-78679649 GCF_016433145.1 Gracilinanus agilis | reverse complement strand
CCTTCAATTGGGGAATGGCTGAACAAACTGTGGTATATGCGGGTGATGGAATACTATTGAGCTAAAAGGAATAACAAACTGGAGAAGTTCCAGGCGAACTGGAGAGACTTCCGGGAACTGATACAGAGCGAAAGGAGCAGAGCCAGAAGAACATTGTACACAGAGACTGATATACTGTTGTAAGATCGAATGTAATGGACCTCTGTACCAGCAGCAATACAATGACCCAGGACAGCTCTGAGGGATTTATGGTAAAGATGCTGCCCACATTCAGAGGAAGGACTGCAGGAGAGGAAACATATAAGAAAAGCAACTGCTTGAACATATGGGTCGGGGTGGACATGACTGGGGATGTGGACTCGAAATTACCACACCAATGCAACCACCAACAATTTGGAAATAGGTCTTGATCAAGGACACATGACAAAACCAGTGGAAATGTGCGTCGGCCATGGGTGGGGGGAGTCCAGGGGGTGAAGGGGAAAGTAGGAGCATGAATCATGTAACCATGTTAAAAATGATTATTAATAAATGTTAAAAAAAAAAAAGAATGTGAACTGAGAAGAGATTAAAAGATAATTGTTAAAGGGGGCAGAGCTGGGTAGCTCAGTGGATTGAGAGCCAGGCCTAGAGACAGGAGGTCCTAGGTTCAAATCCGGCCTCAGACACTTCCCAGCTGTGTGACCCTGGGCAAGTCACCTGACCTCCATTGCCTACCCTTAGCACTCTTCCACCTATAAGTCAATACACAGAAGTTAAGGGTTTAAAATTAAAAAAGAAAAAAAGATAATTGTTAAATTTTAAGGAAGCAGTTTTAGCTACAGCTGGAAGGCAGAATGCAAAGGATTGAGGAATGAGAGATGGGAGGCAGAAAGGATAGAAATCCTCTTCACATTATTTGTTTAAGAAAGGGAAGCAGAATATAGCACAATAGTATGAAAGAGCAGTAGACTAATGAAGGTATTTTAAGAATGAGGGGGACTTGGATATGTTTGAAGGCATAAAGAGATGCTTAAAATTGCGACGGAAAAGAAATGGTAGAAAATATAATCTTCAGGAGAATCTGGGAGAAGATAGGATCATATGTAAAGGAATTAAGTTAAGCAAGAAAGAAAGCATTTTGAAAAACTGCTATATCTTCAGCAAGGGGTGGAAAGAGAACAGAGAACTCTCAGATAAGGCAACTTCCTCTATCAATAGAGAAGGGTACATCTCTACAATTTGTATATCTTAAAAGAACTATAGAAAATTGAGAGTTAAATAACTTGCTTAGGGTTACAGAATCAAAAGTTGACAAAAGTAACACCTAAACCCAGGTATTCTTGGCTTAAAGGCCAGCTCCCAAGGGGGTTTCACATTCTGAACAATACAAGTAGGTGAAATTCTACTGTAAATATTTATGAACTAGAATATACTGTTAAGAGAATTAACTGATTCAACCTTTTTTTCTGCTTCATATTCCGCCCAAGCTGCTTTTCTCTCTCCTTCAGTCAATTCTTCTTCTTCTTTATGGTCCAAAAGAGAGTCATGTTCATGATATCCTACGATGAATTTCTTATGCATTTGAAGCAATTCTGCAAGAATTGTGTCCTATGTGAAAATTAAAAAATTGTAGAAAAAGCACCAAATTTAAGCACTAAAACATGTTTTGTTGATTACACATAGGCCAACTTTAACAACAAATCTAACTTTTAATTCAGCTTTATTCTGAAACCATCAGTTTAAGAAAAAGAGCAACAAAATCTTAAGTGGTTTATATCCTAGCTATAGTGATATGAATTTTATTTTTTTGTGGAAATTATTCTCTCAGCCTTTTCATTTTAAATATAGGGACTATTCTCTCACTTTCATTCAACTAACAACAGTTCATTAATTGTTTATCTAATATCTAATAGATAGGTTCAATTTAAAAATAAAAGTCTATGGTGGGGGGCAGCTGGGTAGCTCAGTGGATTGAGAGTCAGGCCTAGAGACTGGAGGTCCTAGGTTCAAATCCGGCCTAAGACACTTCCCAGCTGTGTGACCCTGGGCAAGTCACTTGACCCTCATTGCCCACCCTTACCACTCTTCCACCTAGGAGCCAATACACAGAAGTTAAGGGTTTAAAAATGTAAAAAAAAAAAAAAGTCTATGGTGGGTGGTGGGGTACAGGTTTTGAAGGATGATCAGAATCACTGGGATGTGAAAGATATGAACAGGGTGAGAATGTTTCTCTTCAATTTAAACTTGCCATTCAGTAAGCAACCCCAGAATGGAGGAAGAGGGTTCATTGGGTTCTAAAACAGAACTCATGAGTTTCTCCTTCATAATATGGAACATCTTCCAAATCTCCATATTTCTGTAACTGTGTTTCTTCTATCAACATTTAGTACAGAGTTGGCAAATATTAGGCATTTAATAAATTATTATTTGCTAAATAAAAAAATAAAAGTCTATGCTCTAAAAAAGCTTACATTTGTAAAAGTGTTATTTTTAAAAGCTTTTGCTAGAGATTTGCTAATATTTTAGCTGCAGGGAATCCTTTTAAAGAAAACTGAAGTATCATACTTCTACCATTCTATATGGAAAAGGCAAATTTTTCATCTGTTTTCTCTGATCAAGATTGATCATCATTTTTTAAAGTAATTTAGAATATTTTTTTCATCGTTACATGATTCATGCTCTTTCTCTTCTTCCCCCCTCCTATAGCCGATGAGCAATTCTACTGGGTTTTAATGTGTCATTGATCAAGACCTATTTCTATATATTTGCATTAGGGTGGTTCACTTAGAGTCTACAACCCCAATCATATCGACCCATGTGATCAAGCAATTGTTTTTCTTCTGTGTTTCTGCTCCCACAGTTCTTTCTCTGGATATGGATAGCTTCTTTCTCATAAGTCCCTTAGAATTATCCTGGGTCATTGCATTGCTGCTAGTACAGAAAGTCCATTACATTCAATTTTGCCACAGTGTATCATCCTCTGTATACAATGTTCTTCTGGCTCTGCTCCTTTCGCTCTGCATCAATTCCTGGAGGTCTTTCCAGTTCACATGGAATTCCTCCAGTTCATTATTCCTTTCAGCACAATAGTATTCCATCACCAACAGATACCACAATTTGTCCAGCCAATCAAAGGGCATCCCCTCATTTTCCAATTTTTTGCCACCACAAAGAGTGCAGCTATAAATATTTTTGTACAAGTCTTTTTCCTTATGAACTCTTTGGGGTATAAAACTCAGCAGTGATATGGCTGGATCAAAAGGTAGACAAGTCTTTTAAAATCCTTTGTGCATAGTTCCAAACTGCCATCCAGAATGGTTGGAATATTGGTCATTATAATTAACATCATTTTCAGTGTTGTCTTCTATGCTAAACATTAGAGTGCAAGCAGTTAAAACTAAATCACAGCGGAGGGGGGAGGGGGGCAGCTGGGTAGCTCAGTGGATTGAGAGCCAGGCCTAGAGATGGGAGGTCCTAGGTTCAAATCTGACCTCAGACACTTCCCAGCCGTGTGACCCTGGGCAAGTCACTTGACCCCCAATTGCCTACCCTTACCACTCTTCTGCATTGGAGCCAATACTGTGTATTGGCTCCTTATTGGTTCCAAGACAGAAGGTAAGGGCTTAAAAAAAAAAAAAAACAACTACTAAATCACAGGGTACAGAGTGAGATATACACTGTGTAAATGGAAGGTAATCTTAAAAGGAATTAATACTAGCTAGTCTTCCTGCCAAAGGTGGAATTTAATAAATAGATGCTAGAGTTGTGGAATTGATCCCAACCATTCTGGATGGCAATTTGGAACTATACACAAAGGACTTTAAAAGACTTTTTGACCTAGTCATACCACTGCTGGGTTTGTACCCCAAAGAGATCATAGAGAAAAGACTTGTACAAAAATATTTATAGCTGTGCTCTTTGTGGTGGCAAAAAATTGGAAAATGAGAGAATGTCCTTCAATTGGGGAATGGCTGAACACATTGTGGTATCTGTTGGTGATGGAATACTATTGTGCTCAAAGGAAACTGGAGGAACTCCACGTGAACTAATGATCTCCAGGAACTGATACAGAGTGAAAGGAGCAGAACCAGGAAAACCATATACACAGAGGGTGATACACTATGGCACAATTGATTGTAATGGACTTCTCTACTAGCAGCAATACAATGATCCAGGATGACTGAGAGGGACTTATGAAAAAGAACACTATCCACATTCAGAAGATCTCTGGGAGTGGAAACACAGAAGAAAAACAACTGCTTTATCACATGGGTTGATGGGGAAATGATTGTGATACTGACTCTAACCAATCACCATAGTGCAAATATCAATAGTATGGAAATAGGTCTTCGATCAATTACACATGTAAAACCCAGTGGAAGGGGCAGCTGGGTAGCTCAGTAGATTGAGAGCCAGGCCTAGAGACGGGAAGTCCTAGGTTCAAATCTGACCTCAGACACTTCCCAGATGTGTGACCCTGGGCAAGTCACTTGACCCCCATTGCCTACCCTTACCACTCTTCTGCATTGGAGCCAGTACACAGTATTGACTCCAAGAAAGAAGGTAAGGGTTATAAAAAAAAACAAACAAAAAAAAAACAGTGGAATTGCACTAGGCTGTGGGAAGGGGGTGGGGGAGAGGAGGGAAAGAACATGAATCTTGTTATTAAATAAAAATTTCAAAGATAAAAAAAAGAAGGGGCTAGAAGGAGAAGAGGCATGGATGTTGGAAGGTATTATGGGTAGAGATCCCAGGAATAGAAGTGATGGACCTCCAGCACAAAGGGACTCCTAGGAACAAAGACTTTTTTGATATATTTAAGCAATATAAGAATATGAAGTAAAGGCAGCAGTTTCTTCAAGTTGCTCTGAGTCCTCAGGTAAACAGAATCAGTTTTTCAACTCTTTCATCACCAACTCCAGCATTATCAAAAAAATTTACACAAGGACACAGCAGCATTTGAAGTTAGATCTTTCTGACTATATATATATTCACTATATCCACTGCACAACCTAACTGAAGTACATTTATATACTTTACTACTCTTTGTAGAGAGGCAACCTGCTATAGTGTATAGATAAAAGGTCTTTAAGATAAGACCAGGATATAAGTGCCACTTGTGATGCATATGGGTTGTGTTAGCCTGAGTAAAAGTTATTTGGTCTCTCAGGATGACAAGCTACTCTCCAAGGTTGTTAAGTTGCAAAGAAGGTGCTAAAGAATTCTTAAACCCTTTAGTTTGGTAATAAACTATGTATACCAACTATTTTGCTGAAATGGAAACTTGGGATCTATTTAAAAAGCACAACTAAATTATTAAGATTTGTTTTTAAAACCCCTTTTATGTACACAGTTTACTAATAATCAGGCCATCATATACCTTTGGCAGCACAGGAGTGTCCCTCTTTTTCTTCTTTTCTAAAATAGGATCATCCAGTAAGTCTGGCTCAAATGTATAAAGATCAGTCAGTTCACTCATGGTAAAATGGCGTTCAATTTGCTGTTGATCGATGACCCGGAAAGATAGTGATTGCTTGGTTACTTGACGTTCATAAATTTTGTCTTCCATTGTTCCCTATATGAGAATTATAAATCCATAATTATATCACATTTTCCTATTATAAAGCTTGACTTTATTTGATAAGATTTTAGTTATACATAACCACAATACTTAGAACCATAAAACTCAGGCATAATTTTTTAGTCACTGAAAGGTTTTGTTTACTTTTCCCTGTTCTCTTTCTATACAAAGAGTTCTAGTACTTTTCATTTGGAGAATGCTTGATGCATACAATATTGCAACTATTTTTTTACTTTTTAAAATAATTAAATTTTTAAAATTAAATTTTTAATTGATTTAGAATTTACTTAGTTCCTTTTACAGAAGACTTTTGACTATTTGATGAAGATAGGCTATAGTCTTAAGAGATATTAATATGAAGAAAATTATATTTTTATAAAGATTAAGTAGGTAAAGAGTTCAGATTTGGACAAGTTTTATTTGTGGTAACTTGGCATATAGGTATTTATTAAAAACTGGTTTTATGCAGAGATTATAACATAAAATATATAAAGGAGACAAGACTATCCATAACTTAATGAAGCATTAATAATCTATATATAATTTACAATCATCTATATATAACATAGACATACATAAATAAAATAAAAATAAATAAAATAAAAACAAATAAAAATGCAGAATATATAAGCACTTTGATTAAGTCAAGACGTAAAATAGAGAACAGGTAAAAATAAAAGGATAGTCGAATATGATTGAGACAGTGTCTTAATTTCTTATATGTAAATCCCATTCTAATCACAGAATATCAAGCTAAAGGAATTTAACTCTTACTAATAGAATCTCAGTATTTATTCAATCAATAACATTTATTAAGTATCTACAATGAGTCCTCAGAAACTGTGATAAACACTACCTATAAAAAAAGAGATACAATCTGTATTATGCCGAAATACCTTTTATCACAAATCTGAATCTCATTGATTCAGTTTTTCACTGGAAGGCCACCAACTTTTAAAATAGATCATTTTAATTTAATAAGTAAGAATGTCCCACTTGTTTCCCTTTTTAGAACCAAAGCTATGTCTTTGCAATTCTCATATTAGCCCTTTAGAATCACAGGAAATCTAATTCCTATTATAGTGGATAACCCTTCCAATATTTACCAATTTTTACCAATATTTACCAGTTCTTCCCCAAGTCTCTTCTCCTGATTAAATATACCTATTACTTAAGCAGACTGTTATAATATACTTAAGTGGAATGTTATCATATATTTTCTAGTTATTAAATTCAACTAAATTCAAATAATAACAATTATTAAATTCAAAATCACTCTGAGGCAGCTGGGTGGCAGGCACAAAGAATAAAGCACTAAATCTGGAGATAAAGATTTAAGGCAATTTACCATAGGCAAATTATTTAATTTCTGTCTAATTTTCCTTGTCTGTAAACTAGGGATAATTGTATCTAGATCTCAGGGTATCAAAAGGATAAAATTAGTATTTTATAAATAATATGTGTAAATAAAAATAATATTTGTAATGTGAACATTTTAAAGAGCTATATCAGAAAGAAAAGATATTTGTGAATGATGAGGTATCTGAAAAGTTATCACTTTGTAAAACTGCAAATAAGAAGAGTCAAATACTTACTGAAGGGTTTCAAAATATATGCTAATATTTCTGAAATGCATTGGAGAATACATTAATTTATTAAAAACTAATTTTTAGTAACAAAGGTAAAAATTAAATAACTCATTTTTATTTTTTCTTATGTACAAATCATGTCCATTTCAATAATCATCTGTCTCCAGCTTATATTTGTCCCAAATTTAACCTTTGAACTGCTTCAGTAGAGCAAATCCTGCCAAAGCTCATCAAAACTTTCTTCTTATTATTCACAGTAAATATTTTTTATTTCTTAAATTTCTCTCAGTATTTGGAAGTACAAGCTTTAAGTTGAACTAAAAGACCTTAGAAGTCCCATCTGAAAATCTGAATTAGGAAATGGGTGAAATAGGAAAACTGAAGGAATTAGTGACATAATGGTTAGGCAAGAAAGATAATTTAAGTGAAAATGGCAGAGTATTGTATTTTTTCAAATTAAGAGACTGTCTAAATTTTACAATGGAAACATGCCATCTCTGACTTTATAAACTCTCCCAATTTACTCTCTCAAATTATACAACCACCACAATTTAGGCCTTTCACAACTTCCTCCCTTGATGACTACAATGGCCTATCAATATCAATATCTAATAATTAACCTCTACATATATGTAAAATGAAGCTGACCAATAAAGGCTAAGGCTGGAAAATTCTGCTTCCAGATATGTAAAGTGATGTACAATGATAGATTCATGTATTTCCTGTCACCTGACTACAAATCTAAGTGTATAGGGAGAAATCTTTACCTTGATATGTTTCTCCTTAGAGGAAGAACTTTTCAACCTTAGTGGTGAAAAGGGTGACCCATTTTTATTCTCTTTTGGTACTCTTCCCAAACTAGACTACCACATGGCTAGGAATCTTTGTCTCCCTGGATCTGTCCTTTCCTCATCTTAGCTCAATGTTTTGACATTTCAAAAGATTGGAGTATGACAGATATGCAGCAACTAATGTCCTCATCAGAGTCTAAGCTTGCCAAGAAGCCCATAAAGCCCAGAGAAGGGACACTGGTTGAATAATACAAGGCTAAGCATTAGACTTTTATGAAGATTGGCTATAAGAGATAAAGATAAATGATAGGTAAATATGTTCACACATGAATTTGTATTTAGTTATTTTAAATTAGTATTTTTCTTCATGAAACAGAGGTCTATAGAGATTTATCTGAGTGGCCTAGGGTGGTAGTCAGATGTAAAGAACAAAACAGATTGGAAGCACGGCTTGTTAGCCCAAAGTGCTCCAAAGTACAATAGAGTCACCAGTTTATTATTTAGAAAGTTAAAAGATCCCCTTTCCCCCAAGAAAGTTTCCCACATTTACAGAGAGCAGTATTCTTATTATAGTCAAAACAAAAGCCTTAGAAGCCTCCAGGGTATAGATAAAAACCTATGCTAAACTATCAACTATATGTGTTATCATTAAATGAAGTTTGGGACATTTTGTTTGGCCAGAAAGCCCCTGAATTTCTCAGCCTTGATGGTGTTAAACAATATTTTTGAGCCTCATTATTTTACTTAAATTCTGGGCAAAATGCCCCTGGCAAAATGCCCCTGCTAAGGGTTCGAACCTTGGCTGTGCCAGGCAGCTGCATTCTTGGCCAAAGGGAAACTGTGTTTCCCTCCTCCTACTGGATTACTGAGAGCCCAAAGCTTTTTCAATAAGACTATATTGCTTTTTAAAGAAAGAATTATGAAAGGAATCAAAAGAGGAATCTCAGATTTTTATCTTAGATATCCCATTCCAGTCTCGAACCTGAGAAAGGTCAATACATGGCTCTACCGGTCTGTACTGATCTTTTGATGGGGTCCAGATAAAAATATCTACTTGAGATTCTAATTTCTCTTAATAGCTTCCAATATAATCAACCTTTTCTTCAAATTAACATGATTTATTAAACAGGAAAACTTTGAATAATGAAAGAAGTTATAAATTGGTTATAGTCATCAGTTATAGCTGGATCTGATAGGATTTACAGATCAAATTGTTTGTTTACGGCTCTCTACAGAGGTCAATCCATGTCACATTCCTAGTAAATAAACTCTAGTAGCTTCTCATTAATCTAGGATAAAATCCTAAAATTTAGGTCCCTATCTATCAAATTTCTTAAACTTTTCTTTTTTACTTAGATAGTTTCAGTGACACTGACCTTTTTTGCCATTCCTTGGACATGACTTCATTTCCCAATTCAGTGTGTAATTCTCAGAGTAGTATTTGGCTTGTTATAACCCCAATTTTCAAGGCCCCTTAGTATTACTATTCCTTGGACTAAAACTGCCTTCCCCCACCAACCCATAACATTTTTAGTTTTCCTGACCTATTTTCAAAAACCTTGAGAAGAATTTATCTTTATTCTGGGAAGAAAGCCAAATTATAAGATAAAATGGAGGGAAAGTACAGTGAGTTTCAAAAGTATCACTATGGACCCTAGACTGGGAACCATGAGTGTCACAGGTTTTTCTTGATCATGGGGATCTTTAGGGGTGCATAATGTTGAAAATCACACATTCAAGACCTGAAATGTCACAGCGCCCCCTTCTGTGGGATTGGACAGAGGGAAGGAAGAGAATCTTGCCTCAGGATTATTATCGTGCCTAGAAAGAGAGGACTTTTTTTGTCCTGAGCAAAAAAATTGTGTGGGCAGAATCCCTTTTCCTTTGCTTCCCCTCTCCCAGGCTTCCTCCACTGTACAGGTTTTTCCAAATAAAGCCATTTTTCTCTGCTAGCATCTTATCGAGACTCCTGTCTGCTCATTAGAGTGGGGGTATGAACTACCCCTGAATTCCACTCTGCACTCCAAATAAGGGCTCTTTCCCTCATGTCTGAAATGCCCTCTCTCCCCTTCTTGTCTCTGCTTCCTACTTTCCCTGAAGTTTTAGCTTTTATCTCATCTTCTACAAAGAATACTTTCTAGTCCCTGTCAATTCTGATTCCTTCTCTTTGAGATGACTATAATATACTCTGTGTATCATAAATAGGATAGTTGTCCCTGAGGGAAGGGAAATGTTTTTGTTTTTCTCTTAGTACGATAACTGGCAAATGGTAACACAAATACTTATTGGTCTATTATTTCTGATATGTAATATATAATATATACATACATGTAGGATTATGCATATATTTATTTACACACACAATGTTGATAAGGGAGGGGAAATTACTGCAATCAATGAACATATTTTGAGATGGCCTTGTGTATTTAAAGAAAATATTAAAGTTGATTTAATTTGAAGAATGATTGTCACTTTACTAACCCCAATTATTCACCACCTTTAAACTTTTGCTTGTATTTATAATTTTGTTATATGACAAGTTTAAACTTTAAACCTACCTGAGCTAAGAACCTGTATACATAGACAGGTTTATTTTGACCAAAGCGATAAACCCTGAATATACTCTGAATATCATAAGATGGATTCCAAGAGGCATCAAAGATGATTACTCTATTAGCAGCTACCAGATTAATTCCAAGAGATCCTGCTTTAGTAGAGATGATAAATAGTCGCCCCCTGGAAATAAAAAGCAATTATTCTTATAAAATATTATTATTATTAAATTAATATATCATGAAATACTGTATGAGTTAGAAAAGCATATATATTTATTGGTAATATGCTGGAAAGAGAAGAATATGGCCACATAATAAAGGCAGAATAAGTACTTCACCACACATTAAAATAAAAGTATAATGACAGATTTAAATGGTAATCTCAATTTTTATTTTATTTATTATTTAATTAAAAATTACCTTCTTTTTCCAATTTCTCCAAACTCTAAAATAAAGAGGTGAAAAATGAAGGGGAAAACAAAAAACCTTACAACAAATATAAACTAGGAAAACAAGGTTCCTCATAGGTCAAATTTAAAAATTGCATGTCTCATTCTGGATCTTTGTTTAGAGTTTAGAGTCTATCATATCTCTCTATTAGGAGATATGCAGCAAACATTGCCTATAACCATTTTTTATAGAATATTACTCCTTCAGATTTACATACCATAACTTTTTCAGTCATTTCCCAACTTATGAGCACTCTTCAATTTCCAATTCTTTGTCACTATAAAAAGAATTGCTATATTTTTTAGATAATTTTTTTTTAACTCTCTGGGCATCGTCAGCATATGAATAGTATTACTGAGTCTAAGCATTTACAAAATTAAGTCATACCTTCCCTGCCATTTTCTATTTCACTTTTCTTGCTAGTAATTTCTTATAGATTCCAAGAATAGCTACATGAAATCCAAGCTATCACAAGTGTTTAAAGCTTCCTTTTTTTTATAGTCCTTCCAATGTTTGTCATTTCCATTTCTCTGTTGTAGATTCAAATCAAGCCTCACACACTTTTTAGGTTTATGATCCTGAGCAAGACACTTAACCCCAATTGCCTAGCCCTAACTATGTCTGGAAAAACTTAGGGATTCTAAGACAGAAGGTAAGGGTTTAGAAAAAAAAACAACTCTGTAAAAAATATTTTCCAATTACCAGTTTCTCTTTTTAGTTGCATTGGTTTTGTTTTTGAAAAAACTTTAATTTTATATGATGAAAATTGTTATCTTTGATTACTCTATCTCTTAATTATGAACTTTTCCCTCATCCAAAGATCTGAAAAATAATTTTTCCCTTGTTCCTCCAATTTATCACATGACTTTTCATTTTTATCCAAATGTCCATCTGGAATTTATCATGGCAAATGAGGTGCTGATAGTATCTTAATTTCTACCACACTGCTGGTTCAGTTTTCTAGTATCTTTTGTTTAACAGCAATTTCTTTTCCTTGTCACTTGGAATCCATTGCTTCTGTATATTGTGCAATTAATATGTTCTATTAGAGAAGCAATTGGAATTGAGTAGATGGATGCACCATTGAAGAGCCAGGAATATTAGGATTTAAAACCTGACTCAGCACTTACTACCTGAGTGATCCTGGGTAAATCTACTGTGGTTTACTCAAATAAGATTACAACAGAAAAAAAATGTAAAAGTATATAATAGTGTGATGCAGGTGACTAGCTTTTATCACTTGAAATCTATTTTTTTTAATCAAGATCAAGTAAAGATGAGGATTAATTACTTCCCTTTTTTTTTTTTTAAGACCCTTAACTTCGGTGTATTGTCTCATCGGTGGAAGAGTGGTAAGGGTGGGCAATGGGGGTCAAGTGACTTGCCCAGGGTCACACAGCTGGGTTACTTCCCTTTTTCATGAATTCCATTGAGATTCTTGATTTTTTTTCCTCATCTTGTGAATTTCACTATTATTTATTTCTAGCTCTACATAACAGCTCTGATAATTTGATTAGTATGACAACTGGTAAGTTAACATGGGATAGCATAGCCATTTTTATTACTTAAGGATTCCTATATTTCTCTATTTAGGTCTGCCTTTATGAATGCTTTTAATTTATGATATATACATGTTGTGTATACTTCAAAGTATTTTTATAGTATCTGTAGTTATCTGAATGATGTTTATTCTACTACCACATCCTAATGGGTTCTCAGGGTAAAAGGAATACTAATGATATGTGAACTTGTTTTATATTTTTATACTCTGTTGAGACTATTGCTTGAATTCATTTGTAAATGACTAGATTTCACTAAGTAAACTATATCATTTGCAAAAGCACCAATTTTTTCCCTTTTTATGCTAATTTTTCTCAATTTCTTTAATTCCCAAAATTAGTATGCTTTGCCCTATATTAAAAAGTAGCTGAGTGATAACAATGGACATCCTGCTTAATATTATTGGAAAGGTTGTTAATCTATTCTCTACTGACTCTAGATTTTAGACAAATATTACTTACCCTGTTAATTAAAAGTCCATTCATTCCCCTGTTTTTAAGTTTGTTTTTTAAAGCAAAAATAGGAAGTGCAAACTTAAAGGAAAATGGTGAGAATAAGTTATTTATTGGATAATATTAGTATGGATGAATGATATTAACAATGTCAGAGTGGACAGGAGAGGCAGAAAAAAATACTAATTGACAAAGATAATTTAGGATATGATTTGTAAAACCAAGTAGAAGGTGCAAAAAATGTTGCATCTGAATATGAAAGACATAAGATATGTGTAGTTTTATTAAGGAACTTTAATAAAAATCTACTGGAGGAATAAAGAAAGCTTAACCAGATAGAAATAAGAGGAAAGTGGGCAGAAAATCATAATTTGGACAAGAAAATGGCAAAAGAAAAGATCTATCTACTTCTTCTTTACCAAATTACCCTACAGAAAACGATGACAAAATGTCTCACAATGAATTCTGGAACTACATAACTGACAAAAAAAAGTGGGGCAATATAATTTTTCAGTCAAAAACAATTTAGAGGGCCAGCACAAAATATTTATTGCACCAGGGTGGAAATGCAGAACAAAGTAGCATGCCAAATAAATCATGCCCCCATGCAGCAAAAATCTTCTGAAGCTCTCAGTCACAGAGAGTAATTGGAAAAATGCTCAGAAGAAGATGAGGGTCCTTTTTCCTGGTTCTGGGGGCAAGCCTCTTATGGCATATGTCCATATGCAGATCTAGGTTACATCCTTGGGGTGAGAGGTCTGATTGTGAAAAAGAACACTAGCACACACCCCAATCCTTGTGGCCTACAAGGGAGCAGGGGACCCTGCTGAACTGATCATAGTTCCAAGGGATATAAGAATGCATGGGATTGATTATTTGTAGACCAGGCCAGAGGCCAGGAGTGCATTAAGCACACCTCTTCTTATATTATACCCCACCTTAGAAAAACTGAAAATGTAAAGATTGCAAGAGACAAGTAGCTGCACAAAGAATGTGAAGTTTGAATAAAGGTTCCTTCACCACAGGTATTCAATTTTACCAGTTCTTTTTAATTAAAAGAAACAAAAAGGGATGGAAAATGAGCAAAAGAAAGAAATCTGACACAGAAAACTATTTTGTGGAAGAACAAAATACAAACAGCAGAAACGGATAATGCTACATCCAAAGCCTCCAATCTAAGAATGAATGCCATTTAGTTGCCCATAGGAAAAATATTCACAACCAAAACTTTAAAGTAGATTTAATATGAAGCTCTCAAATCAAAGAAGAATTAACAAAAAAGCTCAAAAAGGAAATAAATTCCTCAAAAAGAGGAAAAATTTTAAAAAGAAATGAGATTCAGGAAAATCATGAAAAAAGTCAACAGCTTGGTAAAGAAGGCACAAAAAATACTGAAGAAATTAATCTCTTAAAAAACAAAATATGGCAACTGGTGAAAAAGGCACAAAAATCCAGTGAAGAGATGAATTCTGTAAAAAACAGAATTGGTTTCAATTTCAAATGAATAAGTAGGTACAAAAGCTCATTCAAGAAAATAATGCTTTAAAAATCAGAATTGGTCTTTTTCTTTTAAAAACTTCACTGACCACTGATGAGAGATAATGTTCATCTTGTACATCTTGTACAAATCTATCATTTTAGGATAAGAAGGGAAAAACTCTTATGTTTTCGTATAAATTATTATATCCATGATAAGTAACTAAAAGTAATTGGAATTAATTGGAGAAGTAAAATTTGAGAGGCTATATACAAACTTGTATCAAGATCTATTTTGTAAGAATTAGCAGGGGTTGTTAATCAACAAAAAATTGAGAATGGGGGCAACAACAGGTAATAGAGATTGTTTGCTATATGGAGGGAATATCTATGTTAACTGAAAAAATCATGCACTTAATGTCAGATGAAATTAGCAGTAAAGAAACCTTGAAGATTACAGAAAGAAAATAAATTAAACTGATTCATAGGCATTAGTAATGATCTATGACAAAAATGAGAGAAGAAAAAATTCCAAAAGCCCCTACCTCACATTAGTTTCGTCATTAAATTCTCCAGCCCATTTCTTTCTGGACTGTGCAGTTGCAGAACCATCCAAACGATAATAATCAATGTTTCTAAACCATTTTCCTTCACCTACATAATAAAGCAAAAATGAAATCATTACATTGGAATCCATGACATACATGTTCAAGAATGTTTAATTTATTAATAAACATATCTTATATATACATACAGTTTTGTAAAATATTAATCTTAAAGCTAGTTTTCAATCAATCAAAAATCAAATAAATGTCTAGAAAAAAAAATGCTTCAAATGGAACTTGGAATTTGTTCCATAAATATGCTTAACTAATGATCAATTAGTTGTCAACTAAATACTTCTGATTGTCCAGTAGTTATAATTATTGTCCAGAAGCTATAATTATTCTAAATTGCTTTCTCATGTATATTTATGTCATAATGCATCTTCCATTCAATAAATTCAGCTCTTGGAAGGAACAAAGAATGAACCTATTAGTAAATGCTTCATATGTGAAAATAAGATTTTAAGTGCTAGGAATGGAAGAAAGAAAACCCAGGAGATTAATTTCTGAGATGTGCTCAAGGAAACCCTATTCCCAAAGTGTTGTAAAAATCCTGTTATTCATAGAGATTGACTCCTTTTGGATATTGTCTGCCTCATTCTAGTCAATACATTTTTCCCTCACCCAGCTAAATTTTCTTTTTAATTTTTTTTTTTGGTGCTTTTCTGGTCATTCTAAATTGGTTTGTGAAGAGAAAGAGAAAGAATTTGAAAGACATTGGTAATTTCAGAACAGTATCTATGGAATGATAAAGTTGAAAATTAGGTGGTAAGTTAAGGACAGAATGAGGAGAAAGTAGAGTCCCTGGTTTTAGATGGTCTTTTTTGAGGAATTGAGCTACGTGCAGAAGAGATACTGGAGGATACTTACTGGGGAAGGAAGGATCAAGTAAGGGTTTTCTGAAAACTGAGAAGACATGGGCATGTTTAGGCCATCAGACTGAGACCGCAAATAGTACCATCAGACAATTAAAGACTGAAGATAAATGAAGGAGAAGGAATAACAGAGGACAGGTGGGGAGTAAGAAAGTCAGGAAGGTTTGAGGATAGGGGATACTGATTTAATAAACCAGCTATATAGGAAGATATATCTAATTAAGCAGAGAGGGCCAAGCTTAGGTTGTGTAACGTAAGTCTTGCATGGATATAAATAATGTTTATATGATCCCCTCCCCTAATTTCTTCAGAAGATACATGCTGAAACATGGCTATCCCCTCCAATAAAAAAAGATTATGGACTCAAAATGCAGATACGAGTCATTTTTATTGATCACAGACAATATGGAAATTTGGTTTACTTGAATTTATTTATTTTTATAAGAATGGGAGAGATGGATGAGGCATGTGGGAAAGAAGCTATTTGAAAATTTTGTTGTTTTTTTAAACCCTTACCTTCTGTCTTGGAATCAATACTGTGTATTGGTTCCAAGGCAGAAGAGTGGTAAGGGTAGGCAATGGGGGTCAAGTGACTTGCCCAGGGTCACACAGCTAGGTAGTGTCCGAGACCAGATTTGAACCTAGGACCCTCCTGTCTCTAGGCCTGGCTCTCAATCCACTGAGCTACCCAGCTGCCCCCGAAAAATGTTTTTTTAAAGAACAATGAAGGCAAAAACAACAACAACAAAAAACAATCAGATTAGAACTGTCTCCCTTCCAAAGTTAACAGATTTTTAAACAAACAAACCTGGTAAGAAGTGAAATTTTGAAGAGTAAAATATGCAGAACCAAGAGAACAGAAATACTGTTTGAAAAAGAACTGGTATATATACATAAATATATATGTGTATGTATGCATGTATGTATGTACACCTCCAGAGAAAGAATTGATAAATAGAAACAAGCAAGACATAGTTTTAATATACAAATATCTTCTTGTCACATGATGCCTTCTCTAGTGCAGGGAGAGGGAAGAGAGAAGTAAGGAGGGAAATATCTGGGAAATTGAATGGAATAAATAAATTCTTAAAATTAAAAATTTAGCTTGTAAAAAATTTAAAAAAAAATAAAGTTAATGGATTTTCCATAATAAACTGTGACAGAACCAGTGGTTTCATGAAACAGTTCCTTTCACCCAGCTTTCTTGATACAGCTTCCTGGTCTGAGGGAGTTGGAACTTTCAGACTACTGGGTGACTGAGCCCACATGTCATTACATTCTGAGAACCTCATTTTGCCTTAACATAAAATTTAAATTAGGAGGATAGCCATGACTATAACACATGATATCAGGCCTAAGTCAATGAACTCACCCATATACCCATTGGTTATAAAAATGTGATGTTCTCTCCCTGCAGAAAATTTCCACTTCACCTCTATATCATGAACTATGACTATAACACATAGGTTTTTTTTTTTTCAGAAATTTGGCAGTAAAGGGTAATTTACCTTTATAAATGGGTGGTCTGTCTTTATCGTCTGACATTTCCACATTCCCTAATTCAAGAAAATCTTCAATCAAGTCCAAAGATATGAGAGATTGGCTAAAGACTAGCCTAAGGAGAAGAAAAGGGTGCTTTTAAAGTATTTGTCATGACTTTTATGCTCTTTTTATGTACTGGCATATTTTTAGTATTATATACATATTATACATATGACATATTAGCCAGAATTCTATACTATGCTAAAAAAGAATAAGCAAATAAGGGTGTTATTAGAAGGTTTGGGGAGGTATTTCCTTATCAGTGACAAACAAGTATATCATTAGTAACTGACAAAGAAATTTGGGCTAAACTCAATTTTTAAATATAGCCCACCATAAATTTTTATTCTCTATTTCATTTAGGGAAAACTGGAATCACATCCAAAGAATAAGTAATGAATATTAACAAGAAAATGGTATACTATAAAGAATGCCAGACTTGGAATTATTATTAGACTAGAGTTTGAAACCAATTCTGCCACTTATTTTATTTTGGGATTCTCTCTTACAGATTAAATCATTAATACTATTAACTAAAATATATTGTCAACAGATAAATAATATGCGATTTTATTCCTTTGGTAGAAAATGGAAAACTTTGTCCTTTTTATTTGATGAATAATCAACTTTGTGCAAAATATTATACTGATATTAAGTGCTGTGGAGAATTTAAAAAGAATATATGAAAAATTAGTCTTACATGTGATAGGATTCTGATTCTTTAATTTAAAAAAATTATTAAAATTTAACTTTTCAAATTTACTCTCTAAAGAAAAAGGGGAAGTTCATTTTCTGGTCTCTGAATAAGACTATACCAGAAAATTGCCTACTGAGTCATAAAGGAATTTCACTAAAATCATCAGTGGATATATGTGAGGAATCAAATGAGAATTAACTTTTACCAAAATTAGCTTTCTTCAAAAGACTGAACCATAATAATTAACTCTAAACTTAAAATATGTTCTTAGAAAATAATTTAATAATACTGGAAGGAATACGAATCGATTTTTCAAGAAATATATTAACTTACACTTTATCCCCAAGTTCCTCTGCCATTTTTAGAATTTCAAAAAGAAGTACCATTTTCCCAGAATGTTCCAACACTTGAGCATCAGAATCTGTGATAAAATCTTTGTACCACACTACAGAAGGGCTGCCTGGATTTGAAAAATATGTTGTTCTTCCTAAAATACAAGACAATACAATAAAGGGACACTGTTAAATTTAAAAACATTTACAATGTATTTGACAATCTGAAAACTAAAAATTATGTTTGGAATTTGTAAATAATTCTTAAGCACCAGAAAAGTATTAGGATATTATTATAATTATTAGGATATTATTTTAAATTTTTATTTGTATATTTGGCTTTTTAGCAATTTAGGCTTATTCATTCAACTCTTCTCAGTTATAGACAATACTGTCCATGAAGTTTTTTTTGATATTAGAGTGGTTTCTCTCTAGTGAATTAAGATAGAGGTTAAGTGACTTGTCCTGGATTATACACCTAGTAAGTATCTGAGGCCAAATTTGAATCCACATATTCTTTGCTTTCTTTTTTTTTTTTTTAAACCCTTACCTCTATCATGGAATCAATACCATGGCAGAAAAGTGGTAAGAGCTAGGCAATGGGGGTCAAGTGACTTGCCCAGGGTCACACAGCTGGAAAGTGGCTGAGGCCGGGTTTGAACCTAGGACCTCCTGTCTCTAGGCCTGACTCTCACTCCACTGACTTACCCAGCTGACCCCTGCTATACATATTCTTGACTGTGATGTTGGAGGGGATGTGGCAAAATTGGAACACTAATGTATTGCTGGTGGAGTTGTGAATTTATCCAACCATTCAGGAGGGCAGTTTGGAACTATGCCCAAAGATTGCATTTCCTTTGATTCAGCTATACCACTACTGAGTTTGTAACCCAAAGAGATTAAAAAGATGTTTGTACAAAAAGATTTATGGTGGCAAAAAATTGGAAAATGAAGGGGTGCCCCTTAATTAGGGAATGGCTGAACAAATTATGGTATATGAGTGATGGAATACTATTGTGCTATAAAGAATGATGTGCTTGGTTTAGATATGAACTGGAAAGAGCTCCATGAACTGGTATGGAGTGATATGAGCCAAACCAGGAGAACATTGAACACAGAAAGTGAAACACTGTGGCACAACCAAATGTAATAATCCCAAGGGACTTATAAGAAGGAACACTATCCAGAGAAAGAACCGTGGGAGTAGAAACACAGAAGAAAAACATGATTTATCACTTGTTTACATGGGTATATGATTTGGGGTTGTGGTTTTTAAAAGATCACTCTATTGCAAATATGAATAATATGGATAAAGATTTTCAGTAATAAGACATGTATAAACCAATGGAATTTCTTGTCAGCCAGTAAAGAGAGGAGAGGAAGAAAATATAAATCATGTAACTCTGGGAAAATATTCAAAAAAATAAAATAAAATAATATGAGGGGAAAAAACTAAGAAAAGCTACAATCCATTCCTTTACTTTGCATTTTCTTCATCTTGAACATGAACTGCCAGACCAGTCAGGGCTGAACTATAGATGAACTCCAAGTTTTCAATCAAAAACTTTAACTGCTTTATTTCAGGATGTTTAGGAATTGGAAAATCAACCTTTTAAAAAAAGTTTTAGGGTAGAAATTATAAGTATCTGCAAGAATACCATGTGAAAGAAAGATTATATTTGTTCTCCATTAAGGTTTGAGATTAACTCAAACACAGAGCTATAACAATCCATAGAAACACATTTAGGTTTTAACATAAAAGAAAAATAGGCATTTCCTCAAGCTCCAATTTCCTATTCTTTAACCTTTTTTCCCTCCAAGTTTTAAAGCAAAAAACATCTGATATCTCTTGTTTTTTTTAACTCTTACTTTCTATCTTAGAATCAATACTATGTATTGGTCCCATGGCAGAAAAGCAGTAAAGGCTAAACAATGGGGATTATGTGATTTGACAAGGTAATACAGCTAAAAAGTGTCTGAGGCTAGATTTAAACCTAGGACCTCCTGTCTCAAGGTCTGGCTCTTAATCCACTGAGCCATATAGTTTCCCCCTCTAATAGGGTTTTTTTTTTTTTTAAACCCTTAACTTCTGTTTATTGGTTCATAGGTGGAAGAGTGGTAAGGGTGGGCAATGGGGGTCAAGTGACTTGCCCAGGGTTACATGGCTGGGAAATGTCTGAGGCTGGGACCTCCTGTCTCTAGGCCTGGCTCTCAATCCACTGAGCTATCCAGCTGCCCCCTCTGATATGTTTTAAAAGGAATTCTTAGCTAGTTTAAGTCTGTCTCTGAATTATTTGCAATTTTTGAGTAACTATGACTAGATGTTTTGAAAAGTTCATTCTAATTCAAAATTGGTGTCATAAACCAGTTTATGTATGTGTAATAAGTCACTCAAAAAGGTTTTTTGTTTTAGAAAATAAAATGTTAAACAAAATACATTTTATGTTAATTTATATTATATATAACACACATCAGAAATGCTATTTGGTTATACTTTGAAGCTCATCAAGTTAAGATGACCTAGCAAAAAAATATTTTTTTATCCTTTTAAAATCAACAGGTTCACACACCAATGCAACTATCAACAATTTGGAAATAGATCTTGATCAATGACACATGCTAAAACCAGTGGAAATGCGCATCGGCTATGGGGAGGGAGGGGGAAAGGGGTGAAGGGGAAAGTAAGAGCATGAACCATGTAACCATGTTAACTTTTCTAAAAAAATAAATATTAAAAGTTAAAAAAAATAAAGTAGTTTAAAAGGAAAAAAATCAACAGGTTCGATAATTTCATTAATTTTCCTTAAGTAAATAAATACTAAGATTATTAAAAATATTGACATTATAAAAAATGATTCTATTTCGAATCTATTTTTTTACTGACTCATTCTAAATGATTTAAACTACAGATTTAGTAGGTTCTGAAGTAATAGGATCTTTACATAAAATGATGTCAAGATTTTAAACTTTGTGAATGTCTATTTCACTTACACAGAAATTACCTAAATCCAGAAACCTAAGCCTGATAAAATAGAGGATCACTGTATAAAAGTATACTTCCAACATTAGACTTACTTTCTTCTTGTTTTAGGGTTATAGATGAATTGCTGGCCCCCTCATCTTTATTTCCTTGACCACCACCCCTAGATCTTGAATTCCATACTTTAATTACTTCTGCATTATCACTTTCACTTGAGTCAGTATTTTTTTCCCCCTTGGACTTTTTTTTCCTAGGAAAGATTGTAAGACATAAAAGAATATTAAGCTTATACTTACTATATATGATAATAATAATCCCAAAATAATTATAACTGCTCCCAAAATATTTCTGCATTTCCTTTAAATGTTAGTTTTTCAATGACTTATTTTTAAAAAAAATTTTACTTAGCACAATAACATCCCCCCAAAACATTGCGTAACATCTTTTGAGAAAATGAAATGTAAAATGTGTTTAAATTTAAATTAATTTAAAACATTTTTCTGATAAAATTTTGGCATGCTTTAATTCGGAGAACATATATTTTAAGTTAAAACAATTAAACATGATGATGTTCATTATTCTGCAATTTAAAAAAATTCATGTTCCTTTGAATCTATAAAGTATAAGTTGTTACCTCATTATTACTACTTTTAACAAAAAGTGTTAAAGTAAAATTTAATATGAGCAGCTATACCACAATGACAATGATACTATCTTTTTATTTCATTTCATTACTACTGATAAGTTTAAATTTTAAAACATAATTTTTATACAAAGATTCAATTTACTTAGGATATTCATCTGAACTTATTGAGATTTCATCAAAATCTGAGGCTTCATCCATGCTTTCTTCATCAAAATATCCCTGAAAGGAAATATTTTAAAATAATTTAATTTCTTAATTTTTTATTTCTCTTACATGGTATAAGGACTGCAAAGTCCAAACAGAAGTGTCAGTTCCATAATTTACCACCCTCATCTACATGAAGGACAAAAGAGTATAATAAATACAACTCTAGCCAGGAAGCCATAAAGTACTTGGTCTATACTATGTCTTCCACATTTAAAGATTAAAGAGTAAGAGCTAGAAAAAAACCTTTTTCATTTACTCCAACCCTCATTTAACAGATGACCAAAAGGAGAGTCAGGAAGGTGATATGTCTTATGAAAAATCATACAAGTGTTAAGTTTTAATACATGCATCCTCTAGCGTATAATTCATTTAATGTTTATTAATTTTAGTTTTCTCATCTGTAATATGGGGATTATGTTATATTATATTATTATATTAGTGGCAATCTCACAGAGCAACTTTAAAGTTTAAAATGGTGACATCACAAGGTGATTTCTTAAGAGAGGCAGAGTTGTATGAAGTCATTGGCCTCACTAACTCTTCCAGAGTCATCTATCTTATCATCAGTGGTAAGACAAAAGTCAAGATGATCATGATAGCCTGGGATGTAGTGGATGCTCCAAGTCCTTCAAAATGTCTGCTTAAGCCATCTTCTGAAATTATTCTCATTCACCTATTTTACCAGAGAAATCTTTGCTTGTCCTGGGTAGATACTCTAGGCTTCTTGGACCTAAAGGCCTGAAATGGGCTTAGCGAGGCTTCAAACCAGAGCTATTAGTCTTCCCTGAGCTTTTTTGCAGTCTAGAAAGAATTGATAACTTTCAACAGTGGAGGTCCAAAAATAGTAAGACTGGTTTTAGACAAGATAAATTTGAGAGATTTCCAAGCAACCTCGTATGGAATGTCCAATAGAATATTGGTGATACTGAAAACTCAAGAGTGAAACTAAAGTAGGAAATAGGTAACTACAAGTTATGAGCAAAGATAACAATTAACTGAAGGGACACCTAAGGAGTGACTACTGAGAGCTAAGGGAAGGGGAACCCAGGCAAAGTCCTAGAGGCCAAGTATAGGAAGCAGAAATGAAGACTCCTCAAGGAAACCGAGAGGAGCCATAAAGGAAGAAGAACCAGGAGAGAACAATGTCACAAAAACCTGGGGAGAAAAGAATAACAAAGAGAAGAGGGTAATAATTATCAAAGGCTGCAGACAGAGATCATAAAGGATAAGCTTTGAGAAGATAACATTACATTTAGTAATTAAGAGACTTGTTAATAAACTTCAAAAAGAAATTTTGGTTGAATGATGAGGACAAAAGACAGACTTTTAGAGAACTAAGAGAGAACAGACAGAGGAAACACCCATTGTAGACAGCTTTCTCAAGTAAATTTCCCACAATATCTAGCAAGAACAGATGGATGAGATAAGGTTTTTGGAAAATAGCAAAACATGGAAAAGTTTATAAGGAAGTAAAGATGATACAGGGGAAACTTGCTGGAAAATATAGGATTGCACTGAGATCACAAGAATGTTAAATGTTAAACAATAGTATCTAATTTACCTTGTTTTCTTTGCTAATATAGTCCAACTGTAAGCACCATGGATGAGTCCAAATTCTGCTTAATATCTGAAAGTCCTGGAAGAGTTTTGTTCCGGCTTTCCCTTTTCCTCCTTCATTAGTACCTCCTACACCAATAAAAGGCATTTAAGTTTTTCATGATTATTTGTTACCTCATGATTACAAGTTACTTGTTACCATTCTTTATGAATAATTCCTATCCTCTTGGCAGCAATGCCACTTTTTAAAAGACTTTTATATTCTTAGAATCAGTACCTGTTTATCAGTTCCAGGGGAGAAGAGCAGTAAGGGTAATCGAAGTTCAGCAACTTGCCCAGGGTCTTGCAGCTGGGAGTGTCTGAGCTCAAATTTGAGTACAGGGTCTCTTTGTCCCCAAGCATAACTCTCAATACACTATCAATGCCACTTAATTTACTTTTCACAATTACAGATTTATCCTCTCCTTTTACTTCTCATATTTTTGTCCTTTTTTGAATCAAATTTAAATCCAACCCACTTATCACTGCCACTTATCACCATCATATTATTTACATAACATGATCTACACATTCTACACATTGTCATTTGATTTCAGAACAACGCTGGATAAATTTCTGTTATTATCCACACTCTAATATTCTTTTTTATAAAGATTTTAAACATTTCTAAAACTTCTGTGGAATACTTCTGATTTGCTTATATTTTTGCAAAAAAGGGTATATAGCGGGGGGGGGGAGCAATTTCCAGGCTAATGTTCTATATTCTATAAGGAAATATTTAAGACATCACAACTGTTTTCTAGTTCATCTTTCTTTCCAAAGGTTTCACCCAAAACTCTCATCAAATCACTCATACTAATTTCTTAAAAGTTGTACTTTCAGGGGGCAGCTGGGTAGCTCAGTGGATGGAGAGCCAGGCCTAGAGACAGGAGGTCCTAGGTTCAAATCCGGCCTCAGATGCTTCCCAGCTGTGTGACCCTGGGCAAGTCACTTGACCCCCATTGCCTACCCTTACCACTCTTCTGCCTTGGAGCCAATACACAGTATTGATTCCAAGACGGAAGGCAAGGGTTTAAAAAAAAAAAGTTGTACTTTCACCTCATATTTTTTTTAAACTCTTACCTTCTGTTTTGAAGTCAATACTGTGTATTGGCTCCAAGGTAGAAGAGTGGTAAGGG